>NC_136265.1:111870912-112098412 GCF_964187855.1 Myxine glutinosa | reverse complement strand
TTCTTCTCCGAGCTGACCACGTGGGCAATGGAGTCTGAGGCGCTGACAATAAGCCAAAGCAGTAGTGGCGAACGCCGCCGTACTGGTGCTTTTTAGGAGGCCATGGGGGTGTCGGAGGGATCCTATCTTATTTGATTTGATGCAACGTAGAGTCAATTATTGGACACACAGCCTTATCTGAAACACAGAATAACGATATAACTATAGAGAGGTTCTATGATTGGCTATGTGCTTGTACATGGACTAGCTAAGGTGCACTTATTTCAATTAACAGGCAATTAAGGGGAAATGTACACAGGGGTTATTTATAAGGGATTTTAATACTAAATTTGATAAAGTGAAGGTTCTAAAAACTGCAACAATATTGTCCGGGCCATTTTAGGATTTCTGTGTGGAATAAGGTAAGATTTAGTAATTGTTTCAGCTTTTTTCAGTTTTGTTCCACGGCAAACCAAAGAAATACATGTGTGGATACCAAAAGATTTTCTAATTTCAACAATTTTCTGGAAATGGTGCATTATTTGAAAAAAGTGCAAGGGTGCCAATATTTTTGGCCACAACTGTACACAGCATTCATTATTTGGAGCTGTGTGTGTGTGTAGGGCAGCATTTATTTAATTTTTAGCACAGCTTTTATGCATTTTTTATGTGTGACTATTTTCAAAGTTGAATTTATACTTCTAAATTATCGTCCCACCTGCATCCTTAATCACCGCCCCCCCACCCCCCTTCATGTCCTTACTATCCGCACCCCTATCAGGAGCCAATTTATGGATACGTTTCCTCCCACCACCCTCTTCCAACTTGTTGTACATCTCCTCTTCTATATAATTCCTTGCCTTTTCCACAGCCCTCCTTGCTGCTTTCTTCTTCTGCCCATGCAGGTGCAGTAACTCCGCAGCTGGCTGCCTCCCTCTACCCTCTACCAATCCTTATTTTCACCAAATGCCTTTGCTACCTCCTCCATCCACCATACCTGGTTTCCATCCCTAGATGATGCACCCTTTCCTGATGTCGTTCCACACAACACTTCTGCAATTCCCCTAAGTGCCTATCCATACTTCTTCCACTCCTTCTCTAAACCTTCTGCTTCTTCACTATGTTGCTCATACCTTGCCCTCACCCTCTCCTTGTACTCTTCTGCGACATTTCCACGACACTTCCCGCACCTAATAACCTTCCGACTCCTGCTCTTAACCTCCCTCCTTTTCTTCATCCGTACCACAAACACCACAGGCTTGTGCTGGGTTGTAACATGCTCTCCCGCCACGGCCTTGCAATCATTAACCCTCCACAACTGTCGTTTCCTTACCACCACCACCACCACATCCAATTCTGTTCTGTGCTGTCCACTCCTATAGGTAATCTTGTGCCTTTCCTGCTTTTGAAAGAAGGAACCAGCTATGGCCATCCCATTCCTCCCCATCAGCTCCGCCAGCTCTTGACCCTCTATTCCTTGTTCCCCAAATAAATTTACTAACACATTCCTCTTCACACAGCCTGGTGTTGGCTTAGCGGTTAGGGTGCCGGCTTGGGATCCTGGGTTCAAATCCCGGTCATCGCTGAATTAACGCCAGGGGGGTTGACTCAGCCTGTCATCCTTCCGAGGTGGACAAATTGAGTACCAGTTCACTGGTAATTCCCTGTGTGTCGCAAGAGGCGACTAACAGGGTTGGCGGCAGGAAGGACATCCGGCCATAAAACATCGCTTCAAATAGGGGACCAAGGTGCCCGAAAAAGGCCAACCCCTGCTCTGCAGGGGAAATGGCATCTAAAGGTGTTTTTTTTTATTCCTCCTCACCTCTAAAAGTCTCCTGCACTGCACAGCGTCACTTCCATCTCAACCATTCCCATCATCCTCTCCAGTGCATCCCTGAACTCCTGCTTCTCCGTCCTAAACCTTCCCGTTTGTGGCCCATATACCAACATAACACACACCATTGCTTCTGTATCACCACCCATGCCACAACTATCCATCCCTCCCAGTGTTCCACTCTGACCACCTGCGTGCTGATCTCTTCCAATACCATTATTCCTACGCCATTACTCCTTCCATCCCCACCTGCATGCAACAGGTTGCATCTTCCTACCAACTTCCTTGTCCCGTCCCTTTTCCATCTGATCTCCTGGACAAGCAACACTTCCAACCTCCTTCTCTGCATCACCTCCACCACCTCGATCCATCTCCCCCCATTGATCCCACATTCAAACTACCCAGCCAAACCTCGCTTCTGAACCTCGGCCCACCTGGCACGGCTAGCACCACCTTGATTAGTTTGGGACACTCAGGTCATCAATCAGCAGCGCTGCCCTGGGTGCCAGGGTGATAATGCCCCGGCTAGTACCAGTGCTGCCCTGGGCGCCAGGGTGATAATGCCCCGGCTAGTACCAGCGCTGCCCTGGGTGATAATACCCCAGCTAGTACCAGCACTGCCCTGGGTGATAATGCCCTGGCTAGTACCAGCGCTGCCCTGGGTGCCCTGGGTGATAATGCCCTGGCTAGCACCAGCGCTGCCCTGGGTGCCCTGGGTGATAATGCCCCAGCTAGTACCAGCGCTGCCCTGGGTGATAATGCCCCGGCTAGTATCAGCGCTGCCCTGGGTGATAATGCCCCAGCTAGTACCAGCACTGCCCTGAGTGCCCTGGGTGCCAGGGTGATAATGCCCCGGCTAGTACCAGCGCTGCCCTGGGTGTCTGGTTGATAATGCCCTGGCTAGTACCAGTGCTGCCCTGGGTGATAATGCCCCAGCTAGTACCAGGGCTGCCCTGGGTGATAATGCCCCGGCTAGTACCAGCGCTGCCCTGGGTGTCTGGTTGATAATGCCCTCGCTAGTACCAGTGCTGCCCTGGGTGATAATGCCCTGGCTAGTACCAGCACTGCCCTGGGTGTCCTGGGTGCCAGGGTGATAATGCCCCGGCTAGTACCAGCGCTGCTCTGGGTGCCCTGGGTGATAATTCCCCGGCTAGTACCAGTGCTGCCCTGGGTGACAATGCCCGGCTAGTACCAGCGCTGGCCTGGGTGTCTGGGTGATAATGCCCTGGCTCGTACCAGCGCTGCCCTGGGTGATAATGCCCCAGCTAGTATCAGCACTGCCCTGGGTGCCCTGGGTGATAATGCCCCGGCTAGTACCAGCGCTGCCCTGGGTGCCCTGGGTGATAATGCCTCGGCTAGTACCAGCGCTGCCCTGGGTGCCCTGGGTGATAATGCCCCAGCTAGTACCAGCGCTGCCCTGGGTGCCTGGGTGATAATGCCACGGCTAGTACCAGCGCTGCCCTGGGTGTCTGGGTGCTAATGCCCCAGCTAGTACCAGCGCTGCCGTGGGTGCCTGGGTGATGATGCCCCGGCTAGTACCAGCGCTGCCCTGGGTGCCCCTGCTGTTAACAATCAATTTAAATCACGTTGTTCCTCGATCATAAACTGACATTTGTGGACGGACAGACAAGGTGAACCAATCGCTTTACCCAACTTTTCGCTTCGCACGTGAAGTAATGAACTTCTATAATGCCCGAGTGAATACATTATGAATGAGTTATGATTTCGAGTTTTCAAAATGATTTATTCAACATGCCATGAAGGAATGAATGATGGAAAGGAATAATTTGTCAAACCGTTCCCAGGATTTGATTATTCAATGTTTCTTTGAAACAATGAGACATGCAGAATTAAAATCTGTCCAACATGAGAGACACGTACGAGAATTATAGATATGAAATGGATTTATAAATATCGAATGGTGAACATGGCAAGGGTTTTGGGGAATGGTGAACATGGCAAGGGTTTTGGGGAATGGTGAACATGGCAAGGGTTTTGGGGAATGGTGCATGGACAAGGGTTTTGAGGAATGGTGCATGGACAAGGGTTTTGGGGAATGGTGCATGGACAAGGGTTTTGGGGAATGGTGCATGGACAAGGGTTTTGGGGAATGGTGCATGGACAAGGGTTTTGAGGAATGGTGCATGGACAAGGGTTTTGAGGAATGGTGCATGGACAAGGGTTTTGAGGAATGGTGCATGGACAAGGGTTTTGAGGAATGGTGCATGGACAAGGGTTTTGAGGAATGGTGCATGGACAAGGGTTTTGAGGAATGGTGCATGGACAAGGGTTTTGAGGAATGGTGCATGGACAAGGGTTTTGAGGAATGGTGCATGGACAAGGGTTTTGGGGAATGGTGGATGGACCTGTCACTTTGGAACATTCTGAATGATGGGAGAGAAACGATGAGGAAGGTAAAGGAGACTGTTACACCATGGTATTTGTGAGCATGTTACTCAAATAACCGTGGAGCGTACTCGGGAGGGACAGCTGTGATGTGGGACAACCGTGGTGTGGGACATTACGGAAGAACAGAACAACCGTGGTGTGGGACATTAAAGAAAAACAACCGTGGTGTGGGACATTAAGGAAGGACAGAACAACCGTGGTGTGGGATATTAGGGAAGAACAGAACAACCGTGGTGTGGGACATCAAAGTGGGACAATTGTGGTGTGGGACATTAAGGAAGGACAGAACAACCGTGGTGTGGGACATTAAAGAAGAACAACCGTGGTGTGTGACATTAAAGTAGAACAACCGTGGGGTGGGACATTAAAGAAGAACAACCGTGGGGTGGGACATTAAAGTAGAACAACCGTGGTGTGGGACATTAAAGTAGAACAACCGTGGGGTGGGACATTAAAGTAGAACAACCGTGGTGTGGGACATTAAAGAAGAAGAACCGTGGGGTGGGACATTAAAGTAGAACAACCGTGGTGTGGGACATTAAAGTAGAACAACCGTGGGGTGGGACATCAAAGTGGGACAATTGTGGTGTGGGACATTAAGGAAGGACAGAACAACCGTGGTGTGGGATATTAGGGAAGAACAGAACAACCGTGGTGTGGGACATCAAAGTGGGACAATTGTGGTGTGGGACATTAAAGAAGAAGAACCGTGGGGTGGGACATTAAAGAAGAACAACCGTGGGGTGGGACATTAAAGTAGAACAACCGTGGTGTGGGACATTAAAGAAGAACAACCGTGGGGTGGGACATTAAAGAAGAACAACCGTGGGGTGGGACATTAAAGAAGAACAACCGTGGGGTGGGACATTAAAGTAGAACAACCGTGGTGTGGGACATTAAAGTAGAACAACCGTGGGGTGGGACATTAAAGTAGAACAACCGTGGTGTGGGACATTAAAGAAGAAGAACCGTGGGGTGGGACATTAAGAAGAAGAACCGTGGGGTGGGACATTAAAGTAGAACAACCGTGGTGTGGGACATTAAAGTAGAACAACCGTGGGGTGGGACATTAAAGAAGAAGAACCGTGGGGTGGGACATTAAAGTAGAACAACCGTGGTGTGGGACATTAAGGTAGAACAACCGTGGGGTGGGACATTAAAGAAGAACAACCGTGGGGTGGGACATTAAAGTAGAACAACCGTGGTGTGGGATATTAAAGAAGAAGAACCGTGGGTGGGACATCAAAGTGGGACAATTGTGGTGTGGGACATTAAGGAAGGACAGAACAACCGTGGTGTGGGACATCAAAGTGGGACAATTGTGGTGTGGGACATTAAGGAAGGACAGAACAACCGTGGTGTGGGACATTAAAGAAGAAGAACCGTGGGGTGGGACATTAAAGTAGAACAACCGTGGTGTGGGACATTAAGGAAGAAGAACCGTGGGGTGGGACATTAAAGTAGAACAACCGTGGTGTGGGACATTAAAGAAGAAGAACCGTGGGGTGGGACATTAAGGAAGGACAGAACAACCGTGGTGTGGGACATTAAGGAAAGACAAGAGAATATCAATACTTTGTCCCACACCGACGAGATGCAAACTCGATGTTGATATCGAGAGGGAAACAGAAGCATCGTGGACAGAGAAAAGTGACGGAGAGACGGGAACAAACATTATCTGGTTAAATACAATTAAATGTAGATCCGAGTCTCGGGTCCAACTGTTTCTTCACCTGCGTCTGTGTCGCTCTGATTCTGTCCAGTATTTCTCTGTCTGCATCTCCACAAGACGTGAAGCAGCTCGCTGGAAAGCAAACACTTCTTCTTCACCACTGAACAATGCCACACCGGCAGCGGATTCCTGAAAAAGGAGCGTACATACGTCAATACGTACACGTAACAGGCTCATGACACGCACCATTCCGTATTGGATTTGTAAGGCTTCTTCCTCTTCCTAATAACATAATATGTTTTAATTAATTAATTTCTCCTACACCATCCAACATCGAAATGAAGCCACAAGACTTCACGAGTAATACAAGTTTGTTCATTACAATTCTAAATACAACAGGTATTTCAACAGGTAACCTCTATCAGCACAAACTCCACTTCCACAAAAAGGAAGATGTACCCTGTATTATCATTTCGGAACATTATGTGATATTGTAGCGGTTACCTTTTTCGCATGTGGCGGTTACCTTTACCTTATTTGCATGTCCTTATTTGGTAATAATCCACGTGCACGGCCCTGTGGGACTTTTGGTCGTGTGGTCGTGACGCACGCGCGGCTGTTGGAGCCACGCCCTCCGAAGAGGGTTTTTGGTTTTATAGAAGCCGTTACGACTTCCGTTCGTGAGCAGTTGCTGGAGATTTCTGTACAATAAACAAGCTTTGTACCCAACGAAATGGCCTCTTCTTCTCGCCTTCGGCAACTCCTAAAATATGATGTTGAAGGAGCTGTGGCTCCCACGTCGATCGAAAGAATGGACGCGACAAAAAGCTTGAATTCATCTGAGCTGCTTTATTAGAATCAAACACTCAGGCACTCTGGGAAAAACGTTTTACGGTCGGCAATATATATCTATTCCGCCAGGGGGTTTGCCCAGGCCTGGCGCCAGGGGGCGTGGCCCCGCGGGCCGGCTGCGGCCTGGCAAGCCGAGGGCGAGCCTGCCCGGGCGTCCCGACCGAGGCCTGGCAAGTCGAGCGCGGGCCTGCCCGGGCGTCCTGGACGAGCCCGGCCTGGTGATCGCTCCGCGTCCTTGATAGGTGCAAGGCGATTGTGTAACCCCAGCGGCAGCCGCTACACACGTCCCCCCAGAATCGACTTGCACCGACAGGGTCAACTTGAGGGGGGTCCTGATGACCCGGCCGAAGCGACCCCTGGTGGGTCGTGGGAGGGGGTCCGGTGAGGTGGTGGGCGGTCGAGTGGGGGGCACCGTGGACGGGGGGCGGCCTCGCCGCGGCGGGAGGGCCACCCGTGGTGGGTGGTCGACGTCCACGTGCGCCGGCTTGAGGCGGTCCACTGCAATCCGGTCCGACCTGCCGCCGATGTCGATGACGAACGACTTGTCGTCCCGTCGCAGCACCCGGAAGGGCCCGTCGTACGGCGGCTGGAGTGGCCGCCGATGTGCGTCGTGACGCACAAAAACATACTCCGCGGTGCGGAGTGCTGGGGGGACGTAGGACTGGGGGTCACCGTGGTGGGATGTCGGCACGGGGGCAAACCGTCGGGCGGCCTCCTGGAGGTCCGAGCGCTGGCGAGCTGCGGACCAGGGGCTGGTAGCGTCGGGCACGAATTCGCCCGGGACGCGTAGCACCTGGCCATAGACCAGCTCGGCGGTGGATGCCTGGAGGTCCTCCTTGGGGGCCGTGCGAAGGCCCAAAAGGACCCACGGCAGCCGGTCGGCCCAACCGCCGTCTTGAAGGCCGGCCATGAGCGCGGCCTTCATGGAGCGGTGGAATCGCTCGCACAACCCGTTTGCTTGGGGGTGGTAGGCCGTAGTACGGTGGAGCTTGACCCCCAGGTTGCGGGCGACCGCGCCCCACAGCTCGGAGGTGAACTGTGGTCCGCGGTCTGACGAGATGTCCGCCGGTGCGCCGAAGCGGGCGACCCAGGTGGCGATGAAGGCCTGCGCCACGTCGGCGGTGGTGGTGGAGACGAGGGGAACGGCCTCCGGCCACCTGGTGGTCCTGTCCACCATGGTGAGCAGGTGTGTGAACCCTCGTGATGGGGGAAGGGGGCCCACCAAATCCACGTTGACGTGGTCGAAACGTCGTTCGGGCACGGTGAAAGGTGCCAGCGGGGCCTGGGTGTGTCGGTGGACCTTGGCCCGTTGGCAGGCGGTGCAGGCGCTGGTCCAATCGCGGACGTCCCGACGAAGGCCGTGCCAGACGAAACGCGCCGACACCAGCTTCTGGGAAGCTTTCCGGCCCGGGTGGGAAAGGCCGTGGAGGGAGGCGAAGATGCGGCGTTGCCAGGCGACGGGCACGATGGGGCGAGGCTGGCCTTGGGAGACGTCGCAGAGCAGGACAGTGTCCGCGCAGGGGATGTCGGCCAGGCGGAGGCCCGTGTCCGCCGCCCGGAGGGCTTGCACCGTGGTGTCGGTGGTTTGGTCCGCCGCCATGAGCGCAAAATCCACGCCCAGGTGGACCGCGTTCGCGCTGGCCCGGGAAAGACAGTCGGCCACGGCGTTGTTTTTGCCGGCGACGTGCTGGATGTCCGTGGTAAACTCCGACACGGCGGAGAGGTGGCGCTGTTGGCGGGCCGACCATGGCTCCGTGACCTTGGCCATGGCGTAAACCAACGGCTTGTGGTCGACGAACGCCGTGAAAGGTCGGCCCTCCAGGAGGTGGCGGAAATGGCGGACGGCCAGGTGTAGACCGAGGAGCTCCCGGTCAAACGTGCTGTATTTGAGCTCGTTCGGCCGGAGCTGCCGGCTGAAAAAAGCGAGTGGCTGCCAAACCCCGTTCACCCATTGCTCATGTACGGCGCCCACCGCGTAGTCGGAGGCATCCGTGGTGAGGGCGATGGGAGCGTTGAGCACCGGGTGAGCGAGCAGTGTTGCGTCGGCGAGGGCCCGCTTTGAGCTTTGGAAGGCCGCATCCATTGCTGCGGACCAGGCGATGTCGTGCTTGGCCGGCTTGCCCCGGAGGGCTTCGTAGAGGGGCCGCATGAGTTGAGCAGCGCGGGGCACGAAGCGGTGATAAAAATTCACCATTCCCAGGAATTCCTGCAGGGCCTTTATGGTGCGGGGACGCGGGAAAGTGGTGATGGCCTCGACCTTGGTTGGCAGCGGCACAGCCCCGTTCTTGGTGATGTGGTGGCCCAAAAAATCAACGGCCGTCGTGCCGAAGTGGCATTTGGCCGGGTTGACGATGAGGCCGTGCTCGCTGAGGCGCCCGAACAGTGTTCGGAGGTGGAGGAGGTGCTCGGCCCGGGACGTGCTGGCGACGAGGATGTCGTCCAGGTAAACGAAAAGGAACGGCAGGTCACGCAGCACGCCGTCCATCAAGCGCTGGAACGCCTGAGCCGCGTTCTTGAGACCAAACGGCATCCGCAAGAACTCGAATAAGCCGAACGGCGTGATGACTGCCGTTTTAGGGACGTCGGCCGCCCTGACAGGTACCTGGTGATATCCCCGTATGAGATCAATTTTTGAAAAAATGACCCGTCCCGCCAGACGGGCGGAGAAGTCTTGGATATGCGGGATCGGGTACCTGTCGGGTGTTGTAGCGTCATTAAGACGGCGGTAGTCGCCACACGGGCGCCATCCACCCCCCGGCTTTGGCACGATGTGCAGTGGCGAGGCCCACGCGCTATCGGAGCGCCGCACGATGCCGAGGTGCTCCAACGCGTCGAATTCGGCCTTCGCAACGGCAAGCTTGGCTGGGTCGAGGCGGCGGGCCCTGGCGTAGACCGGCGGGCCCGTGGTTGGTATGTGGTGCTCGATCCCATGCCGTACTGCGACGGCCGAAAACGTCGGCCGCGTGAGGGCCGGGAACTCCGCGAGCAGGCGAGCAAACTCGTTCGCCGCCGGGACGGTGCATGCCAGCTCGGTCGGCGCGGAGCTGCTCAATGTGCATACCAGGGAGCTGAAGGTTTCAGCGTTGATTAAACGACGCCGTTGGACGTCCACCAGCAGTCCGTGTGCGCAGAGGAAGTCGGCGCCGAGCAGAGCCATGGGCACGTTGGCGGTTACAAACGTCCAAGCGAAGCGTTGGCCGCCGAAGCAGAGGGTGACGTTGCGCGGGCCGAAGGTGCGGATAGTCGATCCGTTGGCCGCAACCAAGGAGGGGCCGCAAACCGCGGATTGCCTGTCCTGGTCAGAGGCGGGCATGACGCTCACTTGGGCGCCGGTGTCGCACAGGAAGCGCCGTCCGGACGCTTTATCCGTGATGAACAGTAAGTTGCCCGTGTGACTGTGGCCGGCGTTCATGGCAGGTAATGAACGCCGGCCTGGCCGTTTCCCGACCCGCCGAAGGTGCACGGGGGTCGGCATGTCCGGGCCTTCTGTCCGAACCTGGCATGATAGGAACACCATGCTTGGTCGGGTGGAGGCTTCGGACGTCGTGCTGAACGTGGTCGGCTCGGTATAGCGGCCGCCAATTGCGTCGGCAGTTCGGCCGTCGAACGCGCCGGGTGCTCGGGCGCCATGGATGGTGCATCAGGCGGCGGCGGGTCCCATGTCGCCGCTGCGATGCGCTGTCCCGCGGCGGAGATTTTGTCGGCTTCTCTGGCAAGGGCCCGGGGATCTGTGATCGTCGTGCTTGCCAGGGCGAGGCGTACCGGGTTAGGCAGCTGACGGAGGAACAGCTCCCGGAACAGGAATGCCGGAGAGTGCTCGCCGAGCAGCGAAAGCATGTAGTCCATTCGCTCGGAAGGGCGCGTGTCGCCGAGCTCCGGCAAATCGAGCAGGCGCCGTGCGCGTTCCGCCGCTGGGAGGGCGAAAGCATCGAGGAGAAGCTTCTTAATCGCGCCGTATTTGTCCGCGGCTGGCGGTCTCTCGAGGAGGCTCAGGGCGCGGGCTGCGGTGGCTGAACCGAGCGCAGCGACCACGTGGTGGAAGCGGGTGTCGTCCGCCGTGATGCCTCGCAGGGCGAACAGGGACTCCGCTTGTGCGAACCAAACCGCCGCGTGAGCCTCCCAGAAGGTAGGCAGTTTAAGGGCGACTGCCGTGTCCATGTCGATAGGTCACCAATGAAGGAGCTGTGGCTCCCACGTCGATCGAAAGAATGGACGCGACAAAAAGCTTGAATTCATCTGAGCTGCTTTATTAGAATCAAACACTCAGGCACTCTGGGAAAAACGTTTTACGGTCGGCAATATATATCTATTCCGCCAGGGGGTTTGCCCAGGCCTGGCGCCAGGGGGCGTGGCCCCGCGGGCCGGCTGCGGCCTGGCAAGCCGAGGGCGAGCCTGCCCGGGCGTCCCGACCGAGGCCTGGCAAGTCGAGCGCGGGCCTGCCCGGGCGTCCTGGACGAGCCCGGCCTGGTGATCGCTCCGCGTCCTTGATAGGTGCAAGGCGATTGTGTAACCCCAGCGGCAGCCGCTACAATGTTAAAGCGCGGCGTTACGTGCGCTGCTTGTGAGCAAGGAGGAAGCGGACAAGCGGTAACTTGTAAGAGTCTTTATTCAAGAGCTCACTGTAACACTGAATTGCTCAGGCCTGCGCGCCCCGTGTATATCGTGAGGCCACGCCTCTCTCCCGGGCGTGGCCCACCCCCACTTGGTGTGCGGGGTGATGTCACCACGTCAGTGCTTTAGTGTCCGCCACACGCGCCCCCCCAGAATCCCCGCGCACCTGAAGGGTCAGTTTGCGGGGCAAACGGATGACCGAGCCGAAGCGCCCCCTGGCGACTGGCGGCGTCTGGGATGCAGGGATGCCATCTGGGATGCCTCCGGCTGCCCCTGGGATGGGTGCAGGACCGGGGGGCGGCGGGGCTGGGCGGTACCGGGGGTCCGCCCGCAGGGGGGGCGGCCCCGACGCGGGGGTCGGGCCACTGGCGGTGGATGGTCCACGTCGAGGTGGGCCGGCTTGAGGCGGTCCACAGAAACGCGGTCAGGAGTACCGCCGATGTCGACCGTGAAAAACTTGTCACCCGTCTCCAGCACGCGGAACGGCCCGTCGTACGGGGGCCGTAGCGGTGCCCGGTGGGCATCGTGCCGGATGAACACGTACTTTGCCGTGCGAAGCTCCGGGGCGACGTGGGAAGGGGGGCAACCATGGTGTGCCGTTGGCACTGGGGCGAACCTCCGGGCGGTCTCCTGAAGGGCGGAGCGCTGTTGCGCCGTGGACCAAGGAGCCGTGGAGTCGGGGATAAATTCACCCGGTACCCGCAGTGGTTGCCCGAAGACCAGCTCCGCCGAGGACACGTGCAGGTCGTCCTTGGGCGCCGTCCTGAGGCCCAGCAGGACCCAGGGGAGCCTGTCGACCCAGCCGCCGTCGCGGAGGCTGGCCCGGAGCGCGGCCTTCATGGAGCGATGAAAGTGCTCGCACAGGCCATTGGCCTGGGAGTGGTAGGCCGTGGTGTGGTGTAGCTTCAACCCGAGTCCTTGCGCCACCGCGGCCCAGAGCTCCGAGGTGAACTGGGGCCCGCGGTCGGACAAGATGTCCGAGGGGGCACCGAACCGGGCAACCCAAGTGGCGATAAAGGCTTGCGCCACCTCAGCCGCAGACGTCGCTGCCAATGGGACGGCCTCCAGCCACCGCGTGGTGCGGTCGACCATGGTGAGGAGGTGGGTGAACCCTCGCGAGGGGGGCAGAGGTCCCACCAAGTCGACGTGCACGTGGTCGAACCGCCGCTCGGGCAACATAAACGGGGCCAACGGTGCCTGGGTGTGGCGGTGGACCTTTGCGCGCTGGCACGCGAGGCACGTCCTGGCCCAGTCGCGGACGTCCTTCCTGAGGCCATGCCAGACGAACTTCGCCCTGACGAGCTTCTGGGATGCCTTCGCGCCAGGCTGGGACAGGCCGTGGATGGCGTCAAACACCGGGCGCTGCCAGCCCGCGGGCACGATGGGGCGAGGCCGGCCGAGGGAGACGTCGCATAGGAGGGCCGTGCCCGCGGCGTCGAACGGCACCTCGGTGACGCGGGGGCCCGTGACGGCGGTCCGCAAGGCCTGGACGCCGGGGTCGGCGGTCTGCGCCTCCGCCATCTGGGCATAGTCGACCCCGAGGTGGACCGCGTGCACGACGGACCGGGAAAGGCAATCCGCCACCGGGTTGTCCTTACCCGCCACGTGACGGATGTCCGTCATGTACTCGGACACGGCAGAGAGGTGGCGCTGCTGCCGTGCCGACCATGGCTCGGCAACCTTGGCCATCGCGAACACAAGGGGCTTGTGCTCAACGAAGGCCGTGAACGGGCGGCCCTCCAGCAGGTGGCGTTAGTGTCGGACCGCCAGGTGGAGCCCGAGCAGCTCGCGGTCGAAGGTGCTGTACCGGCGTTCGTGCGGGCGCAGCTGCCGGCTAAAAAACGCCAGCGGTTGCCAAGCACCACGCACCCATTGCTCGTGCACCGCGCCCACCGCGTAGTCCGACGCCTCGGTGGTTAGGGCGATCGGTGCATCGGGCGCCGTGTGCGCCAGCATGGTGGCGTTGGCCAGAGCCAGCTTTGCGCCCGCGAACGCCACGGCCATCGGCTCCGACCATGCGATGTCACCTTTGCCCGGCTTGCCCCGAAGGGCCTCATGCAAGGGGCGGAGGAGCCGGGCGACGTGGGGCACGAAACGGTGGTAAAGGTTTACCATGCCCAGGAACTCCTGGAGCCCCTTGATCGTGCGGGGCCGCGGGAAATCCCTAACCGCCTCCACCTTGGCCAGTAAAGGGACAGCCCCGTGCTCGGTGATGCGGTGCCCCAAGAAGTCGATGGTGGCGACACCGAAACGGCACTTGGCAGGGTTGATGATTAGGCCATGCTGGCCCAGGCGTTCGAAAAGCGTGCGGAGGTGGAGCAGGTGGTCCTCCCGGGACGCGCTCGCGACTAGGATGTTGTCCAGGTAGACAAACAGGAAAGGTAAGTCACGCAAGACGCTATCCATAAGCCGCTGGAACGCCTGAGCCGCATTCTTCAACCCGAAGGGCATCCTTAGGAATTCGAAGAGGCCGAAAGGGGTGATGACGGCCGTCTTCGGGACGTCGTCCAGGTGGATGGGGACCTGATGGTAGCCCCGGATGAGGTCCACCTTAGAAAACACGGTCGTGTTGGCCAACCGGGTGGAAAAGTCCTGAATGTGTGGGACCGGGTAGCGGTCGGGGGTGGTGGCATCGTTGAGCCGGCGGTAGTCCCCGCACGGCCGCCATCCCCCACCGGGCTTCGGCATGATGTGCAGCGGAGAAGCCCAAGCGCTGTTGGAGCGCCGCACGATCCCCAGCCGCTCCAGCGTGGCGAACTCCGCTTTCGCCACCGCGAGCTTCGTGGGCTCGAGTCGGCGTGCCCGGGTATAGACCGGCGGCCCGACCGTGGGGATGTGGTGCTCCACCCCGTGTTTAACGGCCACCGCTGAGAAGGTGGGCCGCGTGAGGGCCGGGAAACTGGCGAGGAGGCAGGTAAAGTTGTCCGCCGCCGGAAGCGTGCAAACTAAACTCGCCGGGACGGAACCCTCCAGCAAGCCGCTTGGCAAGCCGCTCGGTGAGCCGCTCAGTGAGCCGCTCAACGAGCCGCTCAGAGAACAAGCGAGCGAGCTGAAGGTTTCGGCCTGGACGAGCCGTCTGGCTTCACATCGACCAACAACCCATTCGCACATAGGAAGTCCGCACCAAGCAATGCCATCGGCACGCTGGCGGTCACGAACGACCATTGAAAGCGCTGCCCTCCGAACTGCAGGGAGAGGCAGCACTTCCCGAATGTGCGGATGGGTGTACCATTGGCGGCAAGCAACGCGGGGCCCCGGCCCACGGTTCGCTTGTCGGACGTGGAGGCGGGGATGACGCGTACCTGCGCTCCTGTATCGCCGAGGAAACGGCGCCCGGACAAGGTGTCCGTGATGAACAGGAGGCTGCCGGAACGGCCGACGCTCAGGGCCGCTAATGTGCGCCGGCCTGGTCGTTTCCCGACTTGTCAAACGAGCATGACGGGCAACACTTCTTAGCCTTGTGGCCGAACCTGGCGTGGAAATAGCACCAGGCTTGCGGCGGCGGGGGCCGCGGTTTTCTCGGCGGCGGTGCTGGTGGGCGGGGACGCTGTAGCCTCTGCCCCGGGAACCACGACAGCAGCACCGTAACACGACCGCGTGTCGCAAGCCGCGAAGAACTTGTCGGCCTCTACGGCCAGGGCGCGGGGTTCCCTTATGTTGGAACCGGCCAGCGCGAGGCGTACCTGTGGAGGTAGCTGGCGTAGGAAAAGCGCCCGGAATAAGAAATCCGGGGCTTGGTCACCCAGCAGCGACGGCATATAATCCACTCACACTGATGGTCGTGTGTCGCCGAGTTTGGGAAGGTCCAGGAGGCGGTCGGCCCGTTCGATCTCCGTGAGGCCGAACGTGGCGATGAGGAGACGTTTGAGCGCCCTGTACTTGTGGTCGGCCGGCGGGTGCCGCAGGATGGACACGACCCGGGCGGCAGTGCCGGGCCCGAGGGCGGCGACCACGTGGTAGCAACGGGTCTCGTCTGCCGTTATGCCTCGAAGCTGAAATTGCACTTCGGCCTGCACGAACCACACATCGGCCTGTGCTTCCCAAAACTCTGGGAGTTTTACTGCGACGGCGTTGTTGGCCATGGCGCGTTCGGTGGTCAGCAACGGCTGAACCAATCGGGGTCACCAGTGAAGTGTGGTGCTGCGCACACAACTTGCTTGCCAAAGAGGTAGGCCACAACGCGTTTGTTAAAACCAAAAGAGTCGTTATTACGAAAGCTCGAACTGCAGCACTGGGCGGGCTCGAGCTTAGAGCCCACATATATGTGCCGAGGCCACGCCAAGTCCCCGGGCGTGGCCGCTCGGTCGAAGGGCGGGGCATGTGCCATCGGTCCCCGCCTGGGCGCTCGCGCCACCCACTGGTGCGCGGAATTATTGCCCCATGTGCCCGCCACACTGTATTATTATACAGGAACATTATGTTATATGATGTATTACCATGTTGATGTACACTGCATTATGATATAGGAACATTATGTTATATGATGTATTACCGTGTTGATGTACACTGTACTATTTGTTAGGAACATTATGTTATATGATGTATTACCATGTTGATGTACACTGTACTATTATATCGGAACATTATGTTATATGATGTATTACCATGTTGATGTACACTGTATTATGATATAGGAACATTATGTTAAATGATGTATTACCATGGTGATGTACACTGCATTATGATATAGGAACATTATGTTATATGATGTATTACCATGGTGATGTACCCTGTATTATCATATCGGAACATTATGTTATATGATGTATTACCATGGTGATGTACACTGTACTATTATATAGGAACATTATGTTATATGATGTATTACCATGTTGATCTACCCTGTATTATTATAAAGGAACATTATGTTATATGATGTATTACCATGTTGATGTACACTGCATTATGATATAGGAACATTATGTTATATGATGTATTACCATGTTGATGTACACTGTACTATTATATAGGAACATTATGTTATATGATGTATTACCATGTTGATGTACACTGTATTATGATATAGGAACATTATGTTATATGATGTATTACCATGGTGATGTACACTGTATTATGATATAGGAACATTATGTTATATGATGTATTACCATGTTGATGTACCCTGTATTATTATATCGGAACATTATGTTATATGATGTATTACCATGTTGATGTACCCTGTATTATTATATAGGAACATTATGTTATATGATGTATTACCATGTTGATCTACCCTGTATTATTATATAGGAACATTATGTTATATGATGTATTACCATGTTGATGTACCCTGCATTATGATATAGGAACATTATGTCATATGATGTATTACCATGTTGATGTACCCTGTATTATTATATAGGAACATTATGTTATATGATGTATTACCATGTTGATGTACCCTGTATTATTATATGGGAACATTATGTTTCTGATGTATTACCATGTTGATGAACCCTGTATTATTATATGGGAACATTATGTTATATGATGTATTACCATGTTGATGTACACTGTATTATTATATGGGAACATTATGTTTTCTGATGTATTACCATGTTGATGTACCCTGTATTATTATATGGGAACATTATGTTTCTGATGTATTACCCTGGTGATGTACCCTGTATTATTATATGGGAACATTGTGTTATATGATGTATTTCCATGTTGATGTACCCTGTATTATTATATGGGAACATTATGTTATCTGATGTATTACCCTGGTGATGTACCCTGTATTATTATATGGGAACATTGTGTTATATGATGTATTACCATGGTGATGTACACTGTACTATTATAGAGGAACATTATGTTATATGATGTATTACCATGGTGATGTACCCTGTACTATCATATCGGAAACATTATGTTATCTGATGTATTACTCTGGTGATGTACACTGTATTATGATATAGGAACATTATGTTATATGATGTATTACCATGGCGATGTACACTGCATTATGATATAGGAATATGATGTATTACCATGGTGATGTACACTGTATTATGATATAGGAACATTATGTTATATGATGTATTACCATGGTGATGTACACTGTATTATGATATAAGAACATTATGTTATATGATGTATTACCATGGTGATGTACACTGTATTATGATATAGGAACATTATGTTATATGATGTATTACCATGGTGATGTACACTGTATTATGATATAAGAACATTATGTTATATGATGTATTACCATGGTGATGTACACTGTATTATGATATAGGAACATTATGTTATATGATGTATTACCATGGTGATGTACACTGTATTATGATATAAGAAAATTATGTTACATGATGTATTACCATGGTGATGTACACTGTATTATGATATAGGAACATTATGTTATATGATGTATTACCATGGTGATGTACACTGCATTATGATATAGGAACATTATGTTATATGATGTATTACCATGGTGATGTACACTGCATTATGATATAGGAACATTATGTTATATGATGTATTACCATGGTGATGTACACTGCATTATGATATAGGAACATTATGTTATATGATGTATTACCATGGTGATGTACACTGTATTATGATATAAGAACATTATGTTATATGATGTATTACCATGGTGATGTACACTGCATTATGATATAGGAACATTATGTTATATGATGTATTACCATGGTGATGTACACTGTATTATGATATAAGAACATTATGTTATATGATGTATTACCATGGTGATGTACACTGTACCATGGTGCTGGCTGCTTACTTCACTGATGCCAAGATCATCCATAAGTACTCGGTTATCATCGCCCATTCTTTCACCGATTTCACCAGTGAACAGGTGAGCGAGTGGCACCGCCGCAGAGCACACCAGTCTCACCTGCACAAACGGAAACCCTATTCAAAGACGCACAAACTCACCTGAAGATACAAAATCATCAGGCAAATACGATTGTACCTTGAGGTCGTACAAAGTGTCGATGAGCGTGATGAACCGTCGAGCTTGTGTTCGGTTGACCAAAGATAGAGCAGGAATTCGTCGAACAAGCATCACCTCAAAGTGCTTGCTCATCTCCAGGTAATCACTCGCACCCAAGGCCTGGGAACATGAAAACATGCTACGTCACATTGGCTGTCAACTTAGACACGTTCACGTTCACAACTTAGACACGTTCACGTTCACAACTTAGACACGTTCACGTTCACAACTTAGACACGTTCACGTTCACAACTTAGACACGTTCACGTTCACAACGTTCACAACTTGGACACGTTCACGTTCACAACTTTGACACGTTCACGTTCACAACTTAGACACGTTCACGTTCACAACTTAGACACGTTCACGTTCACAACTTAGACACGTTCACGTTCACAACTTAGACACGTTCACGTTCACAACTTAGACACGTTCACGTTCACAACTTGGACACGTTCACGTTCACAACTTAGACACGTTCACGTTCACAACTTAGACACGTTCACGTTCACAACTTAGACACGTTCACGTTCACAACTTAGACACGTTCACGTTCAAAACTTAGACACGTTCACGTTCAAAACTTGGACACGTTCACGTTCACAACTTAGACACGTTCACATCAACTTAGACACGTTCACGTTCACAACTTAGACACGTTCACAACTTAGACACGTTCACAACTTAGACACGTTCACGTTCACAACTTAGACACGTTCACAACTTAGACACGTTCACGTTCACAACTTAGACACGTTCACAACTTAGACACGTTCACGTTCACAACTTAGACACGTTCACGTTCACAACTTGGACACGTTCACGTTCACAACTTGGACACGTTCACAACTTGGACACGTTCACGTTCACAACTTGGACACGTTCACGTTCACAACTTGGACACGTTCACGTTCACAACTTGGACACGTTCACGTTCACAACTTGGACACGTTCACGTTCACAACTTGGACACGTTCACGTTCACAACTTGGACACGTTCACGTTCACAACTTGGACACGTTCACGTTCACAACTTGGACACGTTCACGTTCACAACTTGGACACGTTCACGTTCACAACTTGGACACGTTCACGTTCACAACTTGGACACGTTCACGTTCACAACTTGGACACGTTCACGTTCACAACTTGGACACGTTCACGTTCACAACTTGGACACGTTCACGTTCACAACTTGGACACGTTCACGTTCACAACTTGGACACGTTCACGTTCACAACTTGGACACGTTCACGTTCACAACTTGGACACGTTCACGTTCACAACTTGGACACGTTCACGTTCACAACTTAGACACGTTCACGTTCACAACTTAGACACGTTCACGTTCACAACTTAGACACGTTCACAACTTAGACACGTTCACGTTCACAACTTAGACACGTTCACGTTCACAACTTAGACACGTTCACAACTTAGACACGTTCACGTTCACAACTTGGACACGTTCACGTTCACAACTTAGACACGTTCACGTTCACAACTTAGACACGTTCACAACAACTTAGACACGTTCACGTTCACAACTTAGACACGTTCACATCACCTTAGACACGTTCACATCAACTTAGCCACGTTCATGACTTAGACACGTTCACATCACCTTAGACACGTTCACATCAACTTAGCCACGTTCATGACTTAGACACGTTCACATCACCTTAGACACGTTCACATCAAATTAGACACGTTCATGACTTAGACACGTTCACATCACCTTAGACACGTTCACATCAACTTAGACACGTTCACATCACCTTAGACATGATAACCCTTTAACCTTGGTGGGAGCTTCAGGTGCTGAGTTCATGGCACTATCATGCCAAACTAACACCTGACAGGTGCACTTAACCTGTCATCCTTGTGAGGTCCACAATACGAGGTTCACTCAACCTGTCATCCTTGTGAGCTCCACAAAACGAGGTTCACTGAACCTGTTATCCTTGTGAGCTCCACAAAACGAGGTTCACTGAACCTGTTATCCTTGTGAGCTCCACAAAACGAGGTTCACTGAACCTGTTATCCTTGTGAGCTCCACAAAACGAGGTTCACTTAACCTGTTATCCTTGTGAGCTCCACAAAACGAGGTTCACTGAACCTGTTATCCTTGTGAGGTTCACTTAACCTGTTATCCTTGTGAGGTCCACAATACGAGGTTCACTTAACCTGTTATCCTTGTGAGGTCCACAATACGAGGTTCACTTAACCTGTTATCCTTGTGAGCTCCACAAAACGAGGTTCACTGAACCTGTTATCCTTGTGAGGTTCACTTAACCTGTTATTCTTGTGAGGTCCACAATACAAGGTTCACTTAACCTGTCATCCTTGTGAGGTCCACAACACGAGGTTCACTTAACCTGTTATCCTTGTGAGGTCCACAATACGAGGTTCACTTAACCTGTTATCCTTGTGAGGTCCACAATACGAGGTTCACTTAACCTGTTATCCTTGTCAGGTCCACAATACGAGGTTCACTTAACCTGTTATCCTTGTGAGGTCCACAATACGAGGTTCACTTAACCTGTTATCCTTGTGAGGTCCACAATACGAGGTTCACTTAACCTGTTATCCTTGTGAGGTCCACAATACGAGGTTCACTTAACCTGTTATCCTTGTCAGGTCCACAATACGAGGTTCACTTAACCAGTTATCCTTGTGAGGTCCACAATACGAGGTTCACTTAACCTGTTATCCTTGTGAGGTCCACAATACGAGGGTCACTTAATCTGTCATCCTTGTGAGGTCCACAATACGAGGTTCACTTAACCTGTTATCCTTGTGAGGTCCACAATACGAGGTTCACTTAACCTGTTATCCTTGTGAGGTCCACAATACGAGGTTCACTTAACTTGTTATCCTTGTGAGGTCCACAACACGAGGTTCACTTAACCTGTTATCCTTGTGAGGTCCACAATACGAGGTTCACTAAACCTGTTATCCTTGTGAGGTCCACAATACGAGGTTCACTTAATCTGTCATCCTTGTGAGGTCCACAATACGAGGTTCACTCAACCTGTTATCCTTGTGAGGTCCACAATACGAGGTTCACTTAACCTGTTATCCTTGTGAGGTCCACAACACGAGGTTCACTTAACCTGTTATCCTTGTGAGGTCCACAATACGAGGTTCACTTAACCTGTCATCCTTGTGAGGTCCACAACACGAGGTTCACTTAACCTGTTATCCTTGTGAGGTCCACAATACGAGGTTCACTTAACCTGTTATCCTTGTGAGGTCCACAATACGAGGTTCACTTAACCTGTTATCCTTGTGAGGTCCACAATACGAGGTTCACTTAACCTGTTATCCTTGTGAGGTCCACAATACGAGGTTCACTTAACCTGTTATCCTTGTGAGGTCCACAATACCAGTAGCAAATTGTTACTCGGAAAAGTGAGCCAGTGAGTATCCTGAGTATCTTTATCTGTGTCTTGTCTTGATCGTGTCTATAGCCAATGAAACTGCCTGGGCAGCCTTATACACCTGTCAGCGTGAGGAGGATCATCCATATAGATAGGACAGATAAATCGACAGATAGATAGATAGACATAGACAGACACAGACACACAGGCAGATAGATAGACAGATAGACAGACAGACAGACAGATATAGATAGACAGACAGATAGATAGATAGATAGATCATTAGCCAGATAGATAGACAGACAGCTATAGATAGACAGATAGATAGATAGACAGACAGATAGATAGATAGCCAGATAGATAGACAAATAGATAGCCAGATAGACAGACAGACAGATACAGACAGACAGATACAGACAGACAGATAGGCAGATAGATAGACAGACAGATATAGATAGACAGATAGATGGACAGACAGACAGATAGATAGACCACCTTTCGGCTGACAAGATATATTTGAGGTCGCGCACACACCTTGAGTTTTCTGTTGTGGGTTTTATTCCTCACAAACTATAAACTGTCGTGGTTAAAACACAAAAAAAGGTGTTTTACAAGCAGAGATGCATCAACAGGTGCACCGTTCGTCAAGGGAGGTTAAGCCGGGTGTTTCATCTGCTAGCATTTGCCAGTGGACATTATGTTCGCTTTGTGCTGCTTTTTCATGAAAACAAACACAGTGGCCTGATTTTATGGAATACCTTTCAAAAAAGCAGGCCACTGTGTGCTGGTACCTTTGCAACCTCCAAATAAGTTAGCCAAATCTAAAAGAGCATCCGATGTTATAGTAATGACCTTCCCAGAGTTTATTCCCGGCCACGAACACATTTACAACTCGTCATGGACAAACCGATGGTTTACAAACAGTTGTTCAGAGATAATGCAATAAATAACACATTTCATTTTAATTGTTTTATACAAGAGCCAAGATATGCTTCTGCTATTCACAAAGTATTCACACCCCTTGACCTTTTTCATATTTTCTTGTTACAGCCTGAATTTAAAATGGTTTAAATGGAGATTATTATTTTTTGTCCCTGATCTACACATAATATACCGTAATGTGAAAGTAAAATTTTCTTTAGAAATCCTTACAAAATAATTCAAAATGGCGGCCTGGCTCTGGAGCTTGTTGGGCCTTGTGGACCCCGTGCTGCTGGGTGGGAAGGCTCGGGCTTTGACAGACTCTTCTTGTCGAGCTCAGCCCGTTGAGGGTGTGAGAGAACAAGGTCGTTTGAGGATTTGTGCGGAGTGTGGGGCTTCGGAGTGCACGGTGGCTTTGGTAGGGGGAGTGCACGGTGGCTTTGGTGGGGGGAGTGCACGGTGGCTTTGGTGTGGGGGGGGGGGGGAGTGCACGGTGGCTTTGGTGGGGGGGGGGGGGAGTGCACGGTGGCTTTGGTGGGGGGGGGGGGGGCGTGCACGTGGAGCGTCTGGGACGTGGACGTGGCCTGGCCTGATTGCTTGCTGGGTTTCTCCGACGTCATCATGTTGAGTGAAAACCCGGGATTTGGCGACTCCCTTTATGCCGTGTTATGCCTGCAGGGAACCGAGTTCCGTGAGATCCAATAATGTGCCGAATACAACAGCTTCATGGGCGGCTTTGGTGGGGGGATGGTTTTTTAGAAATGGCAGCTGCGATGACATGACATGCGTACGAGGCACCCGCCATCACGCCACTCAGCATGCTTTTGTGATGCGGCCTGTCCCTGCAGCTTGGTGGGACTTGTGACCCCCATGCTTCCGGGAGAGAAGACCCAAGCTTTTGCGAACTCCCTTTTGGAAAGTTCCGCCTGTTGAGGATGAGAGAGGCGGACACTCGTGGGATCTAAGACAGAATACAATGGCTTTGAAGTGAGTGAGAACCGAGCCGGGGAGGTAGCTTTGATGGGGCCGAGGGCCGCGCATGTGGTACCCTGAGTCGAGCCGATCGATATGCGTATGGGACGCGGTCTAGCGTAGCACGGATAAGGAGACAGCTTGGTCCATGATGAGTCGTGGTTCCTTGTGGTTAAGTTGGTTGCTCCAGTACCAGGGAGGGCTCATTTGGTTGCAGCACGGATAAGGAGACAGTTTGGTCCATGAGTCGTGCCTCCTTGCTTTGGTTAACCTGGATGCTTCAGTACCGCGGATGGCTCCGTTGGAGGCAGCATGGACAAGGAGATGGCTGGGTCCATGAGTCGTGGTCCCTGGCTGTCGTGAAGCTGGATGCTCCAGTATGGGGGAGGTCGCCGTTAGGTGCAGCATGGATAAGGAGACAACTTGGTCCATGAGTTGTGGCTCCTTGCTTTGGTTAAACTGGATACTTCTGTACCAGGGAAGGCTCCGCTTCGTCTTAGAGACGTGAGTGGAGATTGGCTTAGCGGTTGCCTGGTGTTGGCTTAGCGGTTAGGGTGCCGGCTTGGGATCCTAGGATCCTGGGTTCGAATCCCGGTCGATCGCTGAATTAACGCCAGGGGGGTTGACTGAGCCTGTCATCCTTCCGAGGTCGGCAAATTGAGTACCAGCTTGCTGGGATGAATGATCACGGTGTGTACCCCGATTTAGAATAGGTACACCGTATCCCTGCGCATCGTAAGAGCGTGACCAAGGGTTGGCATCAGGAAGGGCATCCGGCCATAAAAACATTGCCTCAAACAGGGAACCATGATTGTCATGGGGCCCGCAAGGCTAATCCCCACTCTAGCGGGCAAAATGGCCTTAAAACGATCATTCATTCATTCATTCATTCAGTGGAGATGACGATTGGTGACAGTGGCCCATGCATGCAAACACGCACATATACATGAATCATGATTTACACAAACACATGCACGTTTCTGATTTATACACATTATATGTTACATATTTTACTGTATATTATATACACACATGTTATACTTGACATGTATTGTATATTATATACACACATATTATACTTGACATGTATTGTATATTATATACACACATATTGTACTTGACATGTATTGTATATTATATACACACATTATACTTCACATGTACTGTATATTGTTACGTTTGTGGGAGGTAGGCATGAAATAACTTAGAAAAGAAGGAATGTGTAGGTTTTAGTATGGACCGTGTGATGCGAAGAAGGAGAAGCCCATCTGGATGTACATAAGCAGGGTAAATGTTCAGGTTAAGAGTGTTTGCATGTTGCCATAAGGAGGGTGGTTTTGTGCTAATTAATTATAGCACTTATGGTTAATAATCCCCAGTATGTATTGCCTCCCTGTGATATTTCTCGAATGTTCTTATAAAACTCAGCCGGCCAGGCGATGGGCTCCATTAGCCAACCACGCCGCCAGGGCCGACAGAAACCAGCACATTTGCCAATCGGCAAGTAAACCCCGACGTCATCTGAACATTCCCGAAGGATGGCTAGGCTCTGCCTTGGAGGACCGGAATTGACAGGCCACACCCCGAGCTTCGCCATTGGGCATCAAGAATGGCCGTGAGGCCACGTCCCAAAGACGACGATTGGTCGTGGCCATGGACTCATGTAATTGGACAGAGTGTGACGTCAGCGGTGGAACATTCGAGAGATAGGAGAGCAAAAAGAAGCCATATCTATATATCTATCTGTCTGTCTGTCTCTCTCTCTCTCTCTCTCTCTCTCTCTCTCTCTCTCTCTCTCTCTCTCTCTGTCTGTCTGTCTGTCTGTCTGTCTGTCTGTCTGTCTGTCTGTCTGTCTGTCTCTCTCTCTCTCTCTCTCTCTCTCTCTCTCTCTCTCTCTCTCTCTCTCTCTCTGTCTCTGTCTCTCCTCCCACGTTGCACAGCTGCCGCTCGCTTAGCACGCACGTGCGAGCACCAGGTCTGTTGCTCAGTCACTGGCGGTACGTGCTGTGTCTCTTGTTGCTTTTTTCCTTCTTCCTACCTTTTGGTCCTTTTCTGCTGTCCGAGTGTCGGTGTCCCTTTCTATCGTCTTGTCTACTGAACAAGAGAGGGAGAGACAGCGCAGTTAGAGTTATCCACTTTAGGTGGTTAATGAGATTAATTAATTAATTTATTTATTTCCCAGTTATTGTTGTTGTTGTTTTTTCATTTATTTAGGTTTTACAAACCCCAGTACCATTTATTGGTTATTTTTCGTTTAGTTACTTCAAATGGCTAGCAAGAATAGTCGAAGTAATGCCAGTCGTGACGCCGATGAGGTGTTAACAGATGAACACGGCATGTGTTTTGTCCCACCGGAAGATGTTTCGCTGGAAGAGACGCTCCTCACAATCGGAGAATTGATCGGTTGTGAGAACATCCGGGCAGCGTCCCGAATGCACCACAAGGTGGTTGTTTTCGTTTCACATGTCCGTTTCGCGCGCATCGTCGTACAGAACGGACTCACCTTGGGTAATGACCGGTTTGTTCCGGTTTCGCCATGGAGCACTCCGGCCTCGAAGGTAATACTATCAAACATTCTACCGACGCTGTCTAATGAGGAAATTCTTCAGAAGCTCGGTCAGTACGGTACTGTGGTGTCGAGAATTATCAAAGCCTCCATTCGCACCACAGACGGGAAGCTTAAGCATATCGAAACGTTTAGACGGTTTTGTTATGTTGTTTTGAAGGATGGTTTGACGCAATTGAATGTCTCCCTCATTTTTAAGTCGTCAAAACGTGAGCACAGGATTTTTGCGGCAACGGAGAGGTTGATTTGTTATGGGTCTGGTGCACATGGACACACTCGGCAGTATTGTCCTGATGGGGAGAAAACGTATGCCACAGCAGCCGGACCAGCTCCCCCCGTGACCATTACGGAGGATTCCATGGACGATTCGCCTTCAGTGCAGGAATCTACGTCGGACCATCAGGGTACAGCTAAGAGTGGTGCTGATGAGACCCATACGGAGGTGCGTCGTGTAAGCGATGAGTCATCCAGTACAGCTGGCCATCGTGCAACCGATGAGTCAGCAAATGTAAGGGAGAAGCCTCTACCTGTAGAGGGAATGATTTGTGAGGAGCAGCAGATTGTAGATGCGGCATCTCGGAAAAATTTGAAACGGTCACTTTTAGGTACGAGGAATGAGGACAAAGGTGTTAAAGTGTTGGTGGTGCAGACAGGAAGCAGTTTAAATGGTTCAGACAGTCCTTCACATGAAGATCAGCAAGGTGGTGAAACTATGGCTGACATGATACCACCTGCTCAGGATGAAGGGGAACTTTTTCCTGAAGGTTGTAAATCAACCTGTGAAACCGAACAACCTACTGATGACCATATCAACTCTAATGGGGAATGCAAAATACCCATTACCGCTAATAACGACTCCTCCCCCCTCATTGCAATGATGCATGAGGATAAAGAGGATGAAGAACCTAAGGTAGATGGGGATGGAACAGGTGTTTCTGTGCAGGTTCAGGAGGAACTCATTACTAGCGTCACTGAGGGAATTCTAACGACCGAGACACTGATCGGCCATGAGGAACCAGTGGCAATGGTTGACAGGGCTCCCCGCTCCCCCCCCCCCCCCCCCCTCAGGAGGAAGAGCAGCCTTCGGAGATCTCAAAAGAAAATATTGTTAGATTTTTGAAGGAAACTTTCAGACAACGGCATGTACGAATTAAGGATCATTTTCCTAATATCCAGGCCTTCCTTGCAGCCGCAAAACCTTTGCTGCAAAGGAGCGAGTATGTGGAAATCTCCGAACCTGAATTTCAGCGGCTGAGCAAAGCCGTCACGAAGGCAAACAAGGAATTAAATGAGGAAGAGGACTTCCCCCCCCCCCCCCCCCCCCGCCCAGAAGAACCAACTATGGAACTAAATGTTGTATCCTTAAATATTGTTGCGGTTTTAGAACCCTCACTTGTAAATACAACATTAAAGGTTAAAGGTAGCACCCTTAGTTAGGCCACAGCAACACGTAGGCCACCATGGGAACTCAGTTATTTCCTTATTATGTGTTAGTTACGGCTGTGTTTCCAATAGTTGAATCTGCGTTGCATCAATTAAATAAGAGTAGGTCCCCATCCATTCCGTCCATTTTGCAATCTCTCTCTCCCAATTATATTACGCGCCTCTGCCAGACGCAGCCGCCTCAGCGCTCGCTCAAGCCGCCATTAACCATCCGGTCGGCTCGAGGAAGAAGGGGGCGGAGCGCCAAGGAGAAGGCGTGGCCCTGTCAACCAGCCGTCAAAGGCGGAGCCGGTAAACCCTTACCAGCCAACCAGGGCTGAGGTGAGCTCGATGGCGGGCGTGGTTTCGAATCGCGCAGAGTGATCCTAAAGCGCGTTATATAAGCACGAGCACCAAGCCCTTTTACGGACTGCGCAGGGGACCGTCGTTATTGAAGGACTGGAGGATATACGCGCTTTGCAAACGGACTCCTTTTGAAAGAATTGCGCACAACGGACTCGTTGGGAGAGAGGGCTGATGACGAACTTGTGGGTATAGGCGCTTATTGAAAGGACTGATCCAAGAGCGCACATTTGCGAAGGACTTCCCCCCCCCGCCATATGTAAGGTCCGGTCGCGCGCCAACGATACGCAGAGCTGCCTGCCGGGTTTCGCCTGTGGAACCGGAGCCTGGACGGGGGTCGATTGGAGCCTGGATCATCTACCTGGACCTTCCACCCTACCCACTACAATCCCGTGTGAGTGTGTACGTTTGTCTGGGCTGTTAAGTTAAGACTGTATAGTTAAGCCTGCCCTGTGTCCTGCTTCTTCTTCTTCTTCCTGTACATTCTTTCCTTTCCTCTTCTTTTTGGTTGTAAATAAATCACCTTGTTATTTCTTGGTTTTTCCCTCATCCGATCGTCTCCGTCCTTTCTTTCCATTGAGTACCTGTGGCATGATTTTGGAACCGCTATAATCGGGTTAGTCATCTGTTAACGGCTCGGATCGCGGACTGCTAACCGCTCGGCATTTACCATTACGTCCGTGGTTCGAGCGGGAGTTATTTCCCTGCTTTACGGTCGGGTTAGTACGTAGGTATTTGGGACTACCTTGACCAATGACCCTAGCTAATATCGACCGGAAGGAGCGTTATAGCTTCTAAGGTCTCGGGTCGGTCAGTCATGGACAAGGGGATTAACCCCCCCTTGATAAGGGGAGAGCCGACCCCCGAATCCGTAACAATTGGTGTCTGGGAGTGGGATTGGACCCGAACCAAATTTTTTAACATCTGAAAAATTTGGTCAAAATTTCGAGCGGCCGAAATTTTTATTAAAACATCCAAATTGAATCGTGCCATGGATAATCAAGGCGATCGGATGCCGGTGGGGGAAAATGAGGGGGTAGAGGAAGGGTTAGAGTCAACCCAGGACCCCAGGGAACAATTGGGAGAGATGGAGGAGGAAAGCAATGAGGATGCGGTAGTGGCGGTTGCAGGCGCACAAAATGGCGGCGCCTCGCACGTGGTGGTGGGGGCCAACCCCGTTGTGCAAATGAGTGCTGAAGAAATGCAGTTATTCGTGACGCAATTCACCGCGATGCTGAAAGAGGAAATGGGCAAATTCAACCGGGACATAAATAGAATGGGGGAGCAATTGGGAAGTCAAATTGGGGGGTTAGAAAATAAATTTGGGGGTTAGGAAGCAAATTGGGGGGATTCGGAAACAGATTATATAAATAAATAGGGTTGAAGGTTAAAATTATATAAATGGGTTGAAGGTTAAAATTATATAAACAGGTTGAAGGTTAAAATTATATATACGGGTTGAAGGTTAAAATTATATAAATAGGTTGAAGGTTAAAATTATATAAATGGGTTGAAGGTTAAAATTATATAAATGGGTTGAAGGTTAAAATTATATAAATGGGTTGAAGGTTAAAATTATATAAACGGGTTGAAGGTTAAAATTGCAGAAATTAGTTGAAGGTTAAAATTATATAAATTGGTTGAAGGTTAAAATTATATAAACGGGTAGAAGGTTTAAATTGTAAAAATGGATTGAATGTTAAAATTATATAAACTAGGACGTGCCCGTACGTGGGTGCCCGTTCCTTGCCAAAAAAAAAAAAAAACGCTACCCGTACGCTCTACCCCGCCCGTACGCCCGTAAACAAAAAATAACAACGCTCTTCGCTTCCGCCCTTCGCTCTGACTGAATTGGGAGAAATAATGCGCATAAGAAATCGAATTACGTACCGTAATGGCGGTCAGCTCGTAACGCGCACACTGTCCGGAAGTTCGCATATCGCATATCTATCTATCTATCTATTAATGCCCATTTATTCAATTATCGCCAACGTATTTTGGCTTTTTGCAATTTAATCGCAAGGAAAAGTAGAAAGAGAAGAGGGAAAAAAAGAAAAGCCTTGCCTTGCTGCAAACAGCTGCTGCAAACAACAACAACATGGAAGGCTGCACTGTCCGGAAGTTGGCATATCGCAGTTACGATTATTTTAGTGTTAATGGCCAATTATTCAATTAGCGGCAACGTATTTTGGCTGTTTGCAATTTAATCGCAAGGAAAAGTAGAAAGAGAAGAGGGAAAAAAAGAAAAGCCTTGCATTAACGCATTAACGCTTGCATTGCATTAACGGTTCGGCACACGTGATAGCTCGCTGCTCTCTGATTGGTTGAAGCGTTTTTTGGACATAGCTCGGTAGGTACTTGTCCGATTAATTACAAACCTTGAAAAGGCACATCCTCGGGTCCCCAGCAATATACCTGGCAAGTTTCAAGTATATCGGACCCGTGGTTGTCGAGAAACAGCGGTCACAGACAAACACACAGACACACAGACAGACACACAGAGATTACTGGCATTATAGATAGATGGGTTGAAGCTTAAAATTATATAAATGGGTTGAAGGTTAAAATTATCTAAATGGGTTGAAGGTTAAAATTATATAAACGGGTTGAAGGTTAAAATTGTATAAATTGGTTGAAGGTTAAAATTGTATAAATTGGTTGAAGGTTAAAATTGTATAAATTTGTATAAATTGGTTGAAGTTTAAATTATATAAACGGGTTGAAGGTTAAAATTATATAAACGGGTTGAAGGTTAAAATTATATAAACGGGTTGAAGGTTAAAATTATATAAATTAGTTGAAAGTTAAAATTATATAAATGGGTTGAAGGTTAAAATTATATAAACGGGTTGAAGGTTAAAATTTTATAAACGGGTTGAAGGTTAAAATTGTATAAATGGGTTGAAGGTTAAAATTATGTAAACGGGTTGAAGGTTAGAATTATAGAAATTAGTTGAAGGTTAAAATTATATTAATGGGTTGAAGGTTAAAATTGTATAAATTGGTTGAAGGTTAAAATTATAGAAATTAGTTGAAGGTTAAAATTATATAAATGGGATGAAGGTTAAAATTGTATAAATTGGTTGAAGGTTAAAATTATATAAACGGGTAGAAGGTTTAAATTGTAAAAATGGATTGAATGTTAAAATTATATAAATGGGTTGAAGCTTAAAATTATATAAATTGGTTGAAGGTTAAAATTGTATAAATTAGTTGAAGGTTAAAATTATATAAATGGGTTGAAGGTTAAAATTATAGAAATTAGTTTAAGGTTAAAATTATATAAATGGGTTGAAGGTTAAAATTATATAAATGGGTTGAAGGTTAAAAATTATATAAATGGGTTGAAGGTTAAAATTATAAAAATTAGTTTAAGGTTAGAATAGGTTTGATTTTATTGGGTTTGTGGAGTCGCCTGTTTGAAAAAGGTCGATTTAAAAATATGTTTGTGTCTCATGGTTCATCCTTTGAAGCCTTGATAGTTGCTTATAACTTGAGTTATTTATTATTTTTATAACCTTTTTGTGTGCAAGGTGAAGGCTCATGGAAGAGATAGAACATAGAATGGATCTGTTTATTATTATTATGTATTATTATTATTTTATCATTATATTAATTACCCGATCACAGAGTTCATCGAAGGAGCAGTCGGCGACAGAGCCACAGGCCCAGCGAAGCTGCACTGTACGGCCAGGAAGCTGGAGCAGCCGTGAGCGTGGGACTTGGGGTGTACAAGAAGATAAACAAAACATGTGGTCATCCAAAAGGCAGAGAGAGCTAAAGTGTATGTGGAAGGGATGATAGAGTAAGATAGATCACACATCGGGAAGGAAAAATGAAAAGCAAGAATGACACAAAAGACAGAGGATCAGATTGAACAAACGAATGGGACATCTGTATATTAAGAATGGAGATAATGTCGGACTTTGTCCGGGAGAGTTGGATCCCCCGCACAAACCCCCCTCCCACCTCCCATAATCCTTTCCCCCTTTGTATGGCTATGGTAGGATTGTATAGCTGATACCCTTCACTCCTCTTGTCATGACTGCTCTCCTTTCCCTCCCCCCCCCCCCCCCCCATCCTCTCCTACAGTGGCCTTTGTCTGGTTTTATACCTAACAGTCCAGTTTTCAGCTGGTCCGTCCCCTGTCCAGTACTGATACGGCACTGGACGCCTTTATGTGCGGTATTTTTTATTTTGAAATGCTCAGCCTCTAAGAACCATAACTGAACGTTATATTGTTTGTCTTCATTGGTATGTGTCATTTGTTTATTCTTGCAATTATGTCGGTCCTTCAAATGCCTGCAAAGATCATATTGGGCCGATCCATGTGTATGCCATTATAATGCCCTTATGTTGCTTGTGTAGTGATTAATATCGAGCCATTGTCTTCTTCATCAGTTCCAAAATTTATTTTGATCATTTTTGCACATGTGCGTGGGGTGGCACAGGAGTGTCCAGTATTCTTGAGTGTTGTCTGTGGCCACACTAGCTCTTGCCCTTTACTTGATTAGAGTCAAACACCTTATAATCTCAAAGGTGTGTATGAACAACATGCACTGAGTTTATGCCAGCAAGTTTACATCGTTCATAAATAAGGCTTTGCCTTCTGTACTACTAAAATAACGTTTTACATTTCAAGTGTTTTGTATCCTATAAATCTATAATAATAAAAGGCCGTGTGTATGTGTGCATTTGTCTCCTCCATAACTCCAAAACCATGAGTAGTATAAATGTGGGAGTTCCAGGGCAGGCCAGATCCCCGTATCCCCCCCCTTGCCTCCAAACCAAAACTGACTCAACCCAAAACAGGAAGTGACTCACCACAAACCGGAAGTGTTCGAATTATTTAAATATTTATTTATTTCAAATTTCTAAAATTTCAGATTTTCAAAATAATTGATTTTCAAAATTTCCGATTTACCATTTTTCTCGATTTTCATGATTTTTGTGATTTTCCCGATTTTCACCATTTCCTATAATTTCTCAAAATTTCCAAAATGTCTAAAAAAAAAGATTTTTAGTTTAAAAATAAAATAGTATTATTAAAAAGAACTTTGGCGTTGACTTATCTGAATTTTGATATTAAAAATATTATCTTTGAAGAACCAAAGTATTACAACAACAACGGAATTATCTATTACCGTATTATGATTAAATATAATTATGATCATACTCACACGCAAAGTGGTATTAGAAAACTGTTTATCGAAACACCAACGTTGTTTTCGTGGGGTATTAAAGCGAATGAAAATAATTCTAAGGAGCGCAGAGTTGAATCATATTCGCTGCCGCTTGTTATGTATAATTCACGCTTCCCCCCGACGACCGTGGAAACAAAAACAATAGAAATGTTTGAATAAATTATTGACGCAATTAAAACACATCTGATGAAAGCTGATGTTATTGAAAAGATAAAAAAAGGATCAGAACAAGTTTAGAGCCTTTGTTAACGGGCTTGATATATTTTGGCGGAAACGCGATGGGGTAGTTTTCATTGAAGTTTACCTACCAACAATGTACCCAAAACTTTTAAACAAATACGAAAAGTGCAGGGAAGTGGATAAACACCCTGAAATTCTAACTTCATTTTACGATAACAAAATCACTGAAGAATCATGCATCGAAGATCATCACATCAAGCCGGAGGAATTGATGGGTGTGAGCTGTAAAGTTATCTGCGCTATTGAGATATCAAATATTTTTATCGGTGGTGCGGGTCCATCCATTCAATTGAAGGTAAATGATGTTGTTGTTCAAGAACTATTTAGGAAAACAAACAGGTTGATGATTAATATTGACAAACTTACGTCACAAAATAAAATTACGGGAGCAGCAGCAGCGTGTATGTTTAACGATGATAGTACTAACGACACAACATAGGTAAATAATATGAAAAAATATATTGTTGCGGTTTTGAAATAAAGGTTAATTTCCCCTCTTAGTTAGTTACACCACAACATGTAGCCTCGCGATATTTCAGTTATTTCTTAGTAAATGTAAGCGTAGCCCTTTCCTGTGTTTAGTTTTGCGTTGAGTAGGCCAGTGAAATTAGGTGTCCTTATGGCGCTTTGGTTTGGTTTTGGCGCTGAAATACCACGCGGCAGACCTGAACAAGTCGACCGAGGCCGAAGGAAGGGTGGCAGGAGTTGTCGGTAAGCACGAGCCGCCAATCAGGGCTCGAGGGGAGTGGCTTACCACTGCGGCATAGGCGGGGTTTGGAGCATTCGAGTGAGACTCTGGGGCGGGGCCATATAACCCTGCTCAGAGCCCCCCGCCTCAGATGAGTTGAGAATACGTCAGATGAGTTGAGAACGCGCGTCAGTGGAGTTCGCGGGTGAGAGTTGAGTTCAGCACCGGAGGAGGACCGAGAACGCGGCAGATCAGAACGTACGAGATCGAGAGAACGAACGGCACGAGAAGGCAGAACGTATTGAATTGCATCGTTGTACACGAACTTTGCCCTGTTCCCTGCGCAGTATTAATTGCGTGCTGTAAAGAACGACCCGCGCCGGGCCACAGACGCGCGATTTCCCTCCTGCCTGCCTTCACCTGGATACGTGCCGTGACCGCCAGAGGGCCACGCCGGGTGAGCTGTCCCGGAGCGACCGAAGCAGGCGGGTTTGGCGCGCGAACATCCTTCCTCCATCTCCCCGTGTATGTGAGTGGGCCCATTGTCTGGGAAAATTAAGACTGACTAAGCTCTGCCCTGTGTCCCTTTCTTTCTACCAATCCTTGTACATAGTGTAAATAAATCCTGTTCTTTCTTCCGATTTGACCGTCCTGTCTTTTCCATCATTGGCTTCGCATGGTACGAATAAAACCGCTCTAATCGGGTTCCAATAGAAAAGTAACAGCGCGAGTCACGTGATACGCATTCCGCTCGGGCGTACTCAATTAAGCGTGGCTCGTGCGAGGCTCAATCCCCGCTTCCGTTGCGGCGTGGGTACCAAAGGTACGTGTGAATTTGTCCCGAAACCCTTTTCCACGTTTGCCCGGAAGTGGCGACTCGGTCTCGCGGACCCGAAGACCCAGGGGGAAAAAAGGGGTTTAATCTCCCCTTTGTAACGGGAACGGGCTTCGGGGAATCCGCAACAATATATACAGTCACGTGAAAAAGTAAGTACACCCCATGTAAAGTTTTGACTTTTTCAACATATTTCAACATACAGCTATTTTTTTTTTTTTTTGTATACTGAATCGAGGCTCGTGAAAGAGCTAACATTTACTTCACAAACAAATCAACCAGACAAACAAAATATATAAAAAGAGGGAGCGGAAAACAAGATGGGGAGAGAAGGGGAAGCACACAAACAACATTTGAGAGCAGGGAGATGTGTGGAAGGGAGAGGGCTTGGGGGGAGGAGGCGTGGGAAGGGGGAGGGGGGGGGAGGGAGAAGTATAAAACACAAGGACACCAAGGACTTCCAGGACAGAAGTTGGTATTTCAAAAAAGTGGAATTGGGGTGAAATTAGTGGGGGTAGAAAAGATCAAAGTTTTGGATGGGGGAAGATAAGAGATGGTGGTGAACAGCTGTTTTAAAGACCTGGAGGGTGGAGTGGGATTGAAGAGAGTGAGGGAGTTTGTTCCAGAGGCGGGAGAAAAGAGGAATGAAGGAGTGAAGGTGAGCAGAGAGTCTTGATTTTGGCAGTTTGACCATAAGAGGGTTGCAGGCAGATCTTGTGCGACCTGTAGGAATATTTGCGGGACAGAGCCCAGAGAGAGCTGGGGGGGCAAGGCCAGAGAGGAGTCGGTAGAAGACGGAAAGGCCACCAACCTGCCTGCGGTGAGTGAGTGAGAGGCCCTTGGAGTTAGCTTCATCACGGGAGATTCCAATGATTCTGAATGCTTTGGTTTCAACAGCGTGAAGACGAGCTAGGTGTGAGGCAGGAGCACCAGCCCAGAGGGGATTTGATCTTCATTTCAACAATATTGATAGATAAAAGTGATATAATATAACAAATATCATGAAACATTTACATTTTGTCGTCCATTGTATCATTTAAATAAACATAAATGCAAATTTTGCATGTGGAAAAAGTAAGTACACCTTTGGCTCTAATAGGTGGTATTGCCCCCTTTGGCAGAAACAACCTCAAGTAGGCGTTTCTTATAACTGTCTACCAGTCTCTGACATCGACTGGGAGAAATTTTTGCCCACTCCTCCGTGCAGAATTATTTCAGCTGTGCGATGTTTGAGGGGTTTCTTGCATGCACAGCTCGTTTCAAATCCCCCCACAACATCTCGATGGGATTTAGATCCGGGCTTTGACTTGTCCATTCCAGAACCCTCCAATTCTTTCTTTTCAGCCATTCCTTGGTGGATTTACTGGTATATTTAGGGTCATTATCATGTTGCAAGGTCCACCTTCGGTTGAGCTTCAAGTTTCCGACAGATGGCCTCACGTTATCCACAAGCACCCTCTGGTACAATGAAGAATTCATAGTGGATTATATGATGGTGAGCTGCCCAGGCCCTGATGCAGCAAACCTGCCCCAAACCATAATATTTCCACCACCATGCTTTACAGTTGGTATCAGGTTCTTGTGGTCAAATGCTGTCTTTGGTTTTCGCCAAACATGTCTTCTGTTACTGTGGCCAAATAGCTCTACCTTTGACTCATCTGTCCAGAGCACATTGTTCCAGAAGTGCTGGTCTTTGCCTCGGTGTTCATTGGCAAACGTTAGTCTTGCCCTGATATTCTATCTGGACAGCAAAGGTTTCCTCCTGGCACACCTCCAATGTAGATCAAATTTGTGCAGCCTCTTTCTAATGGTAGACTCCTGCACTTTGACATTAACAGTGGCAAGAGCTACCTGTATGTCCCGTGATGACATTCTGGGGTTCTTCGAGACTTATTTCAGCATCTTGCGGTCTGCTCTCGGGCTGAACTTGCTGGGGCGGCCTGGCCTGAACAAGTTGGCAGTTGTTTGGAATCTTCTCCACTTGTAGATGCTCTTCCGGACAGTCGAATGATTGATTTCAGATTGTTTGGAGATCTTTTTAAATCCCTTCCCAGACTTGTAGGCATCTATAACCTTCTTTCTGAAGGCCTCAGAGAGCTATTTTGATCTAGGCATGATGACACCGCACACTTCAACAAAAAAGAGCAAACCAAACGAAATGTCTGAGGTTTAAATAAGACAGGTTCCTCCAAGATCCTCTCTAACGATGTTCTAATCATTTGCACCTGAGCTGGTGCACCTGATTCTAATTTTAGGTATTTGAAGTAGTGATAAATGTCGGGGTGTACTTACTTTTTCCACATGCAAAATTTGCATTTATGTTTATTTAAATTATACAATGGACTACAAAATGTAAATGTTTCATGATATTTGTTATATTATATCACCTTTATCTATCAATATTGATGAAATGAAGATCAAATAGCTGTATGTTGAAATATGTTGAAAAAGTCAAAACTTTACATGGGGTGTACTTACTTTTTCACGTGACTGTATATAATTAAATTTACATGATAGGTAAGTTGTGGTTAAAATTATAGAAATATAGCATTTATGTTATACTTCTTTTAAAATACTTGAGAAAAACTTTTTTCGTTAGAGTATATAAAATGGATGAACCCATTTTCAAAATATTTCAAGATATATTCAACTCAATTAGATGGTTGGTTGAGTCACTTCTAATATGTATACATCTATCTATAATTCCAGTAATCTCTGTGTGTGTGTGTGTGTGTGTGTGTGTGTGTGTGTGTGTGTGTGTGTGTGTGTGTGTGTGTTTGTCTGTGACCACTGTTTCTCGACAACCACGGGTCCGATATACTTGAAACTTGCCAGGTATATTGCTGGGGACCCGAGGATGTGCCTTTTCAAGGTTTCATATTAATCGGAGAAGTAGTTACCGAGCTATGGCGATTTATTTACCAAACTCCGCAAGCCGTTCGCTTTGGACCAAACCATTTCATGTAAATAGAGGGGGGGGGGATTGTCACCGTACTCGCAAGCCGTTCGCTTTCCGTTCACGCAAGCCGTTCGCTGGACCAAACCATTTCATGTAAATAGAGGGGGGGGATATAATTTTATGCTTATGCACGGGCACGTCCGGGCACGGGCACGGGCACGGGCACGGGATATATAGTACGGGCATGCCCTAGTAATTATAATAAGGATAACACACAGGATGAATGATTAAACGGTAAATTTTAGTTGGTTTATATAAAATGGATGATTTTTTTACCCGTTTGGGAAAGTAAGATAAAATTTAATCATCATAAGAAACTCCCAAATTCATTAAGGTGTTTAATAGTTGGTTCAAGCGGATTTGGGAAAACCTGTTTGCTTTTAAAGATGCTCCTTACCCCAAAATTTTTAGACTATGAAAATTTAATAATTTTCATAAAGTCAAGTTTTCAACCAGAGTATCAACTACTATCACAAGGTTTTAATGCGGGGCTTCAAAAAGAAAATATAATCAGAGTATTTAAGCTTCAACACAAACTACAGACTTGGCATTTAATATGGAATATTTTTATTTTCTTGACTTGGGTTTACTTTCTGAACTCGGTATATCAATCTGGTGAGTTTCTTTTACGCTTCGGTGATTTCTTTGTTAAAAGAACCATGTCACTGATTGTCTGTCGCAGCAAGAAGTCAATAACAGGATTATATCACAGGTGGCGTGACAAAATGTACGGACAGGTACATTTGACGATTGGCTTCACAATCGGGTATATAAGGGTTGTTGCGTTCTGTATTCGTGGAAAACAACTGCTGCACGTCTACAAAAGTTATTGCCGCTTCCCCTGGAGATGGTCCGTCAACTCGACAATGCTGTTTGTCATTTAGTGGTTGCTTTACGAAATTCCGGCATGAAACAGCGTGCTATTGCTTGGCAGTATGGCATCACTCAAGGTCAGGTGTCAAAGATCCTGAAACGAAATGCTCAGAGGGGTGTCCCTACTCCAATACCGAGGCCAGGACGTCCCCGCAGAACCACAAGGAGGGATGATCGCCAGCTGCACCGGTTAGTCCGCAATGGCCATACCAAGTCAGCTAATCGGCTTAGGGCTGAGTGGCAGCAACTGACAAATGTGCCTGTATCCAGAAGGCTAGTCAACAAATGACTGGTTCAAGCAGGCTATCGTGCCAGGCGTCCCCTGAGAAAGCCACGTCTGACCAGACAACACCGCCAGCGCCGATTGCAGTGGGCCAGAGAGCACCATCAATGGCAGCCAGGACACTGGACTCACGAGATCTTCAGTGACGAGTCTAGATTTCTGGTCTATCGTCAAGATGGCCGCATCCGAGTGCACAGACAAGTGCATGAAGCCTACAACGAAGATTGTATAGTGCCAAGAGTCCAAGCTGTAGGTGGTGGGGTGACCGTTTGGGCTGCTTTTCATGCAGGGGGCAAAACTGACCTGGCTGTTCTGAATGGAAACCTGAACCAGATCAAGCACAGGGCCATTCTGGAAGAAACATTGCTTCCATTTGTTCGTGCAGCCTTTCGAGGAAACTTTGTCTTCCAAGATGACAATGCACGGCCTCATCGTGCTCGCATGATCCAACACTTTCTTGCTGATCGTGGTGTAGAGCATATGGAGTGGCCTGCCATGTCCCCGGATATGAATCCAATAGAGAACTTGTGGACAGAATTAACGCGTCAAATCGACAACTTGGCCCAGCAGCCTGCCTCTGTGCGTGAATTGCAGCAGGCTATTGTAACTGCATGGCAAGCGATTCCTGTCCAAACCTTGGCAAATCTCGTGAACAGCATGCCTCAACGTCTACGTGCTCTCCTGAATGCTCGTGGGGGTTACACGAAGTACTGAACTGTAATTTTACTGTCCGTAATCCCAGTCGTAATTTAACTTTTGTTTTTGTTAAAAAAAATTTTGGCTAATGTGCAAAATAAAGAGATACTTCTGGAAAACGCACAGAAGTTTAACACAGTACTGTCCGTGAATTGAGTTGGATATCAGTTTACATCACTTTCAAGGATCAATTTATTTGCTTCGAAATGTCAAATGTGGTTTTTGTTTCTTTGAAAGGTCACATTAACAAAATCTAGAATAATTTCAACATAATTCCAATTAACTTTTGGTTCTAAGTCATCTTGAAAAGTAAGTTCACCCCCACAAAAAAAATATTCCATATTAAATGCCAAGTCTGTAAATAAGTACAACATTGAAGATATAATACAACTATTTTGTGAAACTCTACAAAAATGTAAAAATAAATCAAAATCCACATCTATACCTCTAACTTGTATTCTCAGCGATAATACGGATGATATACCCTTACCCCAATATTTAGATGAAACAAAAAAGAATCTCGTTATCTTTGACGATTGTGTTAATGAGAGAAACCAAACGGTTATGGACAGCTACTATACAAGGGGGAGGCATTCTTCTTGTAATTGCATTTATCTCAGTCAGTCATACTTTCAACTTCCTCGCCGCTCAATAAGAAACAATGCTAATACTTTTATTTTATTCAAACTAAATGCAATAGATATAAATAATTTTTGGAGAGATAATTGTTCTACATTATGTAGTAAAAAGGAATTTGAGGGGTATATGAAACATACGACTGAAAAATATAAATATATCGTTGTTAAAGGAGATGATATAATAACCAATAATTTTCTCGGTTAAATAAAATGAATGCTGAAGAACGAGCAAGAAAATTTAAGGAACATCAACAATTACTTTCAAAAGTTGTTAAACAACAGGAGGGGATAAAGAAGAAACGGAGACAAAAGCTATTAGGTGAAGACGTATTTGAAAGAAAACAAGAGAAGTTTATTAAACCTATTTTAAAATCTTCCGAAAAAAGGGGGTTTCGTTTCAAGTTCCCGCGATAACATATACCCCCAAACAACATCAAGGGTTAGCAGATTTGAGACAAGAGGCAGAGCAAGAGCTAGGAGTTATAGAAGCACAAGAAGCATGCCAAGAAGCACGCCAACAACTTGAGGAGATAAATCAACCTCCTAAATATGTTGTGAACGCTCTTCTTAACAGTGAATATTCATCAGGTTTAAAAACCAAAACGGGTCTCATTTATAAAGGAGAAGGAACTCAGTTTTACCATGTTAACCAAACGGTACAGGTAGTTAATGATAACTTGACATTCTTAACGTCTGCCAGACCTTCTATTAGATTAACTCCCAGATTAATGTTTCTTCTCACAAAAGCGATTTACCAAGCGAATGCCAATTATACATAATCGAGGCTCGTGAAAGAGCTAACATTTACACACAAACAAATCAAACAGACAAAGAACCAAAGTATATCAAAAGGGGAGCGGTGGACAAGATGGGGAGAGAAGGGGAAGCACATAAACACAACATTTGTGAGGGACATCGGGAATGTGTGGGAGGGAGAGGGCTTGGGGGGAGGCGGCGTGGGAAGGGGTGGGGGGTGGGAGAAGTATAAACACAAGGACACCAAGGACTTCCAGGAAATAAGTTGGTATTTCATAAAAGAGGATTTGGGGTGAAAATAGCGGGGGTAGAACAGATCAAGGTTTTGGATGGGGGAAGATAGAGATGGTGGTGAACAGCTGTTTTAAAGACCTGGAGGGAGGAGTGGGATTGAAGGGAGTGGGGGAGTTTGTTCCAGAGGCGGGAAAAAAGAGGAATAAAAGAGTGAAGGTGAGCAGAGAGTCTTGATTTTGGCAGTTCAACCATAAGAGGGTTACAGGCAGATCTTGTGCGACCTTTAGGAATATTTGGGGGACAGAGACCAGAGAGAGCTGGAGGAGCAAGGCCGGAGAGGAGTCGGTAGAAGACAGAAAGACCACCTGCCTGCGGTGAGTAAGTGAAAGGCCCTCGGAGGTAGCTTCATCACGGGAGATTCCAATGATTCTGAACGCTTTGGTTTCAACAGCATGAAGACGAGCTAGGTGTGAGGCAGGAGCACCAGCCCAGAGGGGAGAGCAGTATTCCATTGAGCTGCGGATGAAAGCCTTGTAAGTGGTGAGGAGCTCAGGTGTGCCAAGGAAGGACTTCGCACGACGGAGGATGCCCAGTTGGCGACTGGCTTTGGAGGCCAGATTTGAAATGTGGTTTTCCCAGGAAAGATCATGGCAGATAGTGAGACCCAAAAGCTTGAGTGACAGAACTTCTTGGAGAGGATTATTCAGAAAGTGGATGGGAGGGTTGTCGTCAGTCTTTTCGGAGAGACATCGTAAGAGTGTGAGATTTGTCAGGATTGAAAGACATGTTCCACTTGTTTGCCCAGTCAGTGATTTTGTCCAGGTCTGCAGAGAGTGAGGAGGCTGCAGACTGCCGATCTGAGGGATGAGGAATGGAGCGGCAGAGAGTGGAGTAATCAGCAAAGAGATAGAGAGGATTTTCAAGAGAGTCGGATAGATCATTGATGAAGACCAGAAAAAGCACAGGGCCCAGAACACTGCCTTGGGGAATTCCAGCCTGAACAGGAAGAGGAGATGAGAGAAACCCATTCAGGGCCACACGTTGACTACGACTAGAGAGGAGGTCCGCTTGCCATGCATGGAGATTTCCATGGATACCAAAGGAGGAGGGTTTGGTGAGCAGAGCGGGGTGCCAGACCGTATCGAAGGCACGTGATATGTCGAGGGAGACAGCTCTAATTTCCTGTTTGGCATTGAGGACCTCCATCCATTGTTGAGACAGCAGAAGCAGTATGTCCAGAGTAGAGTGACCTGGTCTGAAACCAAATTGATGATCAGAGATCAAGCCATTGGAGAAGAGGAAAGATTTCATATCCGAAGCAATGATGGATTCCATGACTTTGCTGATAATTGGGAGAAGGCTGATTGGTCTGTAGTTGCTAGGATCTGTTTTTGCACATTTTTTGTGTAAAGCGGTGATGTTGGCTGATTTCCAAGCAGATGGCAGTTGACCTTGAGCAAAAGAGAGGGTGAAGAGAACAGAGAGAGGGAGTGAAAGAGTGGAAGAACAGGATTTTAGGACCCGTGGGCTGATGCCATCAGGTCCAGTTGCAGAATCAGAGTCGAGGGTTGACAGAAACTTTTCCACCTTGTCAGGAGGAAAGGACACAGAGTCCAGGAGCAGCTGGGTACGACTGGGTACGGTGGGTACAGAGAGGGATCGGTTTGGGACACAAGATTTAGAGGCAAACGCAGAGTTGAGGCATTCAGCTTTTTCACGTGCGGAGTCAGCTGTGTAGCCATTTGAGGTGAGGGAGGGGATGGAGGGGGAACAAACACCAGAAACAGATTTGACCAGACACCACCAGGATTTGGAAGAGGGAGACAGATAAGAGAGTTCGGTCTTGAGAACGGAGAGATATTGTTTCCTGGCTCTCCTGAGGGTGGACACACACTTGTTTCGGGCTTTGTGAAAGGAAATGAGATTTCCTTCCGTTGGATTTGCTTTCCAGGTGACGAAGGCAAGTTGTTTCTGGGCAACAGCCTCACCACAAGATTCCGTGTACCATGGATGGGAGGAAGGGTATGACAACTGAAGACGAGATGGGATAAATCTGTGCATGAGAGAGAGCAATTTACTTTGGAAGAATTCCCAGGATGAGTTGATGTCAGAGGTGGTAGAGATGGGAGGCCAGTCCAGATGATTGATGGCTGCTTGAAGACCGTGCCACGTGCCAGTTGGCCTGAGTGAAATGCCAGACTCGTCGACGCTGCGGAGGCTCCCTGAGAATGGTCAGAGAGATGTCCACTTTAACAAGCACATGATCAGATGAGCCGATTGGAGCAGAAGAAGAGCAGCAGACATTTTCAGGGAAGTTTGTCGTAACCAAATCCAGAAGAGAAGATGCTCCGTTGACTAAGATCCGGGTCGGGAAATTGACAGATTGTGTCAGTCCCAGTGAGTCGCAGAAGTCCTTTGCTGAGGAGCCATGGCTGGTGAGAGAGGTACCCACACCCAGCCAACTTGCATGGTGACAATTGAAATCACCACATATGAGGAAGAGAGAGTTGGGCTGAGTAGATAGAAGTTGGTCCATATTATCAGACAGCGAGATGTAGATGGAGTCATCACTGTTTGGTGGACGGTACAACACACATATGAACAAGAGGTGGGAGCGAAGGGGAAGCCGTAGCCAGAGGTATTCCTGGGGGTGAGGTGGAGAGAGGGCAGTGCAGGGCGAGTGAGAAAGAGAGTTTTTGATGAAGATAGCAACCCCATCTCCAGGACAAGGCTCAGGTCTCTCATACCGGAGATATGGAAAATATGGTATATTTTCCACTTGATATGAAAAATGTGGAAGATAGGGTATATATTGATTTACTAAACACGCTTGATTATGGGGGTTCTGTTGTTCGTAAAGGTAAGAAGAATGCGAAGGAAAAATATATTCTTAATGCTTTAAGTAAGCTTGGCATGAATTCAGGCTCGGGTGTTAGTTTTCTTCCGAGTGACTCATCACAATTAGTTAATATACTATTACTGTTGTTAGGTAGTAAGGAGGTGGGAAAAAACAATTGTTTTAATGAAACGTCAGCCATTCTAGACCAGTTGATGAATAGGAAAATAATTAATAAATGTCAATACAAAGATATTTTATCTCACGTTAAATAAAATGAGTGAGACAACACTTAATTTCAAGTTTAGAAAGAGTGATTCTACAAAATCATTCCCGTGCCCGCTACCACTTGATCCTGCAAAAGAATATGAAGCGGCGTTATTGTCTATGGAAACCTATAATACCTTGTTTAATATCACAGAAAAAAATAATAAGTTTAGTTATAATCCGGGAAGTGGATATAAAACTATAGAAGTTACACCCGGAGCTTACGAGATTCTTTCATTAACTTCTGAAATTGGACATCTTATGAAGGAAGCAGGTGATGAACCAAAAAATATTGAAGTAGGTATTCAAAAACACACATCAAAATCAACCATTAAACTTAAGAATAATTATAAAATTGATTTCGCGATTGCTAATTCATTCCGAGAGATGTTAGGTTTCACCGCAAAAAAGCGTGAAGATAATAATACGTTTGTCAGTGATAACGTCATTGATATATCCTCAGGTATAAATTCAATATAAATTCACTGCAATTTGGTTGATGGTGCTTATGACGATGGAGTGAAAACAAATATAATATTTTCATTCAGCGCTTACTCGACTACACCGGGATATAAAGTCATTATGGAGCCAAAGAATCTCACCTATTTACCCGTCTCAGGAACAACAATTAATAAAGTAAATTTTAGGATAACAGATCAAGATAATCGGTTGATTTCTTTCAATGATGAAATTATATCCATCAGAATTCACCTACGTGAAGTTGTTCAACAAACAATTATAAATCACCTACGTGAAGTTATTCAACAAATAATTGGAAAAATTATATAATAAATATAAAACTATTAATAAATGAACATCGTGCCGTTTTTTCTAGAATGTAGTTTTAACACGAGTGATCAACATAAGAAGAAAACCTTCCAAGAGTTAACGTTTGGAGAAATAGGTCTTGTATTTACTCGGGAAAGAGGGGAGGTTATGTTAACATCGAGCGGGGAATTTTTAATTCCGTCAAAATTTTCAATGAAAGATCAATTATGTTTTGAAAAATTGTTTTGGCCACCAGTAGTGTAATAATGTTGCTTCTGGGACACCTCCGTTTAACATGGGAAATCCCTATCTAATGTCATTTACCCCCTTGTCTTTTTCAAAAATCATAAACACCTCTATTTCTCCCACCCTCATCTTTATGAACCTTTTGTCTGTAGTACCTATCCTTAATGTTGTTCATTAGACCACTCAAACACTACAAATATTTGTTTTCTCTTATAGACCTATCATCCTTCTTCTACATATCATCTGGCAGATTAATCTTTGACCCATTCACTTCCATATTAATTCTTTCCCTCCCTCATTGACCCTAAACACCTATATTTCTCTCACCCTTTTCTTTACGAACCTTCTAACCTTTTGACATGCTATCCTTATTCATTAGACCACTTAAACACCTGTGATCCTTCTGACCTTATGGACCTTTTAACCTTTTACTCTTAATATCATCTGGTGAATATAACCCACTCAAACAACGACCCTACAAATATTTGTTTATGCGTGGGAAATAATTTAATTCTCCTACAACTCTCTTCACCATCTAATATATTAACAAAAAATATGTTTGAGTTTGGTTCTTTATTAAGATATTTTAACTGAGCTAAGATAAAATGGTAAACCTCCCTCAATGTTCTTGCTTGAGCGCCTCCAGTGCCACATACCATTTTAAAATTAAAGTATATATTTTCCTGACAACCATCAAAGTTTTCCGTCCACTCAAAAATATTTCCATCTTTTTTACCCAATTCACCGGTATTTAAATTAATTCTCTTATTTGTTTTGTGAACTTTTTTACCAGTTGCCTTTTCAATTATACCTATTTGATATTTTTCACATTCATTATGTTTTCCATTTATATACCAAGGTTGATTACACCTCCACTCTTTAGTCTGGTTGATACTTGGTTCTATCATTTATATAATAGTAAAAAAGGCGGCGGTAGCCCGTTAAAATCCCCAACCCCCCCCCCCTTTTTAACTTATCACTTATATATATCTTATCACTTATATATATCTTATCACTTATATATATATCTTATCACTTATATACTTATATAACCATAAGGGAGACTATCAATTCCATTTTCTAAAATAAACCTCTTATCATCAAAAGCCCCCAATGCTTTCTTATTTATCTCTTCTGAATATAATTGATGTTTATAACTTCTTATTCCATTAATCTTTCTAAACTCTTCTTTCTTTGTTGTTAAACAGTTATAATAATCCTTAAAGTTTATTGTTTCTTTAATAACATTTTTCTTTACACCTTTTAACTTCTTATCAGTCTTTTCAACGTTATTCACAATGTATTTATAAGCATAAGCCTTTGACCTCAATCCCACAAATTCACTCATAACATTTCCTCCTAATTCATCCTTGAACTTTCCAATCACCTTTTTATTTTTAGAAGAGAACAACTCACTCTCTGGACTGTAATTACTCGTGTCATAGATATTAATGTCTCTTTTCATGTCTGAATAAACATCGTTGGTATTAATTTTCAAAATAAAACTATCTGTATCCATATAAAGTAGATTAACATCATTTTGATATTTCTTCCTCAAGTTATTATAAAAGTAATCATACATTAATGACTTTGATAAATCAAGAATTGTTGTTCCAATATAAATAGGTTTGTTCATTTCAATACTCTCTTTAATCAAATGGATCGCACAAAAGTTCTCAGTAAAGACCTCAGCTCGAGTAAAACTCGGTCTATTAATTAATTTTGATGCTTGTTCCCAAGATGTTGATAGTCTGATATTTTGTCTTTTCCTCACATTCTCCATAGTCTTACCAAAGACCGCATTATTCATCAATTTATAAAAGTCTTTCTCAAAATCTGTTTTTGACTCTGTTCTTCTTTGTGTATTAAAATCAATGTACCCCTTTAACCAATGACTTTGATTGAACTTTAGAACCCTATGGATCTTCTCTACTCTTAGACCTTTTGATAAATATTGTCGCAAATTTCTTTGGTGTAGAACATAATTTTTCTTGTTATATAATGTAGTAAGTAATTTTTCTGTTGATTCACCTATATCAAACGATCGTTGATAATCACTCAACCATTCTTTCTTTGGACTTGCTTTCTCACAAGCAAATGGGAGATCTTTGTGTAGGTTATGGAGTTCCTCTGGATATTTTAAATCAATTTCAAAATAATAACCAACTTTTTCTTCATCCAATTCTTTTTGTGTAGAGATACATACATCTTGTAAAACGTTTTTGTAGTCTTTTTCCTTTACCCATCTAAGTTTTCCATAAGGAAGAGCCTGAGACATTGCCCAGCCATACAGGTTGTTCGCGTCATAGTACATCAAGTAAGAACTCTCTTTCGTTGGATCATAATTTGGAAGATATTTGTTATTTGCTTTTGCGTATCTACTCGAGCAGACTTGTGAAATTCCACCTCTTTTTGCCTTTTCAATCATCAAAAGCATATCAACATCGGTTATCAAATCCAAATCTTGTTTTGTCATTTTCAACATCGCACTCCAGGCCAATCCAGGTGCTGTGTAGTAGTGAGCAGGATCCAATCCATATCCAGTGCGACAAACAGATCTAAAGGCTTCAAATACATCGGCCAATAAAAGCACATCAGTTTTGAGATACAAATCGTGATACTCGCCAAGATTCTTGATGTTATATTTTTCCCAAACATTTTGTGCGTGTACATAATCTTTATCAGATATATGACTATTATTTAATTTGTTATAGAAATTTTCTTTTGAAGGAAGTTGTGTTTCATTGAATCTCTCAAATGAGTCCATATAGTCATAGGGGTAAATTCCCTTTTGTGTTAGAAAATCTTTATCTAAAAAATACTCTGAAAGACATGGAAACTCTTTTAGATTTTGAACCAAGTTAACCAATGGACTTGCCATGAATTTAAATGTATCAAGAAATCTGATATGAGTAATAGGAGATGTGTGAATTGTTTTTGTGAATGAAATGTATTTCTGATCCGTGTTTGGAATTGCTGAGATACTTCCAGAAGTCTTTGAGAGTTCCTTGATAAATAGATGTGTATCATAATGAGCGTTGTTATGAAGAAAGACAGGAATGAAAGAGGGGAGTTGATAATTAATATTACAACTTTGATGAGCCGGACCTCTATATTTACCAGTGAGATGACAATGGTCTCTAACCTTTAGACCTTTACCAATTTTCTCCTCACAAATATGACAGACATTGTTTTTTATAAATTCCCTTTTTTCTTTACTTGTTAAGGACATTGGTTTATTGGTTTCTCTCATTATCTTGGTTAATCGAACACAGTCTTTTTCTAGTCGTTTCACAAACTCCTCTGGGGTATTTGAGCCTCTATACATCTCTAACTTGTTATATTTATCACCAACGGATGATTTGATATAATAACAAAAACCACAAGGAGTATGTTTTTGATATTTATTTGTGTATGATTCTTTTGGATCTTGAGAAGCAGTATCAATTTTTTCTAAAATACTTTCAAAATCAGCATATATAACAAATGGATGTTTGATCTTTTTATTTTCATCTTTGAATGTGATCTTTGAGCCTTCTTTAGGCATATTGATTACCGTTGATTTATGTTCGCCACAATAATTTGAATGTTTATCTAATCTTTCTTGTGAATTGAAGAAGTTAAGACAACGCAAACAAATATATATTTTATTTGTTCTCTTACAGACTTGTGGTTTTATTAATTTAGCAATATCTTTGATGTATGTATAATGTGAATTTTCGTCTGAATTAAAATATAGAAGATTAATATGAGTTTGTTTACAATTGTCAGAAAGCTTTAAAACCTGAATGTTGTTTGTTTCTGTTAGACCATAAACATTAACTGATAAATTATTCATCTTTTCAAATTTAGGAATATCATTTAAAGTCATCGGAAACTTTAGATCTTTCGTATTTAATGTATTCTCATATTTTTTATAATGAGATACTCTTTCATCATGAAAATGTGGAGGATGTAAGTGTGCTAAAATAGACCAGAGAAAACATTTATTGTCTTTATTTTTGATATTGATAACTGCTTTTCTATTTTTGATAACACTGGGTAAATCAATGTAAGAAGAAGCTTTTAGAGGATCTGATTTAAGAATATGAATGTCTATGTAAATAATTTTTCCTATATTGAATCCACTTCCTACGATTGAATTATCCACATCTTGCTCTTGTTTAATAAGTTCATCATAGACTCCTGATGTTTTAAAATCTTGATATGAAGATATAAAGTGTGGCTCAGTTCTCATGTATGGTGCATCTATAACTCCTTCATCCTTTGTCATTTCTAATTTTACTCCCATATAAAATTTAAGTGGTTTCATTTCCTTTAGTGTTTTTTCAATCAACGTTTGAACAGCAGGTTTAACTATTTCTACAGCATCAACTATAGACTCTGGTTCAGGAGGTTTGAAGTTAAAGACTCTTATTTTAATATGTCCTTTGAATGCTCCATCAGAGTTTTTAGTTGTGATAAAATTTGATAAATGTAGATTTGTTTTAAGATGTATTTTGAAGCCTTTCTTGAGGATATTTTTATTACATGTAGAACAGTGTTTTGTTTCAGGTGGAAGAGGGGAAAGTTTGTTTAAAATGTTGTATGTATGTTTTGCGGTGAGAATATGTTGTTTATAATATTTTACTTCCTTCTCGCAAGTATCACAATAAACCATATTTATAGCGTGAGAAAACGTGGTGTTTTATATATATCACTGTGCTTAAAATAAAACACTTTTGAGCTTTACAGCTCCGTTTTATATATATCGCTGTGCTTAAACTAAAACACTTTTTCACTCAGAATCATCTAAGTCATAACTATCACATGAATACTCAGAATCATACTCAGAGTCATCAATAAAGCTACTCTCATAACTATCATTTGAGCACAAACTATTAGTATCATAACTATCATCTGTGTTCAATGAAATACTATCATCACCATCGTCCAAGTTCAATGAAATACTATCATCACTATCGTCTGAGTTCAATGAAATAGTAAAATCTTCACTGCTGTATTGACTCATATTTAATTAGCAAGAAAAATATTCCCATCAATATCTATATACTTTCTTTCATTAACAGATTCAATCTCTACAATTTTTATATCAAAAGTTATCTTTAAATAATCTCTAACTATCATAGAACGAAATGACATTTCACCAGAAATATTAACATCATTCATTTTACTTAGATCTACACCCTTTGGATTATTAAAGAAAATACAAATGTCTCCTCTAGAATTATTAATGGTCTTATCATTCTTTTTCAAAGTATCGTGGTCAATCACTTTTTCAAGCTTTGAATAAATTGCCAGGAGTAGAGGAGAAACTTTTGTTAGATTTACTTTAATGGATGTCTTTCCAGGTATAGTTAGAGCTCTTCCTTTAAATGAAATAGAGGGGCTCATGTTATTTTCCATAACTGGTTTTACCCAAAAATTTCCATATTTATCTTTGTTCAATTTAACATCTTTGACATATTTTTCTATATCTTCCACCGAAGTAGAGATTGATTGAAATTTGTCTTTTGTGCTTTGAAACATTGTATTTATTAATGAATAAACTTGCGTTTAGTTTAAGTAAAAATTTACCACATAAATATGATAAGTTCTGAAGGATATTTAGAATTTCCAGACTCTCCATATGATAAATTAGAGAATTGTCCGGCTTGTGATAGAGTGGGGCTTAATGATGAGGATTCATATAAACAATGTATTTTCTGTGATTTAATTTTAATTAATGATAATAAGAAATATAAAAAAATATATAACTCTTTTAAATTAGAACCAAAAATGAATTACTTTACAAGATTAATAAGAGAGATGAATGTTAAGTATTGTGATGATAATACACCATTTCTTTCAAGGGAAGAGACTAATTGTATTGAGGAAATGTATAAGGGTTTAATGATATTTATTATTCAAAATAATTTTAATGGAAATGTTAATACAAGATACTATATAAATAAAATAATGGATTATTTTGAAATTAAACCCGAACTCAGGATAAAATATAGAGTTTCTCAAATAGCTCAAAAAAAGTTGGATAACTTGTTTTCCAAATATATAAATGAATGATTTTTTACCCGTTTGGGAAAATAAGATAAAATTTAATAACCATAAAAACATTCCAAATTCATTGAGATGTCTAATAGTTGGTTCAAGCGGATGTGGAAAAACCTGTTTACTTTTAAAGATGCTCCTTGGTTCTAATTTTTTAGATTATGATAATTTAATAATTTTTACAAAGTCAAGTTTTCAACCCGAGTATCAACTACTCTCACAGGGTTTTAATGCGGGTCTTAAAAAGGAAGACATTATCGGTTTATTTAAACTTCAAAACAAACTAAATGATTATAATATTGATGATATAATACAATTATTTTGTGATACACAGAAATCAAAATCGAAACCCATAACTTGTATTCTCAGTGATAATACGGATGATATACCTTCACCTCAAGATTTAGATAAATCAAAAAAGAACCTTGTCATCTTTGATGATTGTGTTAATGAGAGAAACCAAACAGTAATGGATAGCTACTATACAAGAGGGAGACATTCTTCTTGTAATTGTATATATCTTAGTCAATCATATTTTCAACTCCCTCGACGCTCAATAAGAAACAATGCCAATACTTTTATTTTATTTAAGTTAAATTCAATAGATGTAAATAATTTTTGGAGAGATAATTGCTCTACGTTATGTAGTAAAAAAGAATTTGAAAATTATATGAAACACACGATTGGAAAATATAAATATATTGTTGTGAAACAAGATGAGATACTAAATGATATTTTTCAATAAATAAATACAGAAAATGAATACTGAAGAAAGAGAAAGAAAGTTTAAGGAACATCAACAATTAGTTTCAAAAGTTGTTAAACAACAGGAAGAGATAAAGAAGAAACGGAGACAGAAACTAACTGGTGAAGAAGCCTTTGAAAGAAAACAAGAGAAATTCTTTAAACCACTTTTGAAAACTCAACACCCTACAGTTCCCACGGTAGAATTTACTCCGAAAAAACTTCAAATGCTCAAAGATTTTAGTCAGATAACAAAACAAGAACTTGGTGAATTAGAATATGATGACGAGGGATTATTTCGGAAACTTGAGGAGGTAAATCAACCCCCTAATTATGTTGTGGAAGCTCTTCAAAACAATGAATATTCGGCGGGTTCAAAAACCAGAGCAGGTCTCATTCCAACAGAAGAACCAGCAGTGTTTCATCTTGTGGAAGAAAAGGTATTGATATTTAATGATGAATTGATGTTCTTGAGTTCTACTCAACCAAATGTTAAATTAACTCCAAGATTAATGTTTCTTCTAACAAACCCCGGATTCAGCGGTTCAAAATATTTTGAGGAACCACTTGATATGGAAAGAGAGGAAGATAGGGTATATATTGAGTTGCTAAATGCACTTGATTATGGAGTTTCTGTTGCTGGTAAAAGTAAGAAGAATGAGAAGGAGAAACATATTATTGATGCTTTAAGTAAGCTTGGTTCGGGTGTTAGTTTTCTTCCAAATGACCCATCACAATTAGTTAATAGGCTATTATTGTTGTTAGGTAGTAAGAAGGCTGGAAACAACAATTGTTTTAATGAATCCTCAGCCATTTTAGATCAGTTGATGAACATGAAAATAATTAATAAATGTCAATACAAAGATATTTTATTAGATATTAAATAAGATGAGAAGCACAATTCTTAGTTTTAATTTCACAACGAGCGATTACACAGCTTCATTCCCTTACCCACTACAACTTGACCCCCTTACCTCATATGAGGCATCTTTGTTGTCAATGGAAACTTACAATACCCTTTTTAATATCACAGAGAAAAACAACAAGTTTAGTTATAATCCAGGAAGTGGATATAAAACTATAACCGTTTCACCTGGAGCTTACGAGATTTCTCAAATATCTTCAGAAGTCTCTCGCCTTATGAAAGAAAAAGGTGATGAACCAAAAAATATTGTAATAGATATTCAAAAACACACTTCAAAATCAACTATTAAACTTAAAAATAATTATAAAGTTGATTTCACGATTGAAAATTCGTTCAGAGAGCTATTGGGGTTCTCTTCTAAAAAGATTGAAACTAACGGGACGTCTTACAGTGATAATGTCATTCAAATATCCTCCGGTATAAATTCAGTATTAATTCATTGTGATTTGATTGATGGTGCTTATAACGATGGAATAAGAACAAATACAATATTTTCATTCAGCGCATACTCAACCCCGATTGGTTATAAATTTAATATGGAACCAAAAAATCTTGTCTATTTACCTGTGTCAGGAAAAACCATATACAGAGTAAATTTTAGGATAACCGACCAAGATAATCGTATGATATCCTTTAATGATGAAATTATATCCATCAGAATTCACCTACGTGAAGTTTTTCAATAAATAAATAATGGTTATTGTGAGAAAACACGAGTTGGGAAAATATAAAATAATTACAGGGGATGGGATGTTCCTTTCACCATACTATAAGGGTGAAGGTATGTTTCTTGGGAGAGGATACTATAAACCAAAGCGACAACGGGGTGTGGGACATCAATTTAGAAATAAAGGAGATGGGATAATTGATACTCTAATGGGTATTGGTTCAACCATCCTTAAACATAAAGACCTAATTGGTTCAACTGCTTCTGCCGTGGGCTCCGTTGCGGGTGCTATAAAGAGTATAAAAGATGCTCAAAAGGAGTCTCATAAATTACAAGCAATCAAAGAAATTAAAAAAGGTAAAACTCAACTATCTTCACAAGAACGACAAAAAATCATTAAAATACTTGGGTCAGGGTTTCAACGATTTTAATGCTATATAAATACAAGTATGGAAGCGATTGATAGTATCTATGATTTGGATGATACGATTATCATTTCAAACTCTACTAAAAAGGAAGACTATTTTAAGGTAAATGCTATAACAGGAACAGACTGGAATTCAAACGGAACAAAAAGTTTTGAAATAAATAATCAACAAACTTACTTGAATATAGCTGATAGTTTCTTGCTGTGTACATTTAAATTCACTAAGGCTGCGAATAATACTAATGCTACACTCGTAAATGATTTCTTCTGGAAAATGTTTGATAGTGTCCGCCTGTATATTGGAACACAAGAGGTTGAAGCGGTTGATTATGTCTCTGCTACATCTGAAATGATGAAATTTACACTATATTCGTTTAGTGATAGAATGGGTAAGGGAGCTGTTGAAGGTTTTATTCCTGATATGTCAACGGGTACAAACGCAGACCCTGGTTATAGTCAAAGGAAGTCAATGTATAATGATGAAACAAAAGCAGTGAATAGTTTTACCGTAGCAGTACCTCTTAAAGGTATATTTGGATTTTGCGATTATGATAAAGTTTTGTATGGGCTTAAAATTAGATTTCAACTACAAAGGAATGATAATGTAAATAGGTTGCTTTTTGGGGATGAAAATGCTTTTGGAGAAAATAATAAATTTGTTATTAATGATTTGTGTTGGTATATCAGTGAATATACTCCTAATCTTAAAACGGAAGAGATGTTAAATAGAAGACTTAACTCAAAGAAACCGCTAAATGTATCATACCTTAAAAGAAGATGTCAACACGTTAAACTGGAACACACTACCTACACTTGGAATTTAGGTGTTCTTCAAGGAAAGCCACGATACCTCTGGCTCATTTTTAAAAAACCAGATGGAGAGGACGGTACTAATAAGAATAATGCCCTGAGTGATAATGCAAAGGTGAAACAACTTCGGGTTTCTCTTGATGGCACATTTTATCCGCGAGATAGATTGGAAATTGATTGGGAAAAAAATGATTATGCGGAAGCCTACAAGTCCTACCAAAAGGTGTGTGAAAGTAATGGTAATAATGATCCTATTTTGGATATGGTTGCGTTTCAAAAACTTTATACAATCTACGCAATTGACCTGAGTTCTCAAAAGGAAACTATAAAGTCTAATCGAGTGGATACTTCTCTATACATTGAAAGAGGGGAGAGTGAAGAGGTTAATGCATATTGTTTGCTTTTGGAGGAAACAGAATTACAGATTAATACAGATAATGGTGTTATGATTAATATCACATAGGTTTTTTCTCATAAATAAATGGTTGGGGTATATGTTAATCAAATCAATCTTAATAAATTAACATCTTGTATTCAAAATCAAAAGCCTTGTATTATTAATGTTAATACAATTCAAAGAAAAGGAGCTGTAAGAATTGATGTTTTACTCACACACACACAAGTAAAAACACTAAATGATGTTGGATCACTTAAAATTAAAATGACGAAACCTATGTTAAAGAAATATTCAATAGACGAGTCAAGAGGAGGATTTCTCCCGTTTCTAATTCCTTTATTTGCTGGTTTAAGTGCGGCGGGAGCATTGACTGGTGGTATTTCAGCAGCGGTAAAAACTGCTAACGAAAGGAAGGCACAACTAAAAGCTCAAAAAGAATTGGAAAGACATAACAAGGAGTTGGAGAAACAAATTAGTGGAAGTGGTGTAATTGTAGATTTTGCTCAAAAACTTGAAAGTCTACCTGATAAAGCTAGATTGTTGGTTGGAGATATGCTTTCCTCTATCGCTCAAGCGGGTGTTAAACTAACTAAACGGGGTAATGGATTGTATCTTTCTCATAAATAAATGGATAAATGGTTTAAACAATTTGGAAAGAATACAACGTCAAATATAGAACTAGCTAAGTATTGTAAAACACTAAAAATTGATAATGTGGTTATTTGTATGAGAGATGAATTAACACATATAAATAAGAATACAAAGAATATTATTATGAATTTAGACACACAGAATGGTTCTCATTGGGTTTGTATTCATAATAGTCAGGATAAATATTATTTTGATAGTTATGGTATGCCACCACCTGTTGAAGTAATACAATTCTTACAGAATGGTGTTTATCAAACATTCCAAGTTCAAGAAATTAATTCTAAATGTTGTGGCCAATTATGTTTATATGTATTATTTCAACTCAACAATAATGAAAATTTTTATGATATCATTTTTTATCTAATATAAATGACCTATGTTGGAAAAGATGGTTCTATCTTTGGAAAATCCTCTCAGGATATTGATTTATCAAATTATTATACAAAGGCACAGGCTGAACGACAAAAATATAGTGTAAGTAAAAATATTAATATGAAGAATACTTATAAATTAATCAATTATCCAAACCCTACAGATGCGAATGACTTGATTAGATTCAGTGATTTATCACAATATATATCTTTAAAGAAAACAGCACGTTTTGTGAAACAAGTAAAATTTACAACCACAACACCTGGTTATACTGACCATACACCTTTCCTCATTGAATTTAACTACCTGCTTACAATTAAATTTTATAAAGAAGGACATTTAGTTAATATGCGAATTAATAAATGGGGGTATGATATGCCTGATTTAGGGTATAATTGGTCTTTTTCAATAAACATAGAAGACCTACATGATTTAAATCAGTCTCGTAAAGAAGAATATTATCCACTTGGTGAAGATAAGGATTTATGTGGAAGTACAATTAGTAAACAACAAATACGTGATTTTAAGAAAATAAAAATATATGATAGTATAGCGATGGTTCGCATGACAAAGAAGGAAGGTAATGAGATAAGGATAGAAAGCCGAGGAATACAAACCGATTTGGTAGTGGGAAGATGGGGTGGTATTACCTGTCATAATATTAATCTCACATATATTTCTGATACATAAATGGCAGGAAGAAGACTACAAGAGAATTATAATTTTTGTATTCAAGGATACCTACAAGAAAAGGGTGCTCGGTATTACATACCTTATGATTTGGAGCATATACATGGGAATTTTGTCATAAAAAACTGGCCTTATACTGATATTGTTAAACCCACAAATAGAGACTTGTTTAAAATATTAAATAAAAATGAACTTCTCAAAGTTATGAAATATAAAACTCTTTTAGAAATCGTCAACAAATCTTATTGGTATCCTATTATGAGAAAAATAATTATAGATACAAGAATATCTCAAAATCCAGATGAGTATATGTATAATATTCTTTGGGGTTCAAACTCAAGGGTAGCAAGGGATGAGGAAGGAGTTGAAGAAGAGAAGGAGGAAAGAGAGAAAAAGGAGAAGGAGGAAAGGGAGAGGGAGGAGAAGGAGGAGAGGGAGAAAAAGGAGGAGAAGGAGGAGAGGGAGAAAAAGGAGAAGGAGGAGAGGGAGAAAAAGGAGAAGGAGGAAAGGGAGAAAAAGGAGAAGGAGGAAAGGGAGAAAAGGGAGAAGGAGGAAAGGGAGAAAAGGGAGAAAAAGGAGAAGGAGGAGAGGGAGAAAATGGAGGAGGAGGAGAGGGAGCAAAGAGAGAGGGAGGAAAAATATAAAAAGATGGAAATCACTGAGATTCATAAAAGATTGAGTGTATTAAAGCAAATAAATCAATCTCAACGCACCGAAGAGGAAATTAAAGAATTAACAACTCTTATGAAGATAATGGTTTCAAAAATAAGAACGTCAATGTCTTCAATTTCAGAGATTTAAACGAGAAAGTGGTGAAGAAGAAGAAGAAGAAGAAGGAAAAGATTATGTGATTGATGATGTTGGTGTCATTGACTTTAGTTAGTTTTTATTTGTAAATAAATGGAGGAGAGAGTGAAGGCATTCCTTAGGATTCTTTATGTTTTAAAAATAAAGATTGAAATGTATATGTTGAAAACCAAAAAGGTTTTGATACTCTGTCGGAATTTTTCTGATAAATAAATATGAGTTATTGTCTCAAATGTAAAAAGAAAACTAAATCTAAAAATATCTCTTATGTTAAAGCTAAAAATAATAGAGTTTATCAAAAAGGAATATGTCAAGTATGTGGCTCTAAAAAGTGCCAATTCATCTCTCCTAAAAGAGGAGGAGACATACAAAAGTTTCTGTCAGGAAGTAAATTTACAACAACTGGAATTCCAGGGGAATTACACCTTCCAGGGTATTCTTTCTGTGGTCCAGGAACAAACTTGGATAAAAGATTAGATGAGGCTGACAATCCTAAACCTTGGTCTAAACCTACAAATAGGGTTGACGAAGTGTGTATGAAGCATGATATTGCTTATGGGAAAACCACTACGTTGACTGAAAAACATAAAGCCGACAGCGAAATGTTGTATAATTTGTCTTTGATACAAAATCCAACGTTGAGAGAGAAAGTTGATAGGTTTATTGTGAGAAATTTGATAAATGCTAAATTGAAACTTGGTCTTGGTTATTCCTCAAAAAACTATTAGGCTCTAATGATGCCATCAAGACTGAGGAGCTTTTGGCTGAAGAATTACACAAACCTATAATCACAAAGTTTAAAAGAAGGAAGGTTTATTCTAAATACACTGACCACATATGGTCCGCTGATTTAATTGAATTGAATAATGACAGGGGATACAGGTATGCTTTAACCGTTATTGATTTGAGGAGTAGATTTGCCTGGGTTGTCCCTTTAAAAAATAAAAGGGGTGATACTTTAATGTTAGCCTTTAAGCTAATATTTGATCGGGATAAAAGGAAACCAAAGAAGTTATGGACTGATGAGGGAACAGAGTTCTATAACAAAATATTCATGAAATTTCTTACGGGGAAGGGTATTAAATTATACAGCACCTTTAATGAAGGAAAGGCAGTTGTTATTGAGCGTTTTAATCGTACTTTAAAAGAGAAATTATATAAAAAATTCACACAACTCGGTTCTCAAAAATGGGTGTATTTAATTCAGGATATTGTAGATAATTACAATAATACAGTTCATTCATCAACACAATCAAAACCATCAGAAACATTTACAAAATTAGAATATGAAAAGGAGATTAATTTGAGAAAGCCCAAGTTTAAAGTTGGTGATATTGTAAGGATATACAAATGGAAAAGCCATTTTGAGAAAGGTTATACACAAAAATGGACTAATGAATTATTTATAATCGTTGATGTAATGGCTACAAACCCTTGGACTTACAAATTAAATGATATAAATCGAGAAGAAATCTTGGGTTCATTTTACTCGCAAGAATTACAAAAAACAAAGCTAATAATTCATTAAACAACATTTCTATTCACCCCACCCATATTAGCTAATTTAATTCGTGGTAATAATAAAAAAAAATTAAATAAATAAAAAATCATAAGCCACGCCCACACCGACCCCGCCCACACAGACCCCGCCCACACAGACCCCGCCCACACAGACCCCGCCCACACAGACCCCGCCCACACAGACCACACCCATCATCCCCCACCCTCCGTGCACCCCCACCCTTGACCCTTCACCCCCCTCATCCCACCCCCACCTTCCCCACACACACAAGGGGAGGGGAGGGGTGGGATGAGGGGGGTGAAGGGTCAAGGGTGGGGGTGCACCTCCCCGTTCCCTCCTTTATTCTCTTTTTGTAATTAAGAATTAAATAATTGTAAACAAAACAAATATATATAAATATTGAAAACATTAAAATCTTTATATTATTAAAACATTTTTCTTGAGGTATACATTCAACTTCTCCCCAGCATAAGTCATCAATTTCTTCCCAGCACAAGTCAAAGGTTGGTTCAGCAGATGTCTTCAGGTTTTGAATCTCTTTCTATTAAAGACAAGAGGGGAGAGATATTTATTTCATATTTATGTTCCATGTCAAAGCGTCTTGAAAAGCGCTATACAAAATAAATGTATTATTATTATTATTATTAATATAGGGTCGGATGCCCTTCCTGACACCAACCCTGAATCACCTCTTACGATGCGCAGGGATATGGTGTACCTATTATAAACGGTGAACCACACACACGTACACACATGCTTACCTCGAAAAAATCCAGCTTAGCGTCCAGATCGTCGAGATGAAAATTAAGGATATCACAGGATGACAGGAAATAACCATTCCTATGGAGTCCAAAATCGTCCCACTCCAAGCTTTGGTCTTCGAGGCTGCAAACAAAATAAGGAGAAATTACTATGCTGAAGTAAGCTTGACAAAACATCACACACACGCACACACACACACATTCACAGATACATACACACACACATACACACACACACACATGCATAGATACATACACACAAGAACACACACATACACACACACACACATACACACACACACACACACACACAATCTCATTTTTTCATTTCTGTTCCTCACAATTCGATCTCTCTATTTTAATCACAGACACACATGCACACACATACACATACACACACACACATGCACACACACATGCACACACCTCTCGTTTTTTATTTTCTATCATACCTTTCACGTGAATTTTCTAAGAACGGTGAAACATTGAATTCATTCTGAGCCCACCATCTCGGAGGTAGGTTATTCAAACCCGTATTCAGTTCGTTGTGGAACTCTTGAGAAACAACTTGAAATTCTGCCAGGATATTTACAATATTTGAATTGCTGCAATGAATAGGAAAAATAAATTATTAGTTGTATAATTAATCACATACAAAGCTCTCATTAACAGTGTTTAATACCAAATGAACTTACCAATGTCCTGGCGAGTATTCTTCATCAGAGGAAAGACTGGAATAAGACAAGCTCATCTTCGTTCACAATGTTTAAATGTCCCATTCGGAGACCTCTCTTTTTATAATGAACAAAATGTATTTCGGGGAACTGAAGTGCTTGTCAGCTTTTGGAAACTGAGGGCGTGTGTTTGTGAAAAACAGGAAACAAGACAAAGAGAATTCCTTGGAAGTTATCCAAGTGAAACAACGTCATTTCTCAACAGTGAGCTATTAATTAGAAAAGGTTCGAGTGGTATATAAATGGAAAACAAAATGAATGTAAAAAATATCAAATAAGTATAATTGAAAAGGCAACTGGTAAAAAAGTTCACAAAACAAATAAGAGAATTAATTTAAATACCGGTGAGTTGGATGAGACGGTGAGGAGAGTTGTAGGAGAATTAAATTATTTCCCACGCATAAACAAATATTTGTAGGGTCGTTGTTTGAGTGGGTTATATTCACCAGATGATATTAAGAGTAAAAGGTTAAAAGGTCCATAAGGTCAGAAGGATCACAGGTGTTTAAGTGGTCTAATGAATAAGGATAGCATGTCAAAAGGTTAGAAGGTTCGTAAAGAAAAGGGTGAGAGAAATATAGGTGTTTAGGGTCAATGAGGGAGGGAAAGAATTAATATGGAAGTGAATGGGTCAAAGATTAATCTGCCAGATGATATGTAGAAGAAGGATGATAGGTCTATAAGAGAAAACAAATATTTGTAGTGTTTGAGTGGTCTAATGAACAACATTAAGGATAGGTACTACAGACAAAAGGTTCATAAAGATGAGGGTGGGAGAAATAGAGGTGTTTATGATTTTTGAAAAAGACAAGGGGGTAAATGACATTAGATAGGGATTTCCCATGTTAAACGGAGGTGTCCCAGAAGCAACATTATTACACTACTGCCACCAGACACTAATTATTCTCGACAAGAACAAAAAATCAAAGCGGATAAATTGAAAAAATTAAAACTAAAATGCTAAAAGTTTTTTTATTCTACTTAGAAACAACAGTTTCCTGTTGTGAGAAAACACGAGTTAAGAAAATATAAAATAATTATGAAAGATGCTGGTAAAACAGCCAGGGATGGGATTGGGGAAGGTATGTCTCTTTCACCGTACTATAAGGGGAGAGGTATGTATCTTTCACCGTACTATAAGGGTGAGGGTATGTTTCTTGGGAGAGGATACTATAAACCTGAGAGAGAATGTGGTGTAGGAGATCAATTTAGAAATAAAGGAGATGGGCTAATTGATACTCTCATCGTCTAATGGGTATTGGTTCAACTATTCTTAAACATAAAGATCTAATTGGTTCAGCCGCTTCTGCTGTGGGGAATGTAGCGGGTGCTGTAAAGAGTGTAAAAGACGCTCAAAAGGAGTCTCATAAATTGCAAGCGATCAAAGAAATTAACAGAGGTAAAACTGGATTAACTCCGCAACAAAAACAAGAAATAATTAAGGTACTTGGGTCGGGGTTTCAAAAGTTTTAAATATTTTATTAGTATTATTATATTTTGATATGTTTTTTTTAAAATATTGTTAATGTATAAAGATGGAGGCCATCAACAGTATTTATGATTTGGATGATACGATTATCATTTCCAACTCAACTAAAAAAGAAGATTATTATATGGTAAATGCCGTAACAGGAACAGATTGGAATACAAATGGAACAAAAAGTTTTGAGATAAATAATCAAACTTATTTGAATCTAGCCGATAGTTTCTTGTTGTGTAAATTTAAATTCACGAAGGCTGCAGCTGACACAAAAGCTACGCTTGTAAATGATTTCTTCTGGAAAATGTTTGATAGTGTTAGTTTGTATATTGAAACGCAAGAAGTGGAAACAATAATTGATTATGTCTCTGCTACATCTGAAATGATGAAATTTATGCTATATTCCCCTAGTGATAGATGGGGTAAAGGGTCTGCTGGAGGTTTTATTCCTGATATGATAACGGGAAAAGCAGAGGATGACCATGGTTATAAGCAAAGGGAGGCACTGTATAACGATAGCACAAAGGCAGAGAATAGTTTTACCGTAGCCATACCCCTTAAGGGTATATTTGGATTTTGTGATTATGATAAAGTTCTGTACGTCCTTAAAATTAGATTTCAACTACAAAGGAATACTAATGAAAACAGATTGGTTTTTGGGGCTGAGAGTGCTTTCGGTGATAACAATAGATTGGTTTTTGGAGCTGATAGCGCTTTCGGTGATAACAATAAATTTGTTATTAATGATCTGTGTTGGTATATCAACGAATATCTTCCCAGTCTTAAAACGGAAGAGATGTTGAATAGAAGACTTAACTCAAAGACCCCCCCTAAATGTATCCTACCTTAAAAGAAGATGCCAACACATTAAACTAGAACATGCTACATACACTTGGAATTTGGGTGTTCTTCAAGGAAAACCTCGATACCTTTGGCTCATTTTTAAGAAACCAGATGGAGATGAAGGCACTAATAAGAATAACGCGCTGTGTGATAATACTAAAGTAAAACAACTTCGGGTTTCTCCAGATGGAACACCTTATCCACGAGATAGATTGGAAATTAATTGGGAAAATAATGATTATGCCGAAGCTTAAAAGTCTTACCAAAAGGTGTGTGAAAGCAACGGTAATCAGGATCCCATTTTGGATGTGGCCACGTTTAAAAATCTATATACAATCTACGCGATTGACCTGAGCGCTCAAAAGGAAACTATAAAGTCTAATAGAGTGGATACTTCCCTATACATTGAAAGAGGAGAGAGAGTGAAGAACTTGATGCATAGTGTTTGCTCTTGAAAGAAACAGAACTACAGATTAATACGGATAATGGTGTTATGGGTAATATCACATAAGTAATAAATAGAAAATTTGTATGTTTAGGGGGGGCAACGGTTGCTAGATTGAGATGTGCATGGAAGAAGTTTCGGGAACTGAGTGGCGTGCTGATGAGGAGGGGAGTGTCGTTGAAGCTGAAGGGAAAGGTGTATGCTGCATGTGTGAGAAGTGTTATGATTTATGGGAGCGAGACATGGGTAATGAACGTAGAGCAGCAACGAAGGCTGGAAAGGGTGGAAATGCGAATGGTTCGATGGATGTGCAGAGTATCGTTGAGAGAGAGGAAGACAAATGATGAATTGCGAAAGATGATGGGAATAGAGCCTGTGATGGATGCTGTGAAGAGGAACAGGTTGAGATGGTTTGGTCATGTGTTGAGGAAGGATGAAAGTGACTGGTTGAGAAGAGTGATGGAAATGAATGTAGAAGGAAGTAGAGGACGGGGAAGACCAAGAAGGACTTGGCTAAAGATGGTGGAAGAAGAAATGCGGGCAAGGGGGTTAACAAGGAGAGATGCAGAAAATAGGGCAAAATGGAGAAGATTGTCATGGGGACCACAAGGCTAACCCCCGCTCTAGCAAGGAAAATGGCCTTAAAATGCATGTTGTTGTTGTTTGTCGTATGTTTAGGGGGGGGGGGGCATTGTATATTTTTTTTCTCATGTAACTAGGAAAAAAATATTTTCATAATAAAATGAGTAAAGTACCAACTGACGTGTATATTAATCAAACAAATCGCAATAAGCTATCATCTTGCATTCAACTTAAAAAGCCCTATACGATTAACATTCGTACAATTCAAAGACAGGGCGATATTGGAATTAGTGTTTTGCTCACAAAGGTGCAGGTTAAAACATTAAATAGTACCGGTTCACTTAGTTGTAAAATGGCAAAACCTATGTTGAAGAAATATTCAGTAAAGGAAACAAACGGAGGATTTCTCCCACTTCTATCCCTAATCCCCATAATTGCCGGCGCTGTAGGTGCAACAGGAACTGCGGTGGGTGATATCTCAGAGGCGGTAAAAGCCGCTAATGAAAGGAAAGCACAACTAGCAACCCAAAAAGAAACGGAAAGACATAACAAGGCGATGGAGGAGAAAAAACGTAAGCGGTGTAATTGTAGATTTTGCTGAAAACCTTGAGGGCCTGCCTAATAGGGCGAGATCGCTAGTTGGAGATATGCTTTCTTCTATCACACAGGTGGGCGTAAAACTAACTAAAAGGGGCAATGGACTATGTCTTTCTCATAAATAAAATGGAGGAGTGGTTTAACCATTTTGGAAAGAATACAACGTCAAATATAGAACTCGCTAAATATTGTAAACAGTTAAACCTCAATAACGTAAGTATTTGTATGAGGGATGAATTAACAAAGCTGCCTAAAAATACAAAGAATATTATGATGAATTTAGAAGATAATACTAGGGATGGTACTCATTGGACTTGCATTCATAATAGCCGGGATAAATATTATTTCGACAGTTATGGGCTTCCGCCGCCTCTTGAAGTAAAAGACTTCTTGCAGCATGGTGTTTTTCAAACATTACAGGTCCAAGAACTAATTGCTAAATGTTGTGGGCAATTATGTTTATACGTATTATTTCACCTCAACAATAATGGAAATTTTTATGATATTATTTTAAATCTTGATCAGAGTAGTGATGGCAATGTACAAAAGAGCGCGCACAGCTGTAATGACGAAGGACGGGAACAGTGGTGAGTTTGAGGTGAAGGTGGGAGTGCATCAGGGGTCGGTACTAAGTCCACTACTATTTGTAGCTGTGATGGAGGTGCTGGCTCAGAATGCAAAGGAGGGTTAACCGTGGGAGTTGATGTATGCAGATGATCTGGTGTTGATTGCGGAAAGTATGGATGGACTGAAGGAAAAGATGAACAAGTGGAAGGAATGTATGGAGACAAAAGGTCTGAAGGTGAATATCGGAAAAACGAAGGTGATGGCAAATGGTAAAGCATGTGGTGAGGTGGAAAGAACTGGGAAGTGGCCGTGTGCTGTGTGCAGGAAGGGTGTCGGAGTGAACTCCATTCAATGTACAATGTGCGCTGAGTGGGTTCATCAAAAATGTAGTGGTTTGAGAGGGTCATTAACCAGTGTGGCAGCTACATTCAAGTGTAAGGTGTGCACAGAGGGAGCTGCAGATGGAGGAAATGTTGAGTTGGATCTTGGAAAAGGCGTGAAGCTGGAAGGTGTGAAAACATTTTGTTACCTAGGAGACATGTTGAATGGAGAAGGTGGATCAGACTCGGCAACAGTTGCTCGAGTGAGATGTGCATGGAAGACGTTTCGGGAACTGAGTGGCGTGCTGACGAGGAGGGGGGAAGTGTCGTTGAAGCTGAAGGGAAAGGTGTATGCTGCATGTGTGAGAAGTGTTATGATTTACGGGAGCGAGACATGGGTAATGAATGTAGAGCAGCAACGAAGGCTGGAAAGGGTGGAAATGCGAATGGTTCGGTGGATGTGTGGAGTATCGTTGAGAGAGAGGAAGACAAATGATGAATTGCGAAAGATGATGGGAATAGAGCCTGTGATGGATGCTGTGAAGAGAAACAGGTTGAGATGGTTTGGTCATGTGTTGAGGAAGGATGAAAGTGACTGGTTGAGAAGAGTGATGGAAATGAATGTAGAAGGAAGTAGAGGACGGGGAAGACCGAGAAAGACTTGGCTAAAGATGGTCGAAGAAGAAATGCGGGCAAGGGAGTTAACAAGGGGAGATGCAGAAAATAGGGCAAAATGGAGAAGATTGTCATGGGGACCGCAAGGCTAACCCCCACTCTTGCAGGGAAAATGGCCTTAAAATGCCTGTTGTTGTTGTTGTTGTTGGTGTAAGTGTGATGAGAGAGCATCTATAGGGGATTGTGCTATCACTATGTACCCAACGCTTATGACAACTGATGAAAATGATTCTCCAATAGAGATTACAACAACATTTTATAAGGATAATGTTCCTGGAGATAAATATTGATGATTGTTGTATCAATCCTCAAGATTTGATGGGGGTAAATTGTAAGGTTATTTGTGCACTCGAGGTTTCTCAGATCCTAGTTGGAGAGCATGGGTTATTCATTCGACTGAAAGTTAATGATGTTTTTAAACAAATATTTGGTAAATCACGTAAACGAATGGTTCGTAATATGTAAGGGGTGCGAGTTCCTATATAGCGATGGATTGCATTATCCATGGTGAGCCTGGGTTTTTGCGTACCCGCTGTAGGAATTCACATTCACAAACATTCACAAACATTACAATATATTATTTTCAAAATTTTAAAACTATATAGGTTAAAATGTTACTGTTTTGAGAAACAAGAGGGGATGTGGAAGTCTGTCCTTTGCGCTATGTGTAGATATTTGGAAATCAAGAAATCGAGAAAAATAACAAATCGGAAATTTTAGATATTTTAGACATTTTGGAAATTTTGAGAAATTATAGGAAATCGTGAAAATCGGGAAAATCACAAAAATCTTGAAAATCGAGAAAATGGTAAATCGGAAATTTTGAAAATCAATTTTTTTGAAAATCTGAAATTTTAGAAATTTGAAATAAATAAATAAATAAATAATTATTTAAATAATTCGAACACTTCCGGTTTGTGGTGAGTCACTTCCTGTTTTGGGTTGAGTCAGTTTCGGTTTGGAGGCAAGGGGGGGATACGGGGATCTGGCCTGTCCTGGAACTCCCACATTTATAATACTACCATGAAACCTAGCAGCCCCAAACTTTGCAAGGATACTTCTTGACCTCCAAGTGAGTGCAGGAATGAAAACTGGGTGTTTAGGTGTGTTGAAACACCCATTTTGAAAATGATTAATGGGATGCTCATAACAAAAAAACAACCAAGATGAGCCTTACCAAAATGGCAGTACACCATCTTAGTCAGCCCTCTGTTCTGTGACATTGTTGGGTTCTTAAGCCATCATTTTGTTTCGGCCTATTCAAACGTTCCTTGGCTTGGAAAACCTATCTACTCTCATGGACTAATTAGAGCATATTGTCGCGTTCCCAGGGTGAACACCCCTGGGGACGGATCGCCAATCGAGCTTTACACTCCAAGGCGTTCAATCCAATGGCTGTGTGAATACGCATGGGGGATGAGGGCAGCGAAGCTCTTACCTGTACGGATCCCACCGGACGTCCTCGACCCTGGTAATCAATTCAAACTAAAAAGGAATTATAATGCAAAAAATACCGGCTTTAATGAAAGAAATGCCGGTAACAAAAGAATGCATGGTAAACTAAAATTCCTAATCGAGGGACCCTCCATACGGACTCGTATACAACACAAGGGGAAAAATAAATGGAAAATAATGCATATTTGTTGTTGTACTCAGCTTTGAGCGGCTCTTGAACCCCGTCGGGAATCGGCACAGCCTCTGTGTCCTTGCGCAGGAAAACACGCCTTGGAGCGCAGTTCGTGCGCGGAAACCAGGCCTTATCGCACTGTTCGTTCACTCCAGGAAATGCTCGTCCTCGTTGTCCGCTTCACACAGCACCGACGTCTCTCAGCGCACCCAGACGACACACAGCCAGCACCCGATGAGCCAAGGAAAGGACAATGCGGTCGCTCGAACCGATGAAAGCCAGGCACCTCGAAGACAAAATGCACGACTGCGTCCGCCTTCCACGAACACCAGGAAGCGAGAGTGATATACAACTGCTCGTAATGGAGGCCAGCCCGGAAAGAGGGAAAATATCGGGACCCAAGTCTTTTGTACCTAGGGCTCTTACGTCATCCGATGATGTCGCGCCATGCTCCTATCAGCGAGTCCCATCTCATCGCTCTATCGTACCAGACCAATCACTGCTCTTCAGGGCATGGCCTCACGGACCTGCCTGCTTGATGTTGTGATGTGGCAGCTGCCGGCACCAGCGGTATTGCTCAATGTCCTGTTCCGGTTGTTTTTATTTAATGTTATAATTCATGTCGATTGCCTGGCTTGGCTGTGTGTGTGTCGTGCATTGTTATAAGGAACAAAGGGAAAAGTACAGAGGCGATTTACATACAGGGGATTTACCATTAATCCCTCACTAATTAACATAACCCCACCCCTCGGCATGGGGACAAAGATACACTTAACACGACATCCGGTCTAACTTATGTACATCTAGATGGCGACACGACATTCGGAGTATGGTTCCCATACAATTCTACCTGGCTCTAAGGTAATCCATTGTCTACCCCCCATAAACGTCACAATATAATCGAGATCGAGATTGGGATTTGATGATCGGATCACATACTCTTAATAAGTATCAAAATCTGAAATGAAATCTGAATAATTTTACAACATCAGTGATTCTTATAAATAAGTGTATATCATATAGGACTAATATACAGTCATGGCCAAAAATATTGGCACCCTTGCAGTGATTTCAATTTTGATTAGAGTGATTTCGATTGATTTTCGAGTATTGTGATGTTGTGATTTCCCTTTGACCATTTACACCCCTTTAGATCCCTTACACCCTATAGACCCTTTCATACCCATTTCGACCCATTTGAGACATATACACCTTTTTCGACACTTTTCAGACCTTTTGACTTTTTAAGACCCTTTGGACAATGTAAGACCCCCTGGACAATTTATGACTATTTGGCCACTTTTGACCGCTTTTGCTCTTTCTTCCTCAGGCGCATTTAGACCCCATTTGGCCATTTTAAGAGCCTTGATGATTCTTTAACCACTTTAGTCCCCTTATTGACCCTAAAAGCACTTTAGACCCCTTAGAAATTTTGAAAAAATGTCTTCCCAAAATAGGTTTTGCCGACCTTTTCCGTGCACTATTTGTGTCGCATCACAAGTTGCAATGACGAATCTAAACTGATATCTCAAAGTGAAGCTGATGTTGAAAAGTGAAACTGAAACTACTGATGTATGGATCATCCAATGGGAAACCAGAATGAAATGCGGTGGGAAATTGCTGAAAGCAAAGCTATGGGGGAGTATAGAGCGAGGAGGAAGGTCGGAGCTGAAGAAACAATGTGGAGAGGGATTGGTGCCTGGAGTGAAACAACTTTGGTGTCAGGTGGTAGGCCCAAAACATGCCTAAACCCATTTCCCAGCTGAGCTTTCATAATATCACCCTCACTCCCAGGCAGTACTTTGGAGGTACAACAAGCATCGATTGTAAATCTTAGCCAATAGAATGGAACGAGGTTGTCGAAGTTACCAGCTGCACCGATTGCGATATTTGCTCACTGAATATTTACACTGAATTCTCATTTCTATCAATACACACTGCAAAGGAAATTGCTAATTTCAGGTGAGACATCTACAAACCCCCATCATTGACGAGTTCCTTTGCGAGTTAAAGTATACAATCAAAATCTGGATTCTGATTTGAGGATCGGATCCCATAAATAAGTATCCAAATCTGGAGTGAAATCTGCCTAAATTGAACACATTAGTGATTCTTATAACTAAGTGTTTATCTTTCACCAGATTTCAGCAAGGCTATCTTTCATTCTTCTTCACATTGCCAAAGCATTGAACTTAACTTTCTATACTGTTTCAACAATTATATTGAGTGAAGAAAATATTAAGGAATGTGTCCAAAGTTATTGAGTAAAATGAAAATAATTAACTAGCAGGATCGACAGCAAGGCGTCTGCAGTCGCATCTGTATACTCCGTGGCGAAATCTCTGTAGCAAAAGAAGGCAAAATAAATCAAGTTAAACATCAAATTCAAAGAACGTGGCCCTCCTCCAGCTATGCCTCCAGTCTATTTAATTCTTCTAAGTCTAAATATACCTTCCTTTAAAAAGTAGAAAGTAAATCGCTCGACGAACAAAGGCCTGTTTCAAGGTAAACATTTGGTCCTTTGGGGTTGTCACTTTGATGTATCAGTACTTTATGCATGTTTATGCTTTACCGCAAAGGAATTTTGAACAGGCCATGGTGCCTTGGTCCACTCAAAAGTGCTCGTACAGGACATTTTTTGTGTGTGTCGTTGGTTGTTATCCCCATCATTTGGGTTTTAGAAGGTGGAACGGAGTCCTCCCAGGACTCGAAGTATCCACCACCGTTTCGGTGAAGGATTGTGATTCATGGGCCAAGTTGTGAAGTTTTGTTTTTCTCAGAGTTTTGTTCCAAGGGCTCTTTTCAGGATTTATTTATTTTTATTTTTTTATTTTTTTTTGTATACAAGGTCGAGGCTCGTGAAAGAGCGAACATTAATCACACAGAAAGACAAACCGACACATAAAACATATAACATAGGGAGCGGTAGACAAGATGGGGAGAGAGGGGGAAGGACACAAACACAACATTTGAGAGCAGTGACCGAGAGACATGGAGACATCGAGAGATCTGAGAGAGGGCGAGGGCTTGGGGGGGGGGGGGGGGCGTGGGAAGGGGGCGGTGGGAGAGGTATAAAACATATGGACACTGCCAGGACTTCCAGGAAAGAAGTTGGAATTTCAAACAAGGTGGATCTGGGGTGAATTAGCGGGGGTAGAAAAGATCAAGGTTTTGGATGGGGGAAGATAAGAGATGGTGGTGAACAGCTGTTTTAAAGACCTGGAGGGAGGAGTGGGATTGAAGGGAGTGAGGGAGTTTGTTCCAGAGGCGGGAGAAAAGAGGAATGAAAGAGTGAAGGTGAGCAGAGAGCCGAGATTTCGGCAGTTTAACCATCAGAGGGTTGCTGGCAGATCTTGTGCGACCTGTAGGAATATTTGGGGGACAGAGCACAGAGAGAGCTGGGGGTGCAAGGCCGGAGAGGAGTCGGTAGAAGACAGAAAGACCACCTACCTGCCTGCGGTGAGTGAGTGAAAGGCCCTCAGAGATAGCTTCATCGCGGGAGATTCCAATAATTCTGAAAGCTTTGGTTTCAACAGCGTGAAGCCGAGCTAGGTGTGAGGCAGGAGCACCGGCCCATAGGGGAGAACAGTATTCCATTGAGCTGCGGATGAAAGCCTTGTATGTGGTGAGGAGCTCAGGTGTGCCGAGGAAGGACTTCGCACGACGGAGGATGCCCAGTCGGCGACTGGCTTTGGAGGCCAGCTTGGAAATGTGGTTTTCCCAAGAAAGATCATGGCAGATAGTGAGACCCAAAATCTTGAGCGACAGAACTTCTTGGAGAGGATTGTTGAGAAAGTAGATGGGAGGGTTGTCCAGTCGGTCTTTTCGGAGAGACATAGTAAGAGTGTGAGATTTGTCAGGATTGAAAGACATGTTCCACTTGTTTGACCAGTCTGTGATTTTGTCCAGGTCTTCAGAGAGTGAGGAGGCAGCAGACTGCCGATCTGAGGGAAGAGGAATGGAGCGGCAGAGAGTGGAGTCATCAGCAAAGAGATAGAGAGGATTTTCGAGAGAGTCAGAGAGATCATTGATGAAGACCAGAAAAAGCACGGGGCCCAGAACACTGCCTTGGGGAACTCCAGCCTGAACAGGAAGAGGAGATGAGAGAAACCCATTCAGGGCCACACGTTGACGACGACTAGAGAGGAAGTCCGCCAGCCATGCGTGGAGATTTCCATGGATACCAAAGGAGGAGAGTTTGGTGAGCAGAGCGGGGTGCCAGACCGTGTCGAAGGCACGTGATATGTCGAGGGAGACAGCTCTAATTTCCTGTTTGGCATTGAGGACCTCCATCCATTGTTGAGACAGCAGAAGCAGCATGTCCAGAGTAGAGTGACCTGGTCTGAAACCAAATTGATGATCAGAGATCAAGCCATTGGAGAAGAGGAAAGATTTCATATCCGAAGCAATGATGGATTCCATGACTTTGCTGATAATTGGGAGAAGGCTGATTGGTCTGTAGTTGCTAGGATCTGTTTTTGCACCTTTTTTGTGCAAAGCGGTGATGTTGGCTGATTTCCAAGCAGATGGCAGTTGACCTTGAGCAAAAGAGAGGGTGAAGAGAACAGAGAGAGGGTGAGACAGAGCAGCAGAGCAGGATTTTAGGACCCGTGGGCTGATGCCGTCAGGTCCAGTTGCAGAATCAGAGTCGAGGGTTGACAGAAACTTTTCCACCTTGTCAGGAGGAAAGGACACGGAGTCCAGGAGCAGCAGGGTACGACTGGGTATGGTGGGTACAGAGAGGGATGGGTTTGGGACACAAGATTTAGAGGCAAACACAGAGTTGAGGCATTCAGCTTTTTCACGTGCGGAGTCAGCTGTGTAGCCGTTTGAGGTAAGGGAGGGGATGGAGGGGGAACAAACACCAGAAACGGATTTGACCAGACGCCACCAGGATTTGGAAGAGGGAGACAGATAAGAGAGTTCGGTCTTGAGAACGGAGAGATATTGTTTCCTGGCTCTCCTGAGGGATCGTCACCGAACCCCGGATTGCCTCCAACTGTAGTTCGTTTGTGGTAATATTCCCGGGGATGGTTGTTAAGATCTCTGTGAGGTTCTTTTTTTTATCATTCCCGTTGCTTTTTCAGGTTCCAGTATATTTTCACTTTATTTTTGAGGTCCTGGTATTTGGTCATTTTTACTCCGTCACTAATGTCACTAATTTGGGTTGAGTCAGTTTCGGTTTGGAGGCAAGGGGGTGGGGGGATATGGGGATCTGGCCTGTCCTGGAACTCCCACATTTATACTACTACCATGAAACCTAGCAGCCACTAATGCATTCGATCGTGTCCGTCCGTGTGTGTGTGTATGTGTGTTCGTGTGTTTGTGAACAAGATACCTGGAAAAGTTCTGAACGGATTTGGATGAAAGTTGGTGGGATGATTGCCCTTGGGATAAGGAAGAATTGATTAGTTTTTGGTGAAGCTTAGGATATTATTCCAGATCCAGGAATTTTTGAAGGATTTTTTACCATTGGAAGATAGGGCTTATCTATTTTTAACATTATCTTCTATATATTCTATGTTTAACATTGTGATATGAAAAAAGTTTTCATATTTGTTGTAAATGTAGTTTAAACTCGTGGTTATGCGTTAGAGCGGTGTATTTTTTTTTAGCAGCGTCGTCTTCAATGTTCATTTTTTTTTCTAATAAAGACATTCTGTCATTTTAAAACCACCAAAGTGTGTATTAGGTTTCCCCGTTTCATAAAATGTATCGTTTGATACGTATAATGCTTTAAAACTGTTTTTTATTAATTTATTTATTTTACTTCAGAAGAGACATCAACATTTAGCTCAGCGAATGTCAATCGCGGTGTCAGTATTTGATGAACTTATAAATACTTAGGTGACTTATAAGTGTTACCAGCATGTGCACGGGATTCTTCCCAGAAGAATGAGTGGTCGCATTAGCTTGTACGACTTAAAATGAGCGAGTTTTGTTTTCACGTTTGGGCCAGTTTTACATGTTGTAACCCTAAGGAATGAAACGAACGTTTTTCCTGGCTTACAATTTTATTTGAAGTCACACGTGCCTCAAAATACACTCACTTATATAGGATTGAACGCTGAATCCGAAAATGTAAGTGAAATTGCCTTGTTTTTTTTAAACATTATCTTCTATATATTCTAAATATATATCTGTGCAGTGTCTGTCTTGTGTTGTCACTGAACTACTCCCTCAAACTTTTGTGAAATCGTACTATTCCAACTTGACCCACGGCGGGAGTATGCGCTCTACTCAGTGGCATTCTAGTCTTGATTTCTGTGTTGTTTAGGCCAACATCGTTGGGTACTGATATCTCAATCATCAATGCTGTCTTTTGCTTTTTGTTCCCGGGTGCAATGTCCGGACGCAACGCTTTGCTTTCTATTTTCACGCTCGATGGAATCATCAGGTCATGTGTGAGCATAATGTCCTTGTTTTCAATGATTGCTTTTGGTTCGTGTTTCCACGAGATTTGTGGAACAGGGATATTGAAATTTCTGCAGATGTGAACTCCATTTTAAAGTTGATGCACTTGGTCTTGATGGTTCGATTTGTAACTAGATTTCCGATTTTCTTTTAGACAGACCACAGGTGGTCAAAATTGGTTCGAAAATTTCTCAGACGATCACCCTGAACACCGAAGTACCTCCGGGGCTGTTGCTGGCCTGATTCTCAACGGTGATGAAAGTGATTTCCGTAATCAAATTGAAAAACATGATCTATGGTGTTGTTTAAACAATCTCCAACTCAGGCTCAGCTCAGCAACTGTTGGTCTTTCTTAGAGGGTTGAAAAGTTTTGGTGCCAGCCGTCCTGTGTTGATCAGGTTCGATCGCGTAGTGATGGAGAGTGTCCTTACACCGTCTTTCACTGTGTGGTATAGTAGCTCGATGCAGGACGACTGATCTCGACTCGACAGGATAGTAAAGACTGCTTGGAAAATTACTGGTTGTGATCTGCCTTCCATCGAGAGATCTGCCTTCCTGTACTCCGGTCGAGTAGTGAAAAGAGCAAAAGCTATCATCCGAGAGGAGTTCCACTCAGCGCATGACATTTTTGAACATCTGTTTGGGTAAACGTTATCATTCCATCAAAACAAACCGGAATCGCTTGCACGACAGCTTTTGCCCAACTGCAATCCGCACCGTCAATGAATCAGTGTAAAGTTTTGTGAACATCTAAAGCATGGTTATGGATATTTTAAACCATGGCACATTTCATTTTCTCATTTCATTTCATCACCAAATGGTGTTTTAAGGTTCTCTATTCACAATAAACCTAATTCTTTTTTAGCGTACTTTTGTCAGCATGCACTGTCAAAGTACCTCTCATTGTAAGTGTATCGCATATATCTATAGACAGTATATACACAAAGAATTAAGTTAAGCACCCCTACACAACGAATTAAGGTAAGCACCCCCTAATATATATTCTTTGTGTATATGTATACATTGGCATATATTCTAAGGTATGTGAGATCAAATAATGATTGGTATGACATTAGCAATTATCCATTGATGAAATTGAGTGATCAAAGTGAAAAAAAGTGATTGGTTGAGTCAGTGATCCGATCACGTGGGTCCTACACACGTTATTGACGCAAAGATCGCTAGAGGTCTTCTCAGAACAATGACTGTACGTTAGAAAACATAAACGACATCCACACTGTCCGTGATGGACCTATAGCTCCATACTTAAATTGAGGTGAAAATATGCCTAAAATTCCCAAAAATTTTCACCTTAAATTATTCAGAATAAAATATTGAAAACGGCATGATTGTTATGTTTTTATGTGACCATAATATCACTTCTCCAGAAAATATAGCAATATCATGGGTATATTACACTGTTTTGACGACAACAAACTTGTAATGTGCGAGGTTGTAAAAAAACGGGGGGGGGGGTGCTTAACTTAATTCTTTGTGTATATATAAAACCGAAAAACACCGTGAAGCCGTACGTCCGGGAAGCCGTTCATCCGTCCGTCCCTCAGACGGGGAAGCCATGAAGTTGCGATTATGTGTTTATTAATACCACATCCTTTCAATGCCCCGGTTGCTTCCTGTCTATTAATTATGTACTTCTATTAATTACGGATTGTTGGAATACACCTTTCGACCTTTTAGAGTGCTGAGATCCCTTTTTTTCCTTTTTTTTCTTTTTTTTTTGTATACAAGATCGAGGCTCGTGAAAGAGCTAACATTAATCATACAGAAAGACAAACCGACACATAAAACATATAACATGGGGAGCGGTAGACAAGATGGGGCGAGAGGGGGAGGAACACAAACACAACATCTGAGAGCAGGGACATCGAGAGATCTGTGGGAGGGAGAGGGCTTTGGGGGGGGGGGGGAGGCATGGGAAGGGGGGTGGGAGAGGTATAAAACATATGGACACTGCCGAGACTTCCAGGAAAGAAGTTGGAATTTCAAACAAGGTGGATCTGGAGTGAATTAGTGGGGGTAGAAAAGATCAAGGTTTTGGATGGGGGAAGATAAGAGATGGTGGTGAACAGCTGTTTTAAAGACCTGGAGGGAGGAGTGGGATTGAAGGGAGTGTGGGAGTTTGTTCCAGAGGCGGGAGAAAAGAGGAATGAAAGAGTGAAAGTGAGCAGAGAGCCGAGCAGTAAGACACAGTGAAGTGAGTGAAGGTGAGCAGTAAGAAGTTGACTTACACCTTTGAAGACCCTTAAGACCACGAAGACCCAAAAGACCCTGCCAACCCTGAAGACCCTTAAATACTCAAAAGACCCAAAGGAAGAAAAACAACCGGAAGGTTCCAAAGAACAAAAGACCCCGAAGACCCCAGTAAAGCCGTGAAGCTGTGATTATGTCTATTAATTATGTATTGTTTGAACACCGGTTGCACCCTATCTATTAATTTTGTATGTCTATTAATTACGGATTGTCGGAATACAGCAATACCCCGGCCTACGTCATTAATTGGTTCCATAAGCCGTGACGTAACTCGGTTTTTGACGTAAACCGGGCGTAATGTCTTAAAAATGCCTTAAAATGAAGACAAACACCGTAAAACTAGAGTAAACTAGAACGGGCACTCGGTAGAGCGCATACCTTCGCCGCAGCTATGGTAAAAATACGATTTTGACCTTTTCGTGACCTTGACCTTGACCTTTGACCCGATTGCTCCCAAAATCTAATCAAATGTGTCCCGTATAATAACCAATCATCCCACCAAATTTCATGCAATTCGGTTGAATACTTTTTGAGTTATGCGAATAACATACACACACACACACAGACATACAAATAAATACACAGCGATCAAAACATAACCTTCCGCTTTTGCGAAGGTAATAACTGGAGGAGGCTGCGGCTTCACCCTGAATCTTTGCCGCTCCCCGTCGGGAGTCCCTCTGTTGTTTTCTATCGGTCGGGTCTTCTCCTCGAACGGGGGTGACCGGCACGGACGTGTCGACCGTGAGCGGGCTTGTGTGCAGAGTGGCTCCGCGGCCCGCTTCACCACGGCGTGCTTTACCCAACGTGTCCGAGCAGTTTCACCGGTGGTCGTGTCGTGTCGTCTGTGATGAACGAACGAGCTCAGGGTTCCGTGAACCCGGCCGCCCCGGGGATCGACGCTCGCCTCCGAGTCGTAGGCGTTCCCCGTCTTTCCTCGAGCGGCCGAAGTTGCTTCTTTTTGTTGGACGATGCGATATACGCAGAAACGATGACGTACAGGCAGGCATTTGCAAATCCATGCACATGTGCACATGCACACGTCGATCGGCTCGTCGACGCCGGATGCCGGCGAGGTGCCCAACGAGGCACCCCGGCTCGAGGCTCGACACGGTCGTTCGTTTCACATGGGCCATGGGCCATGGGGCCTGACCTCGTCGCAGACATTGCACACTCTGCACGGTGACGTGACGTCTGCCACGGACGGTCGTCTGAGCCGGCATCGTCGTCATGTTTCGCCGTTGCCACGTTACGTTGGTTGTTTTACACAGTAAAGGAATAATGACAAAAATACCAGCGAAAGACAAAGCAAGCACGCGACCGCAGCACAGGACAAAATGCATATGGCGTCGCCTTTATTTTGAATGAGAACCAGCAGCTACGCAGCTACGTGTACGTACAGTATACTGTACGTACATTTATAAATATTTTTAATGTGCTTTTTATTGTATTTTAAATTGTTTTTTAGCTTCTTTTATTATTAATTTATGTACTTTTTTTTTTTTTTTTATAATATATTTTAAAGGAAAAATTAATTTTTTTCACGTCCTCCTATTATGATGTAGGAGTGACGTAAAGTCGCACATAATGACGTTCGCTGAACTGAAATTTACTCTTGAAGAGTGGCGTAAAGTTGGATTTGACGTAGGTCGAAATGGCGTAAAACGGGGTATTGCTGTATACCTTTCAACCCTTTAGACTGCTGAGATCCCTTAGACCTTTGAAGATCCTTTAAGTCCCACAAGACCCTTAAGACCACAAAGACCCCAAAGAACCCCAAAGACTCAAAAGACCCAAAATACCCCAAAGACCCAAAATACCTAAAAAAAACCCTTAAAGATCCAGAGGACCCAAAATACCTTGAAGACCCCAAAGCCTCAAAATACCCCCTTCGACCCCTTAGGGTCAACGAGTCAGCTTAGACTTTAACACCATTTAGACCCCTTACACCCTTCAGACCAATTAGACAGCTTCGACCCTTGACCATTTAGACGTTAGAGCTTTAGACCACATGCACCATTTTGATTACAAATAAATTACAAATAAATAAAATCACCAATATTACAAATAAATTTGTACAAAATAAATGTTTATATTATGATTGATGTAAATCATGACAACACAGAAACACAAGTTCAGTCAGGTCATTATCCTCAGTTTAAACAGCCCGTGCCTCTGCGGCGACGTGTGGTGAGGCAAGCGTAGCCACGCCAGTATGACAATACATGTAATATTAGTAGCTCGACGGGACTTTAATCCGGTGACCTTATGCTATCGAGCAGTATCCGTAGGTAAGTCAGTCAGTCAGTCAGTGAGTCGGTCAGTCAGTGAGTGAGTGAATCAGTCAGTGGGTCAGTCAGTGAGTCAGTCAGTGAGTCAGTCAATGAGTCAGTCAATGAGTCAGTCAATGAGTCAGTCATCAATTCAGTCAATGAGTCAGCCAACGAGTCAGCCAACGAGTCAGCCAACGAGTCAGCCAACGAGTCAGCCAACAAGTCAGCCAACAAGTCAGCCAACGAGTCAGCCAACGAGTCAGCCAACAAGTCAGCCAACAAGTCAGCCAATGAGTCATTCAGTAAATGAGTCAGTCAGTGAGTCATTCAGTGAGTCATTCAGTGAGTCAGTCAATGAGTCAGTCAATGAGTCTGTCAGTCAGTGAGTCAGCCAGTGAGTCAATGGGTCAGTCAGTGAGTCAATGGGTCAGTCAGTGAGTCAGTCAGTTAGTCAGTCAGTTAGTCAGTCAATGAGTCAGCCAATGAGTCAGTCAGTGAGTCAGTCAGTTAGTCAGTCAGCCAATGAGTCAGCCAATGAGTCAGCCAGTGAGTCAGCCAGTGAGTCAGTCAGTGAGTCAGGCAGTCAGTCAGTCAGTGAGTCAGTGAGTCAGTGAGTCAGTGAGTGAGTTAGTCAGTCAGTGAGTCTGTAAACACTTCAGTCATTATCGCTTGAATCAAACACACACTTTTGATGAAACTTGGATACAAGCTTCATATATGATGCTTAACGAAGGTGTATTGACCACATCAAAATCTGCGCTCATTAAGGGGTCTACGGAGGAAGGGGTTTTGACCCCCAAAATAGGTATTTGCTCTCTTCTCCGAAACTACACACGAATTCAATGAAACTTGATTATAACCATAATTTCCCATGATGTACCAAAGTTTGTTTATGGCATTAAAAATATCAGGGTCTGAGGGGGGTTTTTGATTGGATTTAGGTTGGGGCTCTGACTGGGACACTCAAGAACATTTATATTTTTGTTCCTTAACCACTCAAGTGTAGCTTTGGCTGTGTGCTTCGGGTCGTTGTCATGCTGAAAGGTGAACTTCCGTCCCAATTTGAGCTTTCTTGCAGAGGGCAGCAAGTTTTCCCTCTACCATTTTTCTGTATTTTGCTCCATCCCTTTTCCCTTCTATCCTGACATGTGCCCCAGTCCCTACTGATGAGGAACATCCACATAACATGATGCTTTCACCACCATGCTTCACAGTAGGGATGATGTTCTTTGGGTGATGTGCTGTGGTGGGGTTTGCGCCAAATGTAACGTTTTGCATTTAGGCCAAAAAGTTCCATCTTAGTTTCGTCAGATCAAAAAACTTTTTGCCACATGGCTTCAGAATCTCCGGGGTGTTTTTTTTCATACCTCAAACAGGACTCAAGGTGGGCTTTTTGGAGTAATGGCTTCCTTCTTGACACCCTACCATACAGGCCAAACCTGAGATGTGGTTGGGATATTGTTGTCACATGCACACAGTGACCAGTCTATGCCATAAATGCCTGTAGCTCTTTCAAAGTTTCCATTGGCCTCTTGGTGGCCTCTCTGATCAGAGTCCTTGTTTGGTCATCCAGATTGGAGGGACGGCCTGATCTAGGCAGGGTCTTGGTGGTACCATGCACCATCCACCACTTAATGATTGTCTTGACTGTGCTCCAAGGGATATTGAAGGCCTTTGAAATATTTTTATACCATCCCCTGATCTGTGCCTTTCCACAACTTTATCCCGGAAGTCTTTTGAAAGCTCATTGGTGCTCATGGTTGAGTCTTTGCTGTGAAATGCACTCCCTAACAGAGGAAACCTACAGGAAGAGCTGATTTCACTCTGAAATTATCAAAATCACTACAATTTAACAAAGGTGGAGGCGAATTTACTTTGTGTGTGATTTTGAAGGTGATTGGTTACACCTGAGATAATTTAAAATTGCTATTATAAGGGGGGTGGGGTGCACTTATCCAAGCAAGATATTCTAGTTTTGTATTTTATTTAATTTTCTGAAGTTTGTAGAATTTGTTTTTCACTTGGAAGTTGTGGGTTAAGATGTGTAAATAAAGGTGGAAAAAGTCTGATTTAATGCAATTTAATTCCAGGCAAAAGGTAACAAAAGGTGAAAAATTGAAAGGGGGTGTAGACTTTCTAAGGGCACTGCATAATATTTTTACCACATAAAGACTATACTTTTTACGGCGTAGCCCATAGCGCAAAGCCGTCTAGAACAGTGTTTGTCCGTCTGTATGTACACTACTCACAATAAGTTAGGGATATTTTGGGAGTAAGTTTATGTTTTGGGTTAGGGTTAGGGTTAGGGTTAGGGTTAGGGTATTGAAATCAAGAATGCTGTGTTTTGTCACATTCATTAATAACCATAGAATTAGGACCAACAACTTTTTTCAACATCATTAATACACAAAATCAACCACACCGAAGCACCTGCCAATATCCCTAACTTATTGTGAGTAGTGTATGTCAACTCAAACATATACCAATCAGAGCTGAGGATCTGGTCACATGACAGGGTGATGTGATTACGTCTGATGTCATTACGGTGGTACGGCAGCTGACTGTCCACTCTCTGGCATTTTGATTCCAATGTCGTTCATGCCGAACATATCGACAAACCTGTCATATATCACAATCGCCATGCTCTACCTTCACGTTTTTCATTCAGTGTGAAACACAAACAAATCGATTATTAAAATTATCATCAAATATCAAAAACATCGGCATTACGTCACTTGCAACAATACGGTACGTTTAGGCCTTAGGCTTCATGCCTACCCTTCAGACTGCTTCAGACAAATTAAGCCCAGATTTCTTAATACAGTAGTGTATCGTTTCAGTAGTATGGTTTTCATAATAGTAATAATAATAATAATAATAATAATATTGTAAATATGACCATAACACTTTAATCCCAATGGCGTGAATACAAAGTCAATGGATTGAAGCGGTGTATGGTTCAGGAATCAATGATAAGCAGTGGACGGTACTAACAACCGCGGAAGTAAGGAATTCTCCCCGGTTTTTGATAGCATGTTATTAACCCAATCCTTGTGGGGTATAATCTAGATTACAGTAGATCTTCGCTCAGTTCTGTAAGTAAAACTTACGCATGGATGTCGGGATTCCTCCAAATTTCTTTGTTTAATGTTATAAACAGCATTAGCGACTGTTTGAAAAGCTAATCATGTTTGTTTGTGGTTTATAATATTTTACAAGCCCGGCTAGGCCGCTGTTAGACTTTCGGTCTTGTTTCAGCAAACAATGTACAATCTCCTACAACCCGGAAGATGGGTACTCTGCTAGGTTGAACAGAAATTGCATCACTTGGGTCACTGCATTGGTTCACCAATCAAAACTTCAAAGCGTATTGTTTTTGAGGTCAAAAGCTCAAAGGGTCAAATGCCACGGTCAAATAAAATCATAAATTTTCATCCAAATTGACTTAAAATTTGAATAGGGTTTGCATATTGGGTCACTGATGCCTATAGGCCGCAATTAGAAAATGTATCAACCAAATTTGTTGTGCACGACATTCCATCATGTAAAACAGTTGATAGGTCAAATTTCCGAAATTCCCAAATTGCTGTTTCCATGACAACTATTGTTTTATTTGAAATCTGCAAGAATGGTGCTATTCACAACATCTTACCCGTTTGTTTGTGACCTTACTGATTTGAGCTTCCAAGGTTAAGTGGAACAAAACCTTCGAGGATCATATTTTTGACCACGATGCATCGAAATAGGGATTTTTTAAAAGGCATGAGGTCACGTGGCCCTCTATTGCCCTTTTGCATTCCGAGTTAATTTCTTTGTGACTCCTTCACTCCTTTAGAACCCATTAGTCCCTTAAGACTTTTCACTTCATAACAGCCATTTGGATCATTTTGAGACCTATAGACCTTCTTTGGTTGAGACACTTTTCAACCCTATAGACCCTTTAAGATGCTTTGGCCACTTTCGACCCATTTTTGTTCTTACACCCTCCGACCCCTTTTGAGCTATTAGAGACGTAGACACTTTAAACCCATTAGACCTCTTTTACCCATTAGACATTTTGACCCTTTTCACCTCTTATACCTAATTTGACCTTTTTAGACCCTTTAAACCCCTCTAAAATCGAAAATAAAATTCCCACTGAAAATAGTTTTTGATGACCTTTTTCATACACCATTATCATCACATCACAAGTTGCAATGCCAAATTAAATCTGATATTCCAAAGTAAAACCGTGTTGAACAGTGAAAATGAAACGACTGATCTACCGATCATCGAATGGGAAACCAGAATGAAATGTGAGAAACACCGAATGGAAGTTGCTGAAAGCAAAGCTATGGGGAGTATAGTGAGAGGGGCGGGTTGCGGCTGAATAAGCGATGTGGAGAGGAATAGGTGCATGGAGGTTGTTGGTTGCCATGGCAATCTTAGGTCAGGGGGTAGGCCCAAAACGTGCCTGAATCCATTTCCCAGGTGAGCTTCCATAATATCACCCTCGTTCCCAAGCAGTACTTTGAAGGTACAACAAGTATGGATTGCAAGTCTTAGCAGGTGGAATTAAACGAAGTTGCCGAGGTTACCAGCTCCACCCACAGTTATATCGGATCACTGCATTTTTACACTCAATTCCTATTTATATAAATACACACTCCAAAAATTGCTCATTTGAGGTGAGACATCTGCGAACCCATCAGATGGTACACTGCTAGTACCTTGTAATACGAAACCATTTAAATTCTATATAACCTACAGTTTGGCTGCCATGGCAGACCGATGGGCATCAAACAAATCCAGCAATACAGGCTTTGAGGACTGACCGTCATTCTGTGCATACGCAAGTTTTTCAAACAAAGCATCCATCTTCTTCTCCGTTTCTGTGTGTGAAGAGCTGTCAAAGAGAGCTTAATAAACCCATGTGGAATGAATTTTTTTTACTCACACAAAAATGTTATCAGTGCCATTTAATCAGAATAAAACAGATAAACTTAATGGATGAAACAATTTAAGAATATAAATTCAATTTAAGGGTAAAGTACATTTGGAAAACAAAGATAATTACTCTCTGTGTGGGATTTTCATCGTTGAGGTCCACAAGTAAATTAAAGTGGACCAGACAGCACCTTGATGAGGTCATTCCCTATTCCTATCCCGACTACACCCACAAAAAAAATAGGTATTTTCAGGTGGCAATGCCAACCGAACATCATGAATGTCTCAATGCCACTGGGACACACTGTTGACTTCCTATCCAGGACGAGACAAGACCCATAATGTAACGCTTTGATACACATCTATTATAATAAAAGGCAGAGAGTGTGTGTGTGTCTGTGTGTGTGTGTGCGTGTGTGTGTGTGTGTGTGTGTGTGTGTATGTGTTGATTGACTTATGTGCATATCTATGATAATAAAAGGCAGAGTGTGTGCGTGTGTGTGTGTGCGTATATATATATATTGTTGCGGATCTCAAACGTCGGCCTCCCCCTTATCAAGGGGCGATTAATCCCCTTGTCTTTTTACGAGCCGACGCGATCCGGGGCTATCACGTTCCTTCCGGTCAGCGCTGAATCGGGTGGTTGGTCGAATTGGTCCTATTACCTAAGTACTAGCGCCTTCCGGGAAGCAAGGAAATAACCCCACCCCAACCACGGTTTCAGTGGACACGCCGAGCGATAGCGAGCCGCGATTTTTTTTTTTTTTTTTTTTTTGTATACTGAATCGAGGCTCGTGAAAGAACTAACATTTATTTCACAAACAAATCAACCAGACAAACAAGATATATAAAAGAGGGAGCAGAGGACAAGATGGGGAGAGAAGGGGAAGCACACAAACATAACATTTGAGGGCAGAGAGATGTGTGGGAGGGAGAGGGCTTGGGGGGAGGAGGCGTGGGAAGGGGGGGGGGGGTGGGAGAAGTATAAAACACAAGGACACCAAGGACTTCCAGGACAGAAGTTGGTATTTCAAAAAAGGGGAATTGGGGTGAAATTAGCAGGGGTAGAAAAGATCAAGGTTTTGGATGGGGGAAGATAAGAGATGGTGGTGAACAGCTGTTTTAAAGACCTGGAGGGTGGAGTGGGATTGAAGAGAGTGAGGGAGTTTGTTCCAGAGGTGGGAGAAAAGAGGAATGAAGGAGTGAAGGTGAGCAGAGAGTCTTGATTTTGGCAGTTTAACCATAAGAGGGTTGCAGGCAGATCTTGAGCGACCTGGAGGAATATTTGCGGGACAGAGCCCAGAGAGAGCTGGGGGGGCAAGGCCAGAGAGGAGTCGATAGAAGACGGCAAGACCACCAACCTGCCTGCGGTGAGTGAGTTAGAGGCCCTTGGAGTTAGCTTCATCGCGGGAGATTCCAATGATTCTGAATGCTTTGGTTTCAACAGCGTGAAGACGAGCTAGGTGTGAGGCAGGAGCACCAGCCCAGAGGGGAGAGCAGTATTCCATTGAGCTGTGGATGAAAGCCTTGTATGTGGTGAGGAGCTCAGGTATGCCAAGGAAGGACTTCGCAGGACGGAGGATGCCCAGTCGGCGACTGGCTTTGGAGGCCAGATTTGAAATGTGGTTTTCCCAGGAAAGATCATGGCAGATAGTGAGACCCAAAAGCTTGAGTGACAGAACTTCTTGGAGAGGATTATTCAGAAAGTGGATGGGAGGGTTGTTCAGTCGGTCTTTTCGGAGAGACATCGTAAGAGTGTGAGATTTGTCAGGATTGAAAGACATGTTCCACTTGTTTGCCCAGTCTGTGATTTTGTCCAGGTCTGCAGAGAGTGAGGAGGCTGCAGACTGCCGATCTGAGGGATGAAGAATGGAGCGACAGAGAGTAGAGTCATCAGCAAAGAGATAGAGAGGATTTTCAAGAGAGTCAGAGAGATCATTGATGAAGACCAGAAAAAGCACAGGGCCCAGAACACTGCCTTGGGGAACTCCAGCCTGAACAGGACCAGGAGATGAGAGAAACCCATTCAGGGCCACACGTTGACTACGACTAGAGAGGAAGTCCGCCAGCCATGCGTGGAGATTTCCATGGATACCAAAAGAGGAGAGTTTGGTGAGCAGAGCAGGGTGCCAGACCGTATCGAAGGCACGTGATATGTCAAGGGAAAAAAAAAACCAAAAAAAAAAAACCACCTTTAGAGGCAATTTTTCCCTGCAAGCGGGGGTTGCCCTTTTTCGGGAACTGTGGTTGTTGTTGTTTTTCGGTCCCCTTTTTGAAGCAATGTTTTACGGCCGGATGCCCTTCCTGACGCCAACCCTTTTTGCCGCCTTTAACGACAAGCAGGGAATTACCAGTGAACTGGTACTCAATTTGCCGACCTCGGAAGGATGACAGGCTGAGGCAACCCCCCTGGCGTTAATTCAGCGATCGACCGGGATTCGAACCCAGGATCCTAGGATCCAAAGCCGGCACCCTAGCCGCTAGCCCAACACCATGTCAAGGGAGACAGCTCTAATTTCCTGTTTGGCATTGAGGACCTCCATCCATTGTTGAGAAAGCAGAAGCAGCATGTCCAGAGTAGAGTGACCAGGTCTGAAACCAAATTGATGATCAGAGATCAAGCCATTGGTGAAGAGGAAAGATTTCATATCTAAAGCAATGATGGATTCCATGACTTTGCTGATAATTGGGAGAATGCTGATTGGTCTGTAGTTGCTGGGATCTGTTTTTGCACCTTTTTTGTGCAAAGCGGTGATGTTGGCAGATTTCCAAGCAGATGGCAGATGACCTTGAGCAAAAGGGAGGGTGAAGAGAACAGAGAGAGGGAGTGAAAGAGCGGAAGAACAGGATTTTAGGACCCGTGGGCTGATGCCGTCAGGTCCAGTTGCAGAATCAGAGTCGAGGGTTGACAGAAACTTTTCCACCTTGTCAGGAGGAAAGGACACAGAGTCCAGGAGCAGCTGCGTACGACTGGGTACGGTGGGTACAGAGAGGGATGGGTTTGGGACACAAGATTTAGAGGCAAACACAGAGTTGAGGCATTCAGCTTTTTCACGTGCAGAGTCAGCTGTGTGGCCGTTTGAGGTGAGGGAGGGGATGGAGGGGGAACAAACACCAGAAACAGATTTGACCAGACGCCACCAGGATTTGCAAGAGGGAGACAGATAAGAGAGTTCTGTCCTGAGAACGGAGAGATATTGTTTCCCGGCTCTCCTGAGGGTGGACACACACTTGTTTCGGGCTTCGTGAAAGGAAATGAGATTTCCTTCCGTTGGATTTGCTTTCCAGGACACGAAAGCAAGTTGTTTCTGGGCAATAGCCTCACCACAAGATTCCGTGTACCATGGACGGGAGGAAGGGTATGACAACTGAAGACGAGATGGGATAAATCTGTGCATGAGAGAGAGCAATTTACTTTGGAAGAATTCCCAGGATGAGTTGATGTCAGAGGCGGAAGAGATGGGAGACCAGTCCAGATGATTGATGGCTGCTTGAAGACCGTGCCAGTTGGCCTGAGTGAAATGCCAGACTCGTCGACGCTGACGAGGCTCTCTGAGAATGGTCAGAGAGATGTCCACTTTAACAAGCACATGATCAGATGAGCCGATTGGAGCAGAAGAAGAGCAGCAGACATTTTCAGGGAAGTTAGTCATAACCAAATCCAGAAGAGAAGATGCTCCGTTGACTGAGATCCGGGTCGGGAAATTGACAGATTGTGTCAGTCCCAGTGAGTCACAGAAGTCCTTTGCTGAAGAGCCATGGCTGGTGAGAGAGGTACCCACACCCAGCCAACTGGCATGGTGACAAATGAAATCACCACATATGAGGAAGGGAGAGTTGGGATGGGTAGATCGAAGTTGGTCCATATTATCAGACAGCGAGATGTAGATGGAGTCATCACTGTTTGGTGGACGGTACAACACACATATGAACAAAAGGTGGCAGCGAAGGGGAAGCCGTAACCAAAGGTATTCCTGGGGGTGAGGTGGAGAGAGGGCAGTGCAGGGCGAGTGAGGAAGAGAGTATTTTATAAAGATAGCAACCCCCCCTCCAGGACGAGGCTCAGGTCTATCATACCGGAGGTGGGAGTAACCTGGGAGAGATACCAAGGAATCAGAGACATCATGAAGGAGGAAAGTTTCTGTTAAGCAGATCACGTCTGGTTTGTCAGAAGCAACCTGTATGGAGAGATCAGTCAAGTTTGAGCGAAGGCCCCGGATGTTTGAGGTCCATACTGTTAAAGAAGAGGAAGGGGGAGCATCGGATACAGAACAGGTTGGGGGGGGGGGGGGGAGCGGTAGGATAAGATATGGAAGAGGAGGAAGAGGTAGGGAGAGCTGTTGAAGGTGTGTCAGAGATTTCAGAATAGCTTGGAGAAAGGGAAGAATGGGGCGGACAAAAGGTTTGATGGTGATTGGGTGAGGTGCAGTGAGGTGTTATTTGAGGAGGGGGAAGAGTGAGGCAGAAGGTTGAGGGAGATGAAGGTGAAAGTTGGAATGGGGAAGAAGCGGGGAGGACGCTTTGAGGAGGAGGGGTGACAGGGGAGTCTCGGAGGGGAGGAGTGAGGGAGAGTCTCGGAGGGGAGGGGTGATGGGGAAGTTTTGGAGGGATGGGGTGATGGGGAAGATTTGGAGGGGAGGGGCAAGGGTGAAGATTTGAAAGGGATGGGTGATGGGGAAGATTTGGAGGGGAGGGGCAAGGGGGAAGATTTGAAAGGGATGGGTGATGGGGAAGATTTGGAGGGGAGGGGTGATGGGGAAGTTTTGAAGGGGAGGGGTGATGGGGAAGTTTTGGAGGGAAGGGGTGATGGGGAAGTTTTGGAGGGATGGGGTGATGGGGAAGATTTGGAGGGGAGGGGCAAGGGGGAAGTTTTGGAGGGATGGGGTGATGGGGAAGATTTGGAGGGGAGGGGCAAGGGGGAAGATTTGAAAGGGATGGGTGATGGGGAAGATTTGGAGGGGAGGGGTGATGGGGAAGTTTTGAAGGGGAGGGGTGATGGGGAAGTTTTTGAGGGAAGGGGTGATGGGGAAGTTTTTGAGGGAAGGGGTGATGGGGAAGATTTGGAGGGGAGGGGTGAGATTGGATTTTGAAAAATGTACGATTAATGGGAAACGAACATTTATTACAAAATGAGTTTCTTGAGACCTTCGAGTCAAAAATACGTTTGAGGACGCTGAAGGATGGGTGGAGTTCTGGAGAGTTTAGGGAATGTATGAAAGAGGCACTGTAACTGTAAGAGATGGAATTTTTTTTGGAATGAATAGATTTGGTGAGCAAGTCGAAAGCATCCTTTTGTAGAAGAAGAAGAAAAAGGTGTTATAGTAAATGACAGAATACAGTTCTTCAGGGGACAGTTGAAACATTTTTTAACGACGTGAACACGTGATCACGAACAACGTGGTCGAAGAACGAACGAACAAATAAGAACGAACAACGGATAAGAACAGAGAAGGGAATATATATATATATTTTTTTCTTTTTGAGTTGAGATGAAAATAGAGACAGACCGAACGTGAAACGTGAAAAATAGAGACCGAAAGTAATTGCGAGCGCAATCGAAGAACCGCCGAGACAGAAACAAAGCCTCAAGCCACGGTCAGACACGGTAGCCTACTAGTACTACACTAGGCCTCAGAATACGCGACACGAACTAACCGACGATTCTGTACACAGGTATGAAAAACCAACACCAAGAATACTATTAAAGACACACCAATACTTACACACACCGAAAGAAAGATACAGTTTCGACAAAAACACAATTGTGAAAAGTTACTTAACTTCGAAAGAGTGCGCGCATGGACAGCTTTGAAGAGACGAGACGTGACGTGACGTGACGAGAAGAACGTGAAGAGACTTTGAAGAGATTTAAAACGTTAGACAAGTGGTTGATGTTCAGGGAAGTTAGGGGGAGAAGAGAAAATCTAAGAAATAAGCAATACAGCGAAGGAAAGAACTTAAATTCACAGAACACCTATGGGGGTAGGGAAGCCGAGAGAAACCAGGCTGCGCACGCGGTGGCACAGAAGACGATTAAATTATACAAAAGTTTGCAAGAATTGCAAATCAACACCAACTGGAAAACACACTGCAACACATGCACAATAAAAAACGAGTAGAAATTGACGAAGACACGAATGGAAAAAATACTGTAACTTTGCTGCCTTCTAGTGCAGAGGTCGAAGACGCTTCCTTGCTCCAGGGACCGGAAACGGAAGTCTCAGAGGAGCATGGTGATTGGGTGAGGCGCAGTGAGGTGTTATTTGAGGAGGGGGAAGAGTGAGGCAGAAGGTTGAGGGAGATGAAGGTGAAAGTTGGAAGGGGGAAGAAGCGGGGAGGACGCTTTGAGGAGGAGGGGTGACAGGGGAGTCTAGGAGGGGAGGAGTGAGGGAGAGTCTCGGAGGGGAGGGGCGTGGGGGGAGTTTAGGAGGGAAGGGGCAAGGGGGGAGATCTGAAAGGGATGGGTGATGGGGAAGATTTGGAGGGGAGGGGCAAGGGGGAAGATTTTAAAGAGATGGGTGATGGGGATGATTTGGAGGGGAGGGGCAAGGGGGTAGATTTAGAGGGGAGGGGTGATGGGGAAGGTTTGGAGGGGAGGGGTTGGCGGCAGGAAGGGCATCTGGCCATAAAACATTGCCTCAAACAAGGAACCATGATTGTCATGGGGCTCGCAAGGCTAACCCCCGCTCTCGCAGGGCAAAATGGCCTCAAAACGATCATTCATTCATTCATATAGGTCTGACTTCCAAAATTACCGTTTGTTAGTGCAGTTACAGTGTACGTGAAATCATAAATACAGTTTACGTTCATTATTGCTACTCAAGTTTAAATACGGGATGTTTTTTTATCTGAATTGTAAACAACTGAAAAAAATTAAGGTGGGGTCATTGCCCGCTCCCCTCCTCCCTCCCCATCCCCCCACTTAAACTCCGACGGTGGTTGTGTTTGGAAAAACAAGGGAAGGTAAAGGGTTCCAGAGTTTGGCAGAAGAGGGGAAGAAACAAACACAATAACGAATGTTACGTGCTCCTCCCCGACCCCCTGGTCTCGGTATACCCCCGAAACCCCAGGTGGAGCCACGGCAGAAAATAAATTTATTACTCCGCGTCAAAATCAAGATCGAAACCACACCAATGGTTATCAACAAAAAGAATATATTAAAAATCACACAGGAATTATGATACAACCCTGATAGCCAGCCACCATACAATCAATATCTTAGGATGGTACCATCTGTTAAAGTAATCGAACTCACTGTTCCCAGTACATGGAAAGAACCTCTTCAATGTCTCTATAACCTTCAAGACGAAGTTGATTCGCTCCGGCGATCATTGGAACAATGTCCGATCAAGAGCAATCGAGGCGTAGACGGTCGAAGCGACACAGAAGTCACGTGGTCCAACACCCAGCAAACTCGCGGTAGAATGGAAAATCTCCAAAGACGTGCGCCGACGTACGCGTTTGCCGTTCAATCGACGAATCGCCGTGTACTCCTCAAACGCCGCTTTATTGCACAGCCGTCCCCGGCAAACCACCGGAGGATAAGCCCAGCCGACGCGACAAAAACCTTTTCCGATGAAGGCAGCGCGCGGGGCGAAATGGCGGACGGCTCTCACTCGAGCCGGAGCTTCAAGGCAAGGATTCTCCGGAATCTCAATGCCGATACCCGACTAAGCAGGCCTCACAATACTCCGGCGATATCACCAATCGCCTGAGATTCTTTTCCCGGACTCAAAGTTCCCTCGACGCCGTTCGCTCTACCACGCTCGCAACGGAGCTTCAAGACACGTTTCTTCTTCGACCTTTGCCTCAAGACCTCTTCTTCTTCACCACCTTTTCTTCCGGGTCGGTTTCCTGTATCATTTTTTACGTTAACCTTTTTAACTTTAGATAGCTGTTCCTGAATACTAAACCTTTTGAGAATAATAATAATACATGATATCAGAAACATGTCAAGTGGGTGAAAACCACAACAGCGGAAGTGACGAATCCGTAACACTTCCCCCCCCCCCCACCCCCCCCCCCCTCCTTAAAAAAGAAAGTTTGAACACAGTGAAAACTTTCTTTGCATGCAAACTCTTTAAACAAACAAAAATAAACCCAAATCCTCAATTCCCATGAGCAACAATAATCAATATTTCCCCAAAAATAAAACAACAAACTTTCACACAACCCACAGAGATTTCCAAAGTTAATTCACTCTGGACAAAGCGTCAGCCATGACATTGTCCCTGCCCTTTACATGTTCAATTTCCCAGTTGGACTCCTGCAAAGCCAAACTCCATCTCATCACCTTCTGATTTTACTTTTCGTTTCTTTTGAATGAAGGTTAAGGGGTAGTAATCAAAAACCCAAAGTCAAGCAAATCTACAGCACTTTTCCCGGGAGGCCGAGCTGAAAGCCAGGTTCCATGGTGGTTGGGTGGTGAGGCCTGGACATTGTCACTACCTGGACACCTTTAGGAACGTGGAGTTCACAGTTAGTCCGTGTAGGAAAGTTCACTACATGGACGCCTTTAGGAACTTTAGGTTCACGGTTGATCCGTGTCGGAATCTTGGCTCGGCTGCTCCGCAGCATTCAGTGCTTCAACTCTTTCTAACTTTCCTAACAATCCCGGTTGGACCACTTGTCACTGTAGTCACATGAATAGCGGTCTCCTTCTCGGCCACTGCTCTGATAATCCTTCCTTTGGGAGCTGTCATAACTCTGGAAGTCTCCATAATAATATCGATTGCGGCCACCACCACTACTACTCCGTGGTCCTCCTCTGTAGCCCCCTCGACATCTAGGAAATGCCTTCCCTACTGTTATGGTCCGACCTTCCAACTCCTTGCTATTCAGATCCTTTTCTGCCACTCTGGCGTCCTTTGAGTTTTCAAACGTCACAAAGCCAAACCCTCTTGACTTTTGTGTCTCCTTGTCTTTTATCAGCAGCACTTCCAAGAGTGGTCCATATTTGCTGAAGGCAGACTCCAGAACATCTTCCTTTGTTTTGAAGTTCAGTCCACCTACAAATAACTTGCTAAATTTGTCGCCATCCCTAACTAGTGTGGTGTTATTTTCCCTACTGGGCTTTTTAACAACCATCGGGTTACCATAAACTTGACCACCGGCCAAATCATTCCCGATAACCACAGATATTCCGTCTACAGGAAGAGTGGCTTGTAAACCTACGGTGACCGGTCCTGACACCACATCGGACTCCAAATGGATGGCATGAAGTGGAGCTCTAACACAGCCACCAATCCCCTGTAAACGAACACTATCACCAGTTGCCGTCTCTTCTGACAATGGCAAGATGCCTTCAAGCATTAAAGATTGATGTGCTCCGGTGTCCCTCAATACCCTAACAGGTCTCCGGGTAGTCGGGTCTCCATCCAGTGACACCAACCCCTCTGAAATAAATGGTTGGTAACCCTTTTGAGGGCGATTACTCACATTTGCCATTGCATTCGGAGTTGTACTAGTCTAACTCCGCTCCTGATTTTCCTTTCCCAGAGCATAACAGTGGGACATCAAGTGTCCAGGTTTATGGCAAAAAGCGCAAGTAGGCCCGGAGGAGAACCTCGTGGTTTGTCTCGAGCCCCCCGGAGGGTAAGTCTGCCTTGGAACTGCTGTCTTCAGATTCCTAGAAGTCGTGGTATCAGAGTGGTCCTCATATTCATCTTGAGGCCGCCCCCCTGAATTTTCGTTCTCCGCCCCTGATGTACCATAGCTCCCCTGGCTCGGTCTAGGCGAGAAGTTAGGTTTGTGGAACCCCAACCTGTGTGTTAAGGCATAGTCATCTGCCATGGTTGCTGCCTCATACAACTTTGGTACTTTCCTTTCCTCCAGATGTACTTTAATGTCCTCGTGGACAAACTGCTGGAATTCCTCCACCAGGATCAATTGTCGCAATAGTTTGAAGTCTTTCCCAACCCCTTTTGAATCACACCACCTATCAAACATGGTTTCTTTCATTCTGGCAAACTCCACATGGGTCTCACTCTCCCTCTTCCTGGCATTCCGGAATTTTTGTCGGTAAGGTTCCGGGACCAATTCATAGGCTTTGAGAATGTTTTTCTTCAATACCTCATAATCTGCACATTGGTCAATCGGTAAAGCCGAATAAATATCTTGAGCTTTACCCACCAGAACACTTTGCACTAATATGGTCCAGGACTCCTCAGGCCAGTTTAACTGTCGAGCCACTTTCTCAAAGTGTGGAAAAAACTTGGCTACCTCCTTTTCATTGAAGGGTGGAACCAGCCTCACATGTCTGCCAACATCCCAGGTGTTCTGACTAGTAGTCAGGTTCAGTATGTCCAGATTTAAAGTTTCGTTGGATTTTTTGGGGGATTTGGAAAACTATATATTTTTGGAAACTATATTGTATAGTCAGTCAGAAAACCAATGTTGCTATTTGCACAGACTCCTGTATGGCGGCCATCTTGGATTTTCAAAATTGCCGCCGTAGAACTAATTTTTCTCAATATCTCAGCTTCTAAATAACATAGAGCTTTGATTCTAATGGCTAAACATACATTTTCAAGGGCCCCGAATCCAATGGTAATAAGTTCGATAAGCTAGACATGACCATAGAGCTCCTATGTGGCGGCCATCTTGGATTTTTCAAACTGGCCGCCGTAAAATTGATGTTTCTCAATATCTCAGCTTCTAAATAACATAAAGCTTTGATTCTAACGGCTAAACATACATTTTCAAGGGCCCCGAATCCAATGGTAACAGGTTCGATAAGCTAGACATGACCATAGAGCTCCTATGTGGTATGGTGTGGCTGGTGTGGAGTGCAACATTCCCAAGAATGCAATGTTCAAGTCAATGATGAACTATCTACATCGGGTGGAGACAATCCTGTTATTCGTGGCAGCATCACGGAGTGCTGACCTGGTGCTTCACCTCCAAGCTGGAGAAGAACTGAGCAAGTTATTCTTTGCCATGGACCGGATCAAATACAAGTGGCTCTGGCCCCGATACATCGCAGACATGTATGACCTAAGAACCAATCACCATAGGACCTCGGAAGAACTAGGAGCTGGCAATCTATCAGTAACCAAGAATGACATCCCGTTTGTATCCATTGGACCAGATCATGCATGTGAACATATGAACAAGCTGATGAAGATTCACTCTGGACTGATTGGCATCTCTAACAATGCCAATGCTAGACAGAGATTCTTCATGGTTACACCAGAATTATCACGCCTGTCAAAAGACTTCAAGAGTCAGTTTGGCCTGGAAGGTGACAAGATCACAGAACATCATGACCTTGGTCCAAGTGCAGTCAAGAGGGAGCATGAAGCAATCAACAAGATCAAGGCTGCGATACTGAGTCACGGGAATCCATTTGACACTGAAGGTGACAAGTTGCACAATGTGATAACGAATGCTTACATCCCAGACAAGTATGTACCACAGATCTTGAACATTGATGTCACTGGTCAGAAGTTGTATGAAGACTACGTGTCGGAGCGTATCAATGGAGATGTTAGCCTCTGGGCACCAGTCAAGAAGGAGAACAACAAGATGTTCACGTCTGGGAACAAGAGAACCACAGTGAAACTCAGAGACAGGACTGTGGATCTGAAGGAGACTAAGGAACTGTACGGAAGGCTCATGGTCCTTGCCAAGTCAAACAGAGACGTCAACCAGAAATATGCCATCGGAAATTACGAGTTCACTGTGACACCAAGAGCACTGTTCACTCCAGATGGGACAATTCTTCCATGCACTGACAAGTCGAAGTTAATTCATCTCCTCGACAAGTTAGCAAGAGCAGAAATTCACCCCGAAGATCAGCAGCAGACACCAGCTGCAAGTGTTCTACAAGAAGATCCAATGGACACAAGAACTATGGCATCCACATCTAGTAAACCTACAAGTCGGAAGATTGCACTGGTGGATGGGATGGTACTTGTGCATAAGCTGACAAAGAAACCAGTCTTCAAACCAAACTTCAATGACAGACTCATGTCTCTAACAAAAGATTGTGATGAGATCATACTGGTCTTTGACACGTACAAAAACGATTCTCTGAAGAGTGCTACCAGGGCTAAAAGAAGGCAAGGAAAGGATGCAGTACAGTATCAAGTCAGAGATGACACCAACATCAAACACATCCCAATGAGCAGATTCCTTTCTCATGACAAAACAAAGGCTGATCTGACTGACTATCTGGCAGCGAAAACTCTAGAATACAACAGTCACTCATCCAAGTTGATCATCACGTCTGCTTCAGGGCATACTAGGAGCAACAGTGACCTGCTCTTCGAGGACAACAACCATGAAGAAGCTGACACCCTGTTGATCCACCAGGCCGTGCTGGCATCCCAGCGAAACCCACATGATGCGCAGTTGGTGTTCTTCTCTCCCAACACAGATGTCCTGGTACTCGTCATAGCAAACTATGACCTACTGCTGAGGAATACATCCATTTCCATGGCCTCTGGAATACTTCAAATAGAGCCACTGTGGACAGCTCTAGGGGTCGAAAGAGCAAAGGCGTTGCCAGCCTTTCATGCTTTCACAGGGGCAGACAACACTGGGAGGTTCTCTCGAATAGGCAAAGCAACCTGGCTGCATGTCTACCTCAAAGCAAGTGAAGATGTCATAGACACCGTGCGAATGCTTTCAAATGCAACTGAAGTGACGGAGGACATGTTGTCCACACTAGCTAACTTTGTATGCGCTGCTTACTCTCCAAATGGCATCCACATCGGCAGCATCCCCGAACTACGATGGTATCTCTTTTGCAAACACATGGCAGAAAGTGACAAGCTTCCTCCTACTCTTGGAGCTCTCAAGCAGCACATCCTTAGAGTCCATATCCAAGCCAGAGTGTGGGGTCAGGCAAGCATTGCTCAACAGGATCCTCAGCTGAATCCCCTGCAAAACGGCTTTTACAAAGACACGGATGGACAAGTGAAACCAACCACAACTGAGGAGCCTCCAGCCCCCAAGGCCATCATTCAAATGGTTAGATGTCAGTGCAAAACAGACTGTTCTTCATCTAGATGTTCCTGCAGAACAAACAACTTGGCTTGTACAGACCTTTGTCAGTGTGACATACAGTGCCAAAATGATGAGGACTCTCAAGATGTGATGAACGAAAGCGATGATGATGATGATGACTTTACTCAATGATGAATCAAAGCTCTGTGCTCTTTAGAAGGTGAGTTACATCAGTTTTACGGCGGCCAGTTTGAAAGATCCAAGATGGCCGCCACATAGGAGCTCTATGGTCATGTCTAGCTTATCGAACTTGTTACCATTGGATTCGGGGCCCTTGAAAATGTATGTTTAGCCGTTAGAATCAAAGCTTTATGTTGTTTAGAAGCTGAGATATTGAGAAACATCAATTTTACGGCGGCCAGTTTGAAAAATCCAAGATGGCCGCCACATAGGAGCTCTATGGTCATGTCTAGCTTATCGAACTTGTTACCATTGGATTCGGGGCCCTTGAAAATGTATGTTTAGCCGTTAGAATCAAAGCTCTATGTTATTTAGAAGCTGAGATATTGAGAAAAATTAGTTCTACAGCGGCAATTTTAAAAATCCAAGATGGCCGCCATACAGGAGTCTGTGCAAATAGCAACATTGGTTTTCTGACTGACTATACAATATAGTTTCCAAAAATATATAGTTTTCCAAATCCCCCAAAAATTCCAACGAAATTACATCGTGAACCTGACTATAGGTGTCGAACCAGTCGGCATGGATGGTACCTCTCCCCGTTCTCTCATTACATCCAGCTCCTTGGCTTTAATTTCCTGCTGAAGCGCCATTTCGTGTGCCTTTAACTCCCTTTCAGCTTTTTTCTCCTCTGCTTCGAGTTCCCTTGCAACTCTCCTTTCCTCTGCTTTCATCCTTTCTAACCTTTCCTGGAGTTCTCTTTCCTGTGCTGCTCTTCTTTCCTCAAGTTCTCTTTCAACTCTCCTTTCCTCTGCTTGTTTCTCTTCTCTTCTCTCTTCTGCTTTCCTTTCCTCTGCTTTTAACCTTTCCTGGAGTTCTCGTTCCTGTTCTGCTCTTTCCTTTTCTGCTTTCCTTTCCTCTGCTTTTAACCTTTCCTGGCTCTGCAATTGCAACTCCAGTTTCCGGAGCTCCACATCTTCTGGTTCCTCGGGTAACCAATCCCAGGCTACCTCTTCCCATGTTCCTAATCCCACCATAGATTGTATCACCACTGTCTGCATCTCTGCCTTCCTCATATTAGTTCGGACCTCCAAGCTAAAATGTTTGGCCAATTTCAAGAGGTCCGATTTTACTAACGCTCTGAACTGTGCTTCACTAGGGGTCACTGCAAACTTCTCTGCGTCAAACTCCATGGTGACTATTGTTAACACCTGTTAACCTTCACACAATAAATTAAAAAAAACAATTTTTTTTTTTTTGGGAAAAATTTGGGAATGTTGGAACAAGTTCCAAATTTGGGAATTCTGGGAATGTTAGGGAATTCTTTCCCAGACTAAATTTAGGGGATTTTTAGATCCCGGATGCAGACCCAATTTCGAGCCCACGAGTCAATTGGACGAGCCCCAAATTTCTGTTACGTGCTCCTCCCCGACCCCCTGGTCTCGGTATACCCCCGAACCCCGGGTGGAGCCACGGCAGAAAAGAAATTTATTACTCCGTGTCAAAATCAAGATCGAAACCACACCAATGGTTATCAACAAAAAGAATATATTAATAATCACAGGAATTATGATACAACCCTGATAGCCAGCCACCATACAATCAATATCTTAGGATGGTACCATCTGTTAAAGTAATCGAACTCACTGTTCCCAGTACATGGAAAGAACCTCTTCAATGTCTCTATAACCTTCAAGACGAAGTTGATTCGCTCCGGCGATCGTTGGAACAATGTCCGATCAAGAGCAATCGAGGCGTAGACGGTCGAAGCGACACAGAAGTCACGTGGTCCAACACCCAGCAATCTCGCGGTAGAATGGAAAATCTCCAAAGACGCGTGCCGACGTACGCGTTTGCCGTTCAATCGGCGAATCGCCGTGTCCTCCTCAAATGCCGCTTTATTGCACAGCCGTCCCCGGCAAAGCACCGGAGGATAAGCCCAGCCGACGCGACAAAAACCTTTTCCGATGAAGGCAGCGCGCGGGGCGAAATGACGGACGGCTCTCACTCGAGCCGGAGCTTCTAGGCAAAGATTCTCCAGAATCTCAATGCCGATACCCGACTACGCAGGCTCCACAATACTCCGGCGATATCACCAATCGCCTGAGATTCTTTTCCCGGACTCAAAGTTCCCTCGACGCCGTTCGCTCGACCACGCTCGCAATGGAGCTTCAAGACACGTTTCTTCTTCGACCTTTGCCTCAAGACCTCTTCTTCTTCACCGCCTTTTTCTTCCGGGTCGGTTTCCTGTATCATTTTACGTTAACCTTTTTAACTTTAGATAGCTGTTCCTGAATACTAAACCTTTTGAGAATAATAATAATACATGATATCAGAAACATGTCAAGTGGGTGAAAACCACAACAGCGGAAGTGACGAATCCGTAACACGAACCACCCTTGAGTTGCCAATGGCTACACAATAATCATGTGATGTAGTGGATTGTCGAGTATTCCTTGGTCTCGCTAAATGTGGAGGGACACAAGCAGCAATTTATTGGGAGCAGAAGTACTATCTGTAGAAAAGAGAAAGGGAGCCAGATTTGGGGAGTATTTCGAGTGGGTCGAGTTTTGACATCAGATTGGGAGAGTTGATAAGTAGGATTACTTTGGATTCAATTCTCTCCAGTAAGTTTGTGGAGCTAGAACCTCCCCAGATGTGAGAGCAGCTCTCTACACATGGATGAATCAATCCTTTATATAGGTGAAGAAACTGTTGAGAGAAGAAGAATCTTCAACATCTGAACAGGACTCCAAGTTTCTTCGAGGCAGATTTAGCTCTTTGTGTAATGTGTGGATTCCAGGATAAATTTGATGTTAGGGTAATATCTAGTAGGTTTATTATATAACAATGGCGTAATTGTGGAGCTTCCAATGGGGATTGAAGTGTTGAGGAGTTTTAAAGAGAAAGATAGGAAGAAATTGAGTTTTAGAAACATTAAACTTTACCTGATTACATTTGCCCCACTGGGAAATCTTGTCCAAATCCGAATTTGAAGAGGTGGCTGTGATCAAACAAGATGTAGATCGAGTGAGGGAAGATGGGGCAGATGGGAAAAACATGGAGGAATGTAATGTCGAGTTGGTACACTTGGTAAACTTTCATAGCTGAGCAACATTTACCTGGATATTGACACTTTATTTCATGTCGCCGTTTTTAATAATATATGTATTAATCACGTGCCACGTTTATCGTTTTATCCTGGCAGTTTAGCATCAACACCTCGTCCAAGGCCGACTTAAAGCAGAGAAACACCAATGTAAAGCAGAGAAACACCAACGTAAAGCAGAGAAACACCAACGTAAAGCAGAGAAACACCAGCGTAAAGCAGAGAATCACCAACGTAAAGCAGAGAAACACCAGCATAAAGCAGAGAATCACCAACGTAAAGCAGAGAAACACCAATGTAAAGCAGAGAAACACCAACGTAAAGCAGAGAAACACCAACGTAAAGCAGAGAAACACCAGCATAAAGCAGCGAAACACCAACGTAAAGCAGAGAAACACCAACGTAAAGCAGAGAAACACCAGCGGAAAGAAGAGAAACACCAACGGAAAGCAGAGAAGCACCAGCGTAAAGCAGAAAAACACCAACGTAAAGCAGAGAAACACCAACGTAAAGCAGAGAAACACCATCGTAAAGCAGAGAAACACCAACGTAAAGCAGAGAAACACCAACGTAAAGCAGAGAAACACCAGCATAAAGCAGAGAATCACCAACGTAAAGCAGAGAAACACCAGCGTAAAGCAGCGAAACACCAACGTAAAGCAGAGAAACACCAACGTAAAGCAGAGAAACACCAGTGGAAAGAAGAGAAACACCAACGGAAAGCAGAGAAGCACCAGCGTAAAGCAGAAAAACACCAACGTAAAGCAGAGAAACACCAACGTAAAGCAGAGAAACACCAACGTAAAGCAGAGAAACACCAACGTAAAGCAGAGAAACACCAGCATAAAGCAGAGAAACACCAGCGTAAAGCAGAGAAACACCAGCGTAAAGCAGAGAAACATCAACGTAAAGCAGAGAAACAACAGCGTAAAGCAGAGAAACACCAGCGTAAAGCAGAGAAACACCAACGTAAAGCAGAGAAACACCAGCGTAAAGCAGAGAAACACCAACGTAAAGCAGAGAAACATCAACGTAAAGCAGAGAAACAACAGCGTAAAGCAGAGAAACACCAGCGTAAAGCAGAGAAACACCAACGTAAAGCAGAGAAACACCAGCGTAAAGAAGAGAAACACCAACGGAAAGCAGAGAAGCAGCAGCGTAAAGCAGAAAAACACCAACGTAAAGCAGAGAAACACCAACGTAAAGCAGAGAAACACCAACGTAAAGCAGAGAAACACCAACGTAAAGCAGAGAAACACCAACGTAAAGCAGAGAAACACCAGCGTAAAGCAGAGAAACATCAACGTAAAGCAGAGAAACAACAGCGTAAAGCAGAGAAACACCAGCGTAAAGCAGAGAAACACCAACGTAAAGCAGAGAAACACCAGCGTAAAGCAGAGAAACACCAACGTAAAGCAGAGAAACACCAACGTAAAGCAGAGAAACATCAACGTAAAGCAGAGAAACACCAGTGGAAAGAAGAGAAACACCAATGGAAAGCAGAGAAGCACCAGCGTAAAGCAGAAAAACACCAACGTAAAGCAGAGAAACACCAACGTAAAGCAGAGAAACACCAACGTAAAGCAGAGAAACACCAACGTAAAGCAGAGAAACACCAACGTAAAGCAGAGAAACACCAGCATAAAGCAGAGAAACACCAGCGTAAAGCAGAGAAACATCAACGTAAAGCAGAGAAACAACAGCGTAAAGCAGAGAAACACCAGCGTAAAGCAGAGAAACACCAACGTAAAGCAGAGAAACACCAGCGTAAAGCAGAGAAACACCAACGTAAAGCAGAGAAACATCAACGTAAAGCAGAGAAACAACAGCGTAAAGCAGAGAAACACCAGCGTAAAGCAGAGAAACACCAACGTAAAGCAGAGAAACACCAGCGTAAAGCAGAGAAACACCAACGTAAAGCAGAGAAACACCAACGTAAGCAGAGAAACACCAGCGTAAAGCAGAGAAACACCAGCGTAAAGCAGAGAAACACCAGCGTAAAGCAGAGAAACACCAACGTAAGCAGAGAAACACCAGCGTAAGCAGAGAAACAGCAGCGTAAAGCAGAGAAACACCAGCGTAAAGCAGAGAAACACCAGCGTAAGCAGAGAAACAGCAGCGTAAAGCAGAGAAACACCAGCGTAAAGCAGAGAAACACCAGCGTAAAGCAGAGAAACACCAGAGTAAAGCAGAGAAACACCAGCGTAAAGCAGAGAAACACCAGCGTAAAGCAGAGAAACACCAGCGTAAAGCAGAGAAACACCAGCGTAAAGCAGAGAAACACCAGCGTAAAGCAGAGAAACACCAGCGTAAAGCAGAGAAACACCAGCGTAAAGCAGAGAAACACCAACGTAAGCAGAGAAACACCAGCATAAGCAGAGAAACACCAGCGTAAAGCAGAGAAACACCAGCGTAAAGCAGAGAAACACCAACGTAAAGCAGAGAAACACCAGCGTAAAGCAGAGACACACCAACGTAAAGCAGAGAAACACCAGCGTAAAGCAGAGAAACACCAGCGTAAAGCAGAGAAACACCAACCTAAGCAGAGAAACACCAACCTAAGCAGAGAAACACCAGCGTAAAGCAGAGAAACACCAACCTAAGCAGAGAAACATCAGCGTAAAGCAGAGAAACACCAACGTAAAGCAGAGAAACACCAACGTAAAGCAGAGAAACACCAGCGTAAAAGCAGAGAAACACCAACGTAAGCAGAGAAACACCAACGTAAAGCAGAGAAACACCAACGTAAAGCAGAGAAACACCAACGTAAAGCAGAGAAACACCAGCGTAAAGCAGAATTGGACAAAAATAAAGCAAAACTACCACGTATAAGCATTTATCCCCGTAACAATAGTTTGACTGTTAATGTTGACGTGTGCCTCCGCATCAACCTCCTCTGTTGTGGCAACATTTTATCATGTGTATTGGTGTTGGTGCCACAAGCTTGGGAAACTGAGGGTAATAACTTATTCACTGTATTTTCTGTAGATTTTCTGTTTCTGTAAAATGTAACCTTGAAAAAAACCTGTGAAAAACATCAATTCTTTCACAATAAATGTGTGGGGACCCTGAGAGCCACACGGCGTACTACGTGCTCTCCAATGTACCCTGAAAACACCATAAAACCTAAACCAAACACGAAGAAGATCCCTCCTTCTCCATATTCAGTGAAGCAATTGGGTGGAATTTGCTGGCGCCGGGAAGTACTTTTAAAGAGACCAGTAGTGCCAACCCCATGGTGTTCACACACGTCGGATTAACAATGCATATGTGGCAAGTTGAACGTGACGGAAACGGGTTGGTAAGAATCTAAAGCGGGTTTTTAATATGTCTCTCGGACACTCATCTCTATCTCTCCCCTGCCCCTCTCTGTCTCACATCTACCCCTCTCTGTCTCACACCGACCCCTCTCTGTCTCACACCGACCCCTCTCTGTCTCACACCGACCCCTCTCTGTCTCACACCGACCCCTCTCTGTCTCACACCGACCCCTCTCTGTCTCACACCGACCCCTCTCTGTCTCACACCGACCCCTCTCTGTCTCACACCGACCCCTCTCTGTCTCACACCGACCCCTCTCTGTCTCACACCGACCCCTCTCTGTCTCACACCGACCCCTCTCTGTCTCACACCGACCCCTCTCTGTCTCACACCGACCCCTCTCTGTCTCACACCGACCCCTCTCTGTCTCACACCGACCCCTCTCTGTCTCACACCGACCCCTCTCTGTCTCACACCGACCCCTCTCTGTCTCACACCTACCCCTCTCTGTCTCACACCTACCCCTCTCTGTCTCACACCTACCCCTCTCTGTCTCACACCTACCCCTCTCTGTCTCACACCTACCCCTCTCTGTCTCACACCTACCCCTCTCTGTCTCACACCTACCCCTCTCTGTCTCACACCTACCCCTCTCTGTCTCACACCTACCCCTCTCTGTCTCACACCTACCCCTCTCTGTCTCACACCTACCCCTCTCTGTCTCACACCTACCCCTCTCTGTCTCACACCTACCCCTCTCTGTCTCACACCTACCCCTCTCTGTCTCACACCTACCCCTCTCTGTCTCACACCTACCCCTCTCTGTCTCACACCTACCCCTCTCTGTCTCACACCTACCCCTCTCTGTCTCACACCTACCCCTCTCTGTCTCACACCTACCCCTCTCTGTCTCACACCTACCCCTCTCTGTCTCACACCTACCCCTCTCTGCCTCACACCTACCCCTCTCTGTCTCGCACCTACCCCTCTCTGTCTCGCACCTACCCCTCTCTGTCTCGCACCTACCCCTCTCTGTCTCGCACCTACCCCTCTCTGTCTCGCACCTACCCCTCTCTGTCTCGCACCTACCCCTCTCTGTCTCGCACCTACCCCTCTCTGTCTCGCACCTACCCCTCTCTGTCTCGCACCTACCCCTCTCTGTCTCGCACCTACCCCTCTCTGTCTCGCACCTACCCCTCTCTGTCTCGCACCTACCCCTCTCTGTCTCGCACCTACCCCTCTCTGTCTCGCACCTACCCCTCTCTGTCTCGCACCTACCCCTCTCTGTCTCGCACCTACCCCTCTCTGTCTCGCACCTACCCCTCTCTGTCTCGCACCTACCCCTCTCTGTCTCGCACCTACCCCTCTGTCTCGCACCTACCCCTCTGTCTCGCACCTACCCCTCTGTCTCACACCTACCCCTCTCTGTCTCACACCTACCCCTCTTTGTCTCACACCTACTCCTCTGTCTCACACCTACCCCTCTCTGTCTCACACCTACCCCTCTCTGTCTCACACCTACCCCTCTCTGTCTCACACCTACCCCTCTGTCTCACACCTATCCCTCTCTGTCTCACACCTACCCCTCTCTGTCTCACACCTACCCCTCTTTGTCTCACATCTATCCCTCTCTGTCTCACATCTACCCCTCTCTGTCTCACACCTACCCCTCCCATTCCCCCCACCCTCCCGCATTCCCTCCACTCCCCTCCCTCCCCACAGCAATCACCTTTCCCTCATCTCTTCCCCCCCCCCCCCCCCCATCCTCTTTCTCCTCCTCTTTATATTCCTGTCACAAAGGGACTCCGCATTACTCGGCAACGCTGGGTACCTTTGCAAGTAGGCAAATATAATGATGGCCATGTTGATTGTTGTTTCGACGTTTTCATTGAAATGCTCTCCAATGTACATTTTGTACTTCTCTAGTTTCCAAATTACCACATTTCACCTCAATTTTGAATGTACTGGAGTTTTCGGATTTGCAGTATCGGACGCTCTGCCTTTTATCGATTTTTTATCTGGTAAACTTCACTATTTACTATTTATAAATATTTCCTAAAATCACACCTTTGTACCGTCACCTTTCCTTAATTGTACGATACATCCCTCTTCTTTCCTTGTAAACTGACTTGATATTTGATTCAAAACCAAAAGTGAAAATAATCGATTGATCGATTTCCCAGTTCAGAATGAGTGGATCCCGTACACTTCAAGTTTGTTTAGGATAACCTGGACAGCCTTTACTAAGAGAACGTTACACCTTCTGACCTTCTGGATCTTTTTTGTATCCATAGTCGAGGCTCGTATAAGAATGGCTTGTTGGTAAATCATGACAATGCGTTTATACTTACAGGAAAAAGACTTTAGCCTTTGGCTGACCTCGTTTACGATAATCAACTCCCAAGTCAAGCTCGACACATTCACAGAACTTCTGCTGGAGACATGTACAAGAACCCAAGGGTTAACATGCTATGCATGTACTTGAAGGAAATGCAAAAAATATATATGACTCCTTTATTATTATTATTATTATAATCTGGATTACTCCTAAAACTATCATGGCCGGCAGACCACGCACCGACCTTCGTCATTCGTCGAGGTCAACCATGGAGGGATGGGTGGAACGGCAGTAATTGGTCGTATGACATCAGAGAGCTGGAAGGTTTGAGGAGGAGTAAAGAGGAAGAATCTGTCTCTCTCGACTCTCTCTGGTGCTGGCTTCGTGGCGGGCGGTCGCGTTACTCGTGTGTGCTTGGGAAGAGAACATTCGGAGCTTTGTGGAGCCTTTGTCCAGTTGGAGGAGGGGCTCTTGGTTGACTTGGTGCTCTTCGTGGGGGGCTGTGGCCACGTTGGGCTTTCTCATCGAGGAGGACGTCTTGCTGCTGCTTCACGGCTCGGGGTGCTCGTGTGGTTGACCGGTGCCATTGTGGATGCGTCGACACTCGGTCCTTTCGCCGACCGACCGGATCCATTCAATGACCACTAAGCGTCCAAAAGTCCTCGTTGAGGCCGTAGCTGAGTGTCGGCCGACTAAGAACAGATATTTTTATTTTATCTCTCCCCTTGTCCCTATTCGTGTCTGAGTGGAGACGTCTCAAGTAAGATTATAGATTTACCTCACCATTCATTTTATTTCTGTGCTTTATTTTCATGAAATCCTTGATCATTGCATTTCATTTGTGGTGTTCGTTTCTTTGTTGTGGAGTTCGGATTAACCCCGTGTGCCGTCGTACAGCTAGGACCTCAGTTCCTTCCCGTCCTACGCATGCCAATAAGATACTGCCAAGTTTCGAACTGCTGCCTCGGAGTTAACCGATCGGCTATCCGTCTGAGGCGGAGTCAGCCTCATCTGAGGCGGAGTCAGAACGGAGTCAGCTGGAACTGACTCCGTTCATTGGCCACGGACATGACAATATGCCTGAAGTGTTGAGCAATCTAAAGGAGTAACATTCTTCGCAATCTCTGCAAAGTAGTCATTGATGTGGTTGGCTATTGCTTGGTCATCTGTTCGGTCAACATGAAGTGGTGGTTCGATGGTAGGGCCGGAACTGACTCCGGTAGTCATTGATGCAGTCGGCTATTGCTCGGTCATCCGTTAGGTCAACATGAGGGGTAGTCATTGATGCAGTCGGCTATTGCCTGGTCATCCGTTAGGTCAACATGAGGGGGTGGTTCGATAGTATGGCCGGAACTGACTCTGGTAGGTAGTCATTGATGTGGTTGGCTATTGCTTGGTCATCTCTTAGGTCACCATGAGGAGGTGGTTCGATGGTAGGGCTGGAACTGACTCCGGTAGTCATTGATGCAGTCGACTATTGCCCGGTCATCCGTTAGGTCAACATGAGGGGGTGGTTCGATGGTAGAGCTGGAACTGACTGTGGTAGGTAGTCATTGATGTGGTTGGCTATTGCTTGGTCATCTGTTAGGTCAACATGAGGAGGTGGTTCGATGGTAGGGCTGGAACTGACTCCGGTAGTCATTGATGCAGTCGACTATTGCCCGGTCATCCGTTAGGTCACCATGAGGGGGTGGTTCGATGGCAGAGCTGGAACTGACTCCGGTAGTCATTGATGCAGTCACTATTGATCGGTCATCTTGAGTGTTCCACAGGAGTGGTTGGATTGAACGACGATTCTGATATTGCTGCTGCTATGCTATGTCTATTTGATCCTGGATTAAAATGGATCTGAATTCATCAAGTTTATTGTGTAAGGAGAAAGGGTTACATAACATTAACCTTGGAAGATTGACATCTTTAGGCTCATGCCTTGTAATTAAAGTTGGAGACAAATGTATTCTTATCAAATTGGATGCATTCTGCGGAAACTTTCTTTGTTGTTGATACCATTGAGAATTCATCGTTCTGTTACCGAGCTGAACTTTAATTTGTCTTTGTTTATGAATACCTGCCCGAGATCCTCTGTGTTTTGCCTGCACTTATTCCGAGTGAGTTCAACCTTTTCCACATGGTCAAGTTAACGTGGAATTTGGTTTGTTGAACAAACTGGTGTCCAATGTTAAAAAGTTTGTTAGCCAAGTATGCCAGTCTCATTGTCATGCGCCATTCCAAAAAAACATTGAAAGGGAAGGAAGGAGATCACAGTAAGCTTGTTATTCAGGTTTTTCTTTGAAGCTTGCCATTCAGGTAACCAGGTATGCACAGGTAGGCGAATCCACGTGCACAAGTGAAGCCTATGAGGCACTCTTCGCGCTCATTGCAGCACCAAACACGAAGCAGGCCTTCGGCAAACAGCTACGTAAGCACGTGGACCAGGCAGCCCCGAACAGCTCGATAAGCACGTGGACCAGGCAGCCCCGAACAGCTAAGCACGTGGACCAGGCAGCCCCGAACAGCTCGATAAGCACGTGGACCAGGTAGTCCTGAACAGCTCGATAAGCACATGGACCAGGTAGTCCTGAACAGCTAGGTAAGCACGTGAATAGAACAGCCCCAAGGCATCGCCAGACTGGCCGTCCTCAACTGTGGTGGCAGCACATCGAGGAGTTGCCGGTATCACTGCTCAAACTCCGTCGTAGTTGCACGGAGACAAAACTGAGCCATACCTGGTTGGATGTATAATGTTGATAAATAAAGCTGCCTTGTTCACGAAAGATCTTTGTTCCAACGTATCACTTCATGCACACGCGTCGCAGGCCGCAAAGCGTCCTGCATGCAGTTTGCAGAAGGCTTTGCGAGCGAAAGTGGTTGAGGGACCAGTGGGGCACAATGTTTCAAAAAATTGTGGACGAGTTATTGTGGACAAATCTCGGTGAATGAGTTGGTTAGTTGAAAAGAACAAGCCGATTAGATTTCGGTTCAGGTTTGGATCCAGATCTGGCCTATCAGTGGGATACAAAACGTACGCCGTTCACAGCCTGACGGAGGCTCCACCGAGTGCCGTTCTAGTTATGTAATGCACTGATGTTGGAGGACTTCCAAGCACATGGGAGATGACTGAGCGCAAACGAGGGGCGTCGGCCATCGATGGACCCCCAAGACCGTGGGTAGAAAAGAACAATGTCGTTAAGAAAGGCCGATGTAGGAGGACACAGTTAGGGTGGGCCAAGTGCGTACTCGGGACCGTTATTCACAAACTACTGAGAGTAACAACAATGTGTTGTCCTTGTTGACTTTAAAAGCGAAAGCAAAACAAGGAAGAGTTGTTGAATTAACAACATAAGGTTTCAGAAGGGAGAGTCACAATAAAAAAAACATGCTAAAAGCACAACCAAACCGTGTCACCTTGGTTTTGTTCAAGGAACACACCAGCATTGTCAATATGAAGAGTAAATCGTTATGAAGGTTCAGTGCAATTGTGTGTTCAGTGTAATTGTGTGTTCAGTGTAATCGTGTGTTCAGTGTAATTGTGTGTTCAGTGTAATTGTGTGGTCAGTGTGATCGCGAAGAACAAAGTGTGATACCTTCAGTACGGGGATGAAAGGAACGAAATTGACTCTCTGAAGACCATTCTTGTAAAGATCTGCAAGTGCAATGCAAAGGTGAACTCTGGACGAATGATGAATGTTACAAACAAAACAAGAACGACATTCGTTAGAGAGCAAACCTCCGCTCAGCTCAACAGTTTACGTTTTGTATCACCCTGATGGGCCGGGTCTGGATAACTCGTCTTGTCATAATCCATCCATAACGTTTTGAGATAGCATGCTATGTGTCGTTTTTGACCCTATCTCTCAATGGTGAAGAATCCCTTTAAAATTCTCTGAAGCGGATCCGGATCTTCACCAAAATCGAATCATTTCATTCTTGTCACACAACCAGGCTGTCCACCAAATGTCGGCCAAATCCATCCACAACCTTTTGAGATATCCTGGTCACAAACAGACGAACAGAGGTGAAAACATAACCCGTCCACCTTTGACGGCGGAGATGATGATCAACAGTTCCAGCCAAACATGCATTCAAAAACGAAGAACACACAGAAGAACGGCACAGTAACACAACCGGTACTTTAGCAACAACACAACCGGTACTTTACCAACAACACAACCATTACTTTACCAACAACAAAACCGGCACTTTACCACTAACAAAACCGGCATTTTACCACCAAAAACCAGTACTTTACCAACAACACACCAGTACTTTACCAACAACACAACCGGTACTTTACCAACAACACAACCGGTACTTTACCAACAACACAAGTTCAAGTCTTGGAAGGCTGTTTAGGGTTTAAGAGCTTATTTTTCAATTTTGATGAGTTGCAATATCTGAACTGTAGTATCAGCTCTTACCACTTGGTGGTGCTAGAGAGCCATGGATTTTTGGTTCAGGAGCATTGGAGAGAGAAGCATGCACCCCTCCTTTCCTAATCAATCTCCAGGCGTTGCATGACGTGACGCGTGCTGAAAGGGAGTACTTACTCAGTTTTCACTCCGGTTTCTTGTTGATTTATTGTTTGTTGTACACCATTCCTTTCCTATTCCATCCCCAGGTGCTGCATGACGTCATCGCCAGGCACCAAAGGGGGCCCGGCAATGACACACTGAAAGGGAGTACTCAGTTTTCACTCCGGTTTCTTGTATTCTTGTTTATTTGTCCGGGCGATATCTTAGCCACCCTTTGAGCTAGGAAGCTCAAATTTCGGCACAATAGTGAGCAAGTACTTTGGCAAAAACGTTTTTTTTTTTTTTGATTAATCAGTTAATCGATGAATTACTTGATTATTATCGATTAATGAAGTACTTATTATTTCCTTTCTCATCTCGGCATTATCTCAGGCACCTTTTTGAGCTAGGAAGCTGATATTTGGACACGATAATGACTAAGTAATTTGGCTGTAAATTTTTGATTTATCGATCAATTGATTAATCGATTAATTATTTAATTATTCGATTAATGACTTTTTTTTTTTAATGTTACAGATTCGGATGAAACAGTGGTGGCTTAGGCATTACATTAGCCAATTGATTAATAATTGAATTATTTTACTGTCGTAAAAATCCAAGTCTACAACAGTGTCTCCAAGCTGAGTTTAATCAGAATCGATCTCTAACAGCATCTAAGAAGAAATCAACGATCATGGTATCAGTACACTAAGATGGAGTTGATATGACATCCAAGCAAACAAGCAAGCAACATGCAATGTAATTTCCCTTACCATTCTAGACAAGCACATGAATCACACAGAATAAATGTCACAGGACTGCCCTCCGCTCTTGGCGGTCAAGATCTTATAATGCCCGTACAGTGGACAGAAGATGTAATAACACCTGGGTTACAATGTGGATACAATTTTACGACATTTACCATTATTATTTATTTATTTTCATAATTAATCGCTTGTTTATTTTCTTTCTCATCTGGGCAATATCAGGCACCTTTTGAGCTAGGAAGCTGATATTCGGACACGATAATGACCAAGTCATTAGGCTGTAAAGGCTATTTTTGATTTATTGATCAATCAATTAATTGGTTTATTATTAATTGATTAATCAAAAAAAATTCCCCAAATAATGACATTTAATTTTCAAAACGTTACAGTCTTCGGATGAAACACTGGTGGTTGAGGTATACTATTAGCCAATTAAGAAATTATTTTATGAATACTATTTATTTATTTAATTAGGCAATTAATCAATCAATTATTGTACACCTCTCCCTCCCAATACCGTCTCTATGTGCTGCACAGCGGTGTCGCCGCCCGTGCAGGAGGATGTTATTTATTCATTTGGCATTTGGGGCAGTGTACATGGAATGTATCTGTACTTGTTCTCACTTTTATTTGTGCAATCTCAGTCTTAAAAAAAGACATTGTTTAGAATGTATGTTAGAATGTATATCAGCAAAATTGGAATAAACCTCAGAACCACCATAAACCTCCTTTTAACAGGTTGACTTTCATCCCAAAGTCAGATGCATTTTCATTAGTGAAGTCTAAAATCTATAATAATAATAATAATAATAATAATAATAATAATAATAATAATAAAAGACAATGAGTCAGTCAGTGTGTGTGTGCGCGCATGAGCGTCTCATCCATATAAATGCAAAACTATGAAACCTAGTGGCCCCAAACTTTGCATGCATACCAACGCAACTCTGTGGGAGTGCATGAATGGAAACTGGATGTTTGGGTGTGTTAAAACACCCTTTTTGAAGATGATTAACGAGGTGCTCATAAGAAAAAAAGAAAGAAAAAAAAAAGCCTTACTAAAATGACGGTCCGTTATCTTGGTTAGCCCACTGTCGCATCAATACGTTCTTAAGCGGGCATTTTGTTTCGCCTCATTGAAACGTGCCATGGCTTGGAAACACTATCTACTTTTACAGACTAATTAATGCATATAATCAAAATCTGGATTCGGATTTGATGATCGGATTCCATAATAATACACTAACTTAATAAGCCTTTTAGCTCTCACACGAGCCTGCCTTGACTTTGTATGCCAAAACACTTCTTAAGTATTGAAATCTGGCGTGAAATCTGAAAGGTTTAACAAAATGAGCGATAAAAAGTCCAACCTATTCAGTTAATTCTATCAATGTATCATGACCTTTCTATCAATTTATTTTACTGAGAAACCTCGTCACTCTCAACAGTTAATGACTATTACGCTGTTTAAAATATATATATATTGGGAAAAAAATTAAACACTTTTGAAGATAATTAACCGGCTTATAAAGTTAAAACAAAAACAGGCTTTATCTCTGGTCAGCCACTGTCTTTTTCAGGGGTCGTGAGCTTTTCTTCGGCCTGCTCAAAATACCTTGCCTTGGAACAGGCTGCAACGGTTTCTGCACGATTAAGCGCTCAAAATATATATTTTTACTTTCCTCAATCACATCATCGAATGTCTGATTCATACCGATGAATCGCTGCATACATCGCTTTTGTAGGTGCTATCGTTTTCAAATTAGGACCTTGGAGTTACTTTATGCTTTACAAGATGTGATTTTCCATGATTGCCTCTCACGGACTAATTAAAGGATATAATCAAAATCTGCCTTACGATTTGAGGATTGGAGCTGGTGGACTAAATAACCTGCAACACATATAGTGAAATCTGTATATTTTAAGAAACTACCGATTCTTATAACCAAGCGTACAAGCATATTTATTCAAGAAAAGCTGTCATCTCTCCTGCTCTGTCGTCTTAATGCATACCTCCATCCGCTAGGGTGTAACTCTACTGGGACCTGCGATACTTGTAGGAAACCCAAAGATTTGAGCCATCTATTTTTAAAATTCCCTCGATATGATGGACCCAGATTGTGTATTTCGAAGTATTAAATAGGTGGGGAAATATCTCAGGCGCCTTTCGAGTGTCGGATCTGCCTGACATTTTCGGCCATTTGAACGAGAAGCAGTCCCGACTCTGCGAAGTGATTCTGAGATTTTGAAAAGAGAGCGGGAAATTCATGAACTAAAGGCTCATTCGTTCACTGCTGTTATGTCTGGGCACTTGGCATCGATAGAGACTCATGGCTCTGAAAATTCCATATAACTTAAAAAGAAGAAGACCCCGGTGGACCATTTCGTTGGAGTGCTCGCTTGAGTGTTTAAGGCACTTGGCTGATGCTCTACAGGTTTCAATCGCTACAAGCTTCCATGGCAATATCATAGCTCAGTTTTCCGTGGGGGCCATCCCCGGAATTAGGAAGGCAAAAATAAATTAGAAGATTACATTTAGTAAAGCAATGGGACAAGTGAACTATGACTTCAAGGGAGAATTGAAAAACGTTTCCAGTGGCTACAAAGCAAAGAATCCCCACACCACGGTAGGATGGTCAAGAGGTACGCTCACTCACTCTAAGCTATCTAGCCTGGATTCAAATTCCAGACCCAGCTATAAACTGTCATCTCGGTGTTTCACAGCCAGGGTGATTCATCAATGTGTGTGCCATCCCGCAGATGGGCGTTAAACTGGGAGTCACATCTGCCCCAGATTTCTACACCCCTTCCACCTTCCCTCTCCCTTCTCACTCTTCCCCTTTTCCCCCTCCACCATCTTCCTCTCTCTTCCGCCATTTCACCCACTGGCACCCCTATCTCTCTTCTCTCTCCCCCTCCCTCTCTGTCTGTCTCTCATTCCACTCCCCTCCTTACACTCCCTCCCTCCTCCTCCTCCCCCCCTCTCTCTCTCTTTATCCTCACCTTGTCTTTACCCTCTCCTCTCTCTCTCCAGACCCCAACTGAATCCTTCTCTCCTTCTCTCTGGAGGGGTTGGGAGGAGGGAGGGGAAGAGGTCGAGTGGGAGGAGGCAGGGGGCAGGATGGGATGAGGGAAGGGAAGGGTGGGAGAAGGAACGCTGCATTGCCACACAAAGGTGTATGGAGTATATAAATAAGACATGTATGAAAGTAAAACATCTGTGATGTGTAATGAGAATACTTTGACATGACCAAATCATTTTCCCCCTGATTTAACATCGAAGGCAATGTTAAATGGTCAATGTCCCAAAACCAATTTAATGCTGAAGAAAAGCTAGTGCAGGAGGAGAGGAAGAGGTGGGGGAAGAGAAGGAAAAGCTTGCACAGGAGGTCTATGTTAGTGAGAATAAATTCACTCCTTTTTATTGACATGGTCAAATAGTTTCCCCAGATATAACATTAAAATCAAAGGGGAAATGAGTGGGTCACAGACCAACATTTCCTTACTACTTACTGGCACCCCCTAAATTATCTTCAAAAGGGGTGATTACATTTACCCAAACACACCGTTTTCGTTCATGCGTATGGATAAAAAGTTTCCGGCCGCTCGGTTTCATGGTTCTTGAGTTAATTAAAATGTATTTATGGAGGAGACACACACACACACACACACACACACACACACACACACACACACACACACACACACACACACACACACACACACACACACACACACACACACAACTATATATTTAGACATTACCTTCTTTACATTGGCAGGAGGGTTTAATTACCTTCGCCACCAAAGATGTATGGAGGTTATGTTTTCACCCCTGTCTGTCTGTCTGTCTGTCCGTTTGTGAACAAAATATCTCAAAAGTTGTGGACGGATTCAGACGAAATTTGGCAGAGATGAAGATCCGGATCCGGATTTGTGAAGTCGGTTGTGAAGTCGGTCGGAAGTCGGTGTGAAGCCGGATCGGTGAAGATCCGGATTTGGATCCGGCTACTAGAATTTTTAAAGTGATTCTTCACCATTGGGAGATCGGGCCAAAAACGATACATTGCGGGATATCTCAAAAAGTTGTGGACGGATTCAGACGAAATTTGGCAGAGATGTAGCGTATGTGACAAGGACGAAATGTTTAGATTTCGGTGAAGATCCAGATTTGGATCCGGCTACTAGAATTTTTAAAGTGATTCTTCACCATTGGGAGATCGGGCCAAAAACGATACATTGCGGGATATCTCAAAAAGTTGTGGACGGATTCGGCCGAAATTTGGCAGAGATGCAGTGTATGTGACAATGACGAAATGATTAGATTTCGGTGAAGATCCGGATTCGGATCCGGCTACTAGAATTTTTAAAGTGATTCTTCACCATTGGGAGACAGGGCCAAAAACGGTACATAGCAGGATATCTCAAAAAGCTATGGACGGATTTGGACAAAACTTGGTGGACTGGTTGTTTGTGTAACAAGGATGAATCGATTCAATTTTGGTGAAGATCCGGATCCAGCTCATATAATTTTTTAAGTGATTCTTCACCATTGAGTGATATGGCCAACCAGGTGGAGGTATGCTCTCTACTGAGTGCCGTTCTAGTTTGAAAGTGTTTTTAACATTCTTATCTTGTCATCTCATAGGTCCATTTCACTTCATCATGATGTTACGAAAGTTGATTGAAATCAAAGTAAAACGAGTCAACATAAAAAATGGAATTACACTGTAACTAGTAACTGATTCCAAGGTTTGCCCATAAACACAATGAAACACTGTTCGTGCGTGTATGAAAGTGCTGTTCACAGTGGTTGTGAATTTCCAAAACAGCATCGACAGATATTTGTGGAATGACAACTGTCAATGTTCTGGATAAATAAGTTTACAATTGGGATCACCTACCGTCAGGTGGCCGGTTCGATGTGGCAACAACCACCACTCCGTTGCGAAAAAGGCATTCAAACAGCTGTTTGAGAATCATTGCATCAGCAATGTCTGTTACCTGTGGGCAACAACGTCTGTTAATTTGATACAGGTAGGTACCGGCAACGGCCACGAGGCCGATAGGATAGCCGAGAGGTACGCGCACACGCCTCTGAGCCGTCTAGCCTGGGTTTGAATGTTGGCCCTGCTATAAACTGTCACCCTGTTTTTTCACAGGCAGGGCGAGGGATCAACGTGTGCGTCGAGCATCAGAAGGACGTGAAGATGAAACCACCCGACTACCAGCATCTGTTAGTGGACATTAAAGATCCTAGGGTGTCGCGTCGGCGAGTTATCCCCGGAAGCCTGAACAAATTACAAATTCTGCCCAAAGCACCTTCAGTCAAACATCAAGCCTGACCACAGCTGGTTCGTGAAAGACTTGGCCCAATAATAATCCCGAGCCAATTCCACAAAAAGGTAGAAACAATTGGGACGGTTAAAGAAGTAGTAATAGTAGTAGTGGTAGTATTAGTCATAGTAGAAGTACAAGTAGTCGTAGTAGTCGTAGTATTTGTCGTAGTAGTAGTAGTAGAGTATTCTTGGGGGAAAAAAACGAGGAGGTTAGAAAAGGCCCCTTAATATTATGGTATGTGTCATGTGGCAAAGTATAGAAAAGAAGGGACATTCAAAAAAATATCTCGTGTGCATGCTGGACTACCCTCGTGTTCTTAGGAGGAACCAAGTAATGCTCTAGAAAAGTTCATATTGGGCGCCAATTTGATTCATTCAGCTTCATGAAGAAGTAAATGTATTTTCAATGCAGTTGCAGTCTCTTGGTTTAAAAGGGACCTCTTTGCAGTCCTTCATTTTTATGTAAAAAATTAAATTGCCAAACATAATATTAGTTTTCTATTCTATTGCAGAAGTAGGTGTACATATACAATTCATCCATCATCTCTTATTATCATCAGTATTCATCATGGACATATCACATTTGTCCAATATGTCTGCAATGTCAACACTCGCACGTTTATGTAATGTGCAATTATGGTCCAAATGGGATTGGTAAGATAGGCCGCACTGCACATGTGCACAATTCTTTAATCCAATCCAATTGTTGCCTATAACGTGTACACACATCGCGCTTGTCCAACACTTGTCGCGAAGAATACATCACACCCAACATGTCTGCAATTGGTTGGTACATAGTACATATGGACTTTATTAATTTTTTTAACTAATTATATTTCACACACATGCACATTATCTTATGTGTTTTCGTTTTCAATGTACACGTAAAACTTTACGTACTGATGGGTTTTAACCTGTATATCTAGGGCGCTCCTTTATATGAACTTTTCTAGAGCATTACTTGGTTCCTCCTAAGAACACAAGGGTAGTCCAGCATGCACACGAGATTTTATTTTGAATGTCCCTTATTTTGTATTGTTTGGCATTTTCTGTAAGCTATGGAATGTCCCTATAAGTGTCACAAGCCTTGTAAAGATTGGCCTCAGTGAATGGGCCAGCAGTCTATCGTCTATACACCACCCAAATACGTATGTGGCATTTTACCAATCAGGGCTTTTACTGCCAAAGTTATGCAGGTCCTTGCTATTATTTCCAACTCCTTTTTTTTTTTTTCGTATACAAGATCGAGGCTCGTGTAAGAGCTAACATTCATCACAAAAAAACAAACAGACACATAAAACATATAATAAAGGGAGCGGGAGACAAGATGGGGAGAGAGAGGGAAGCACACAAGTGCAATAGTAGAGAACAGGGACATCGGGAGATCTATGGGAAAGAGAGGGCTTGGGGGGAGGAGGCATGGGAAGTGGGGGGGGGGGGGGTGGTGGTGAGAGGTTATAAAACGCATGGACACTGCTAGAACTTCAAGGAAAGAAGTCGGTATTTCAAAAAAGTGGATCTGGGGTGAATTAACGGGGGTAGAAAAGATCAAGGTTTTGGATGGGGGAAGATAAGAGATGGTGGTGAACAGCTGTTTTAAAGACCTGGAGGGGGGAGTGGGATTGAAGAGAGTGAGGGAGTTTGTTCCAGAGGTGGGAGAAAAGAGGAATGAAGGTGTGAAGGTGAGCAGAGAGTCTTGATTTTGGCAGTTTAACCATAAGAGGGTTGCAGGCAGATCTTGTGCGACCTGTAGGAATATTTGCGGGACAGAGCCCAGAGAGAGATGGGGGGGCAAGGCCAGAGAGGAGTCGGTAGAAGACGGAAAGACCACCAACCTGCCTGCGGTGAGTGAGTGAGAGGCCCTCAGAGTTAGCTTCATCGCGGGAGATTCCAATGTTTCTGAAAGTTTCAACAGCGTGAAGCCGAGCTAGGTGTGAGGCAGGAGCACCAACACAGAGGGGAGAGCAGTATTCCATTGAAGTATTGAGCGGCAGAGAGTGGAGTCATCGATTAAGCGCTCAAAATATATATTTTTACTTTCCTCACTCACATCATCGAATGTCTGATCTTCATACCGATGAATCGCTGCATACATCGCTTTTGCAGATGCTTTAGTTTTCAAATTATGACCTGGGTGTTACTTTATGCTTTACAAGATGCTATTTTATGGAGCAGTGGAGCGGAAGAGCAGGATTATAGGACCCGTGGGCTGATGCTGTCTCGTCCAGTTGCAGAATCAGAGTCGAGGTTTGACAGAAACTTCTCCACCTTGTCAGGAGAGAAGAACACAGAGTCCATGAGCAGCTTGGTACGACAGGGTAAGGTGGGTGCAGAGAGTGATGGTTTCGGAACACAATATTTTGAGGCAAACACAGAGTTGAGGCATTCGGCTTTTTCACGTGCGGAGTCAGCTATGTAGCCGTTTGAGGTAAGGGAGGGATGGAAGGGGAAGCAACACCAGAAACAAATTTGACCAGATGCCACCAGGATTTGGAGGAGGGAGACAGATAAGAGAGTTCTGTCCTGAGAACGGAGAGATATTGTTTCCTGGCTCTCCTGAGGGTGGACACACACTTGTTTTGGGCTTTGTGAAAGGAAATGAGATTTCCTTCCGTTGGATTTGCTTTCCAGGAGACGAAAGCAAGTAGTTTCTGGGCAATAGCCTCACCACAAGATTCCGTGTACCATGGACGGGAGGAAGGGTATGACAACTGAAGACGACATGGGATAAATCTGTGCATGAGAGAGAGCAATTTACTTTGGAAGAATTCCCAGGATGAGTTGATGTCAGAGGCGGTAGAGATGGGAGACCAGTCCAGATGATTGATGGCTGCTTGAAGACCGTGCCAGTTGGCCTGAGTGAAATGCCAGACTCGCCAACGCTGAGGAGGCTCTCTGAGAATGGTCAGAGAGATGTCCACTTTAACAAGTACATGATCAGATGAGCCGATTGGAGCAGAAGAAGAGCAGCAGACATTTTCAGGGAAGTTAGTCATAACCAAGTCCAGAAGAGAAGATGCTCCGTTGACTGAGATCCGGGTCGGGAAATTGACAGATTGTGTCAGTCCCAGTGAGTCACAGAAGTCCTTTGCTGAAGAGCCATGGCTGGTGAGAGAGGTACCCACACCCAACCAACTGGCATGGTGACAATTGAAATCACCACATATGAGGAAGAGAGAGTTGGGATGGGTAGATAGAAGTTGGTTCATATTATCAGACAGCGAGATGTAGATGGAGTCATCACTGTTTGGTGGACGGGACAACACACATATGAACAAAAGATGGGAGCGAAGGGGAAGCCGTAGCCAAAGGTATTCCTGGGGGTGAGGTGGAGAGAGGGCAGTGCAGGGCGAGTGAGGAAGAGAGTTTTTTTTATAAAGATAGCAACCCCCCTCCAGGACGAGGCTCAGGTCTATCATACCGGAGGAGGGAGTAACCTGGGAGAGATACCAAGGAATCAGAGACATCATGAAGGAGGAAAGTTTATGTTAAGCAGATCACGTCTGGTTTGTCAGAAGCAACCTGTATGGAGAGATCAGTCAAGTTTGAGCGAAGGCCCCGGATGTTTGAGGTCCATACTGTTAAAGAAGAGGAAGGGGGAGCATCGGATACAGAACAGGGGGGGGGGGGGCGGTAGGGTAAGATGTGGAAGAGGAGGAAGAGGTAGGGAGAGCTGTTGAAGGTGTGTCAGAGATTTCAGAATAGCTTGGAGAAAGGGAAGAATTGGGCGGACAAAAGGTTTGATGGTGATTGGGTGAGGCGCAGTGAGGTGTTATTTGAGGAGGGGGAAGAGTGAGGCAGAAGGTTGAGGGAGATGAAGGTGAAAGTTGGAAGGGGTAAGAAGCGGGGAGGGGGAGAACGCTTTGAGGAGGAGGGGTGAGAGGGGAGTCTAGGAGGGGAGGAGTGAGGGAGAGTCTTGGAGGGGAGGGGTGTGGGGGGAGGTTAGGAGGGAAGGGGCAAGGGGGGAGATCTGAAAGGGATGGGTGATGGGGAAGATTTGGAGGGGAGGGTCAAGGGGGAAGATTTTAAAGAGATGGGTGATGGGGATGATTTGGAGTGGAGGGGCAAGGGGGTAGATTTAGAGGGGAGGGGTGATGGGGAAGTTTTGGAGGGGAGGGGTGATGGGGAAGTTTTGGAGGGAAGGGGTGATGGGGAAGATTTGGAGGGGAGGGGCAAGGGGGAAGATTTGAAAGGGATGGGTGATGGGGAAGATTTGGAGGGGAGGGGCAAGGGGGAATATTTGAGAGATGGGTGATGGGGAAGATTTGGAGGGGAGGGGCAAGGGGTGGATTTGGAGGGGAGGGGTGATGGGGAAGTTTTGAAGGGGAGGGGTGATGGGGAAGTTTTTGAGGGAAGGGGTGATGGGGAAGTTTTGGAGGGAAAGGGTGATGGGGAAGTTTTGGAGGGGAGGGGTGAGATTGGATTTTGAAAAATGTACGATTGATGGGAAACGAACATTTATTGCAAAATGAGTTTCTTGAGACCTTCGAGTCAAAAATACGTTTGAGGACGCTGAAGGATGGGTGGAGTTCTGGAGAGTTTAGGGAATGTATGAAAGAGGCACTGTAACTGTAAGAGATGGATTTTTTTTTTGGAATGAATAGATTTGGTGAGCAAGTCGAAAGCATCCTTTTATAGAAGAAGAAAAAGGTGTTATAGTATATGACAGAATACAGTTCTTCAGTGGACAGTTGAAACATTTTTTAACGACGTGAACACGTGATCACGAACAACATGGTCGAAGAACGAACGAACAAATAAGAACGAACAACGGATAAGAACAGAGAAGGGAATCTTTTTTTGGTTTTGGTTTTGGTTTTTGGAATATCTTGCATGTCAAAATGAAACTAAACAACATGCATGAACACAAACCTTTATGGGTTATCTTGCATGTCAAAATGAAACTAAACAACATGCATGACCACAAACCTTTATGGGTTACCTTGCATGTCAAAATGAAACTAAACAACATGCATGACCAGTGACCACAAACCTTTATGGGTTACCTTGCATGTCAAAATGAAACTAAACAACATGCATGACCACAAACCTTTATGGGTTACCTTGTATGTCAAAATGAAACTAAACAACATGCATGACCACAAACCTTTATGGGTTACGTGCATGTCAAAATGAAACTAAACAACATGCATGACCAGTGACCACAAACCTTTATGGGTTACCTTGCATGTCAAAATGAAACTAAACAACATGCATGACCACAAACCTTTATGGGTTATCTTGCATGTCAAAATGAAACTAAACAACATGCATGACCACAAACCTTTATGGGTTACGTGCATGTCAAAATGACCACAAACCTTTATGTGTTACCTTGCATGTCAAAATGAAACTAAACAACATGCATGACCACAAACCTTTATGGGTTATCTTGCATGTCAAAATGAAACTAAACAGCAAGCATGACCACAAACCTTTATGGGTTATCTTGCATGTCAAAATGAAACTAAACAACATGCATGACCACAAACCTTTATGGGTTATCTTGCATGTCAAAATGAAACTAAACAACATGCATGCCCACAAACCTTTATGGGTTACCTTGCATGTCAAAATGAAATGAAACAACATGCATGACCACAAACCTTTATGGGTTATCTTGCATGTCAAAATGAAACTAAACAACATGCATGCCCACAAACCTTTATGGGTAATCTTGCATGTCAAAATGAAACAAAACAACATGTGTCATGAAATTGTGTCTTCTAAGTCTGAACCCAGGTGTCATGCGTCTTCTGTCCGCTGCGCGGCAGTTATAAGAACTTGGACAGTTAACGCTACGATCATTCCTGTGACATCTATTGTATGTTATGTGGTGCATAAATAGATGGTACGTATAACACTTTGTTCAAGGCTTGCTTGTGCTAGTTTGCAAACCCATTACTGATTCCTATGAATGCTGAATATTGATATGATGTTTGCTGGTTTTCTTTACAGGTATTGCTAGAGATCGATTCAGAATTAAACTCACGATCTCAGACAATGTTGTAACTCTGGTTTTTACAACAATTAATTCTGAATCCGTCTCTTGTCTTGAACGAGAACGACATGACACATAAGCTGATACATGTCCCGATCTTCGGAGCGGATCCTCAGGCGCCGGACTCGCCTGCCCAGCTCAAGCACTGGCTAAGTCTGCTGGCAAACTACCTGGGTGCCCAGGAGGACCTCACAGACGGGACCAAGCTCGCGGTTCGATATTCCCGCGTGTCCCATACTGTTTTCGAGTGCATATCTCAGTGTGGCACGTACGACACTGCCGAGGCAGAACTACGACGAATCTACATCAAGACTCGGAGCGTGGTCTACACCCGATACCTGCTCTCGTCACGGCGACAGGACCCGTCTGAGTCCATCGACCACTTCGTCCAGGATCTCCGTCGATTAGCAAAGGATCTCCGTCGAAACTGCACGACGGAGGTACGGACACACGAACAAGTGTGCGACGATTTGATATGTGACTCGTTTGTTTCGGGGCTTCACTCGCCTATAATACGACAAAGATAGCTGGAAACTACTGATCTGACGCTGAAAAGGGCTCATGAATTATCGCTCATGTATCACGAAGCACAGGCACAAGCGGAGGCGTACGATCGTCCATACGTCACTGCGGCTTTAAGCAGCGCGACACGACCGGCGAGTGCTACTATCGCGGAGCAAATGGATGCGGAACCTCCACTGGAATCGGGGACAACGGACACTCTCGAGGCTTCCGGCACGAGCGTGACAGCCGCTGCCACTGCCGCTGACGCTCCATCTGCCGGGAGTAACACTAAGTGCTTCTTCTGCGGGAACAGGAATCATTTAAGGTCAGTTTGTCCGGCCCGAGAGCACGTGTTCCGATGTGCTCTCGGAAGGGTCATTTTGCAAAGGTATGCTGCTCATCACGAGGTCGGCGAACTCGCTCGACATTGTCTGTGATTCTCTCACCGCCTGAGAGACAATCGGCACCCCGCGCGGCCTTGGTTGGGATCACCTCCCCACGCGGGCCCAGCGCGACTCACGCGACCTTGACTAGGATCATCCCGCCGACCACGAGACAATTGGCGCCTCGCGCAGCTCGAACGCCCTTGACTGGGATCCTTTCAGCACCCGGGGCTCGATCGGCTCCACGTTCGACACTGGCTGGCGTCGGCCCACGCGCGTGGCTCGAGCGCCCCCTCTGAATGACTCGACAACTACCGGGCCACCTGGACTGTCCAACGCTGTTATTCCAATTATGATTGAGGGACAGATAGGAAACGCCTTAATCGACACGGGTTCTACTGATAGCTATGTCGATATGCGACTCGTTCGGAAGCATGGCTGGCCGATTCTCGGGACAACACACCGAATTTTCATGGCTTCCCAAGGTCTTTGGCTGCGTACTCAAGGAGAATGCCGGCTGAAGCATGTGATCAATGGCCGAATGTTTCCGGATGTGCATTTAATGGTCTTACCAGCGTTATGCGCAAAAGTGTTGCTAGGACACGATTTTCTCCATCGGCATGGTCGTTTAGAAATGGAATTTGGTGGTGATGATACTCTTGCTGTGTGTGCTCTTGCAGGGATGGAAATTGAACCACTGTCGCTGTTTCCCAATTTGACTCCTGACTGTACCCCGGTTGCCGTTAAATCACGACACTACTCACGGACTGACACGCAATTCATTGCTGAGGAGACTAAGCGACTTCTAAAGGAGGGCATAATCGAACCTAGTCGATCGCCTTGGAGAGCCCAAGTTTCGGTAGTTCAGACTTAAAATCATCGCAAACGCATGGTAATCGACTACTCGCAGACGATTAATCGGTTTACGCAATTGGATGCCAACCCACTCCCGGGATTGGATTCCCTGGTCCAACAGGTAGCACAGTACTCGGTATACAGTACTTTATATCTCCGCAGTGCATATCATCAGATTCCAATCGCGGAAGCCGATCGCATCTACACCGGTTTTGAATCCGGACAGAGGTTGTACCAGTTCACTCGTCTGCCTTTTGGGGTAACAAATGGGGTCATGCTTCCAAAGGGCCATAGATGACATAATCGCTGAGGAACACTTGACAGATGTCTTTGTCTACTTGGACAATCTAACGGGGTGTGGGTATGATCAAGGTCATCATGATGCTAATCTGCAGCGCTTCCTCGAGGTTGCGCGCAAGTACCGACTGACCCTGAACGAGGCTAAATGTCGCTATTCCACTTGAACGATAGATCTCCTGGGGGTACACCGTGACCCAGGGTACTATCACCCCAGACAAAGAGAGGCTGCGGACCTTGCTCGACATGGCCCCGCCACATGATCGTGCTTCTTTGAAGTGAGGCCTCGGGCTATTTGCTCATTATTCGAAGTGGGTCCAAAACTTTTCTGAGAAACTCCGTCCTCTTGTGGATTGCAAAGTGTTCCCCATGTGTCATGCTGCCAAGGTCGCTTTCCATGGACTGAAGTCCAACACCGCTGATCCCGCTGTGTCGTCGACAGATGAAAACAAGCTCTTTGTTTTGGAAAGCGACGCGTCGGACCATGCGATAGCTGCCACGCTCTCTCAAGGGGGGCAACCTGTGGCCTTCTTTTCAAGGACTCTCTCCTCCGCGGAGAAACGCCACTCGTCTGTCGAGAAGGAAGCGTATGCCATTGTTGAGTCTATTAGGCGTTGGAAGCCCTATTTGCTTGGCAAACCTTTTGAGGTCATTACTGATCAGCAAAGTGTCGCTTTCATGTATGACACGCGTCATGCCCAGCGCATTAAGAACGAGAAAATCACTCCATGGAGGATTGAGTTAGCAGATTTTTGCTACACCATCAAGTATCGTCCGGGGCAGGACAATCTAGCTGCGGAGGCACTATCACAACCAGCTGTGTGTGCGAGTCTCACCTCTTTTGAGGATCTGCGTGTTCTTCATGAAACATTGTGTCATCCTGGTGTGACGTGTTTCGCTCATTATGTGAACAGTTGGAATTTGCCCTACTCGATTGAGGATGTTCGCCAGCTATGTCACACTTGTTCCGTTTGTGCTGAACTCGAACCACGTTTCTACAAATCGCCGATGGGTACGCTGACCCAGGCTACTCGACCGTGGGAGAGATTGGCTATGGACTTCAAAGGGCCCCTGCCGGCTTCGTGTCTACCAGCTTGTCCTAGCATACCGGCTTTGGGTAGTTCTCGCTATCTCCTTACGATAGTTGACGAGTTCTCCAGATTCCCTTTTGCTTTCCCATGTAGCGATATGACCGCTGGGACGGTTATCCGGTGTCTGTAGATTTTGTTTTCAATGTTTTGGAATCCGGCCCACGTACACACCGATTGAGGTGCGGTGTTCTTGTCCCAGGATGTGAGAACTTTCTTGCTCCAGCGCCATATCGCTTCTAGCTATACTACCCCGTACAGGCCACAGGCGAACGGTCAGGTGGAACGTTTTAATGGCATCATATGGAAGGTCATTACTCTGGGCCTTAAGTCCCGCGGACTAGGACTGGACCGATGGACCTGGATGGTACACGGGGCGTTAAGCTCGATCAGGACTTTATTGTGCACCGCTACGAAACAAACTCCCCACGACCGTATGTTTCGTTACTCGCGCCGTTCAGGTGGTGTACGTCCTTTGCCGAGCTGGCTTGCTGAACCCGGACCGGCTTTCCTCAAACGCACGGTCCCGCTCGACCCGCTCGACCCGCTCGGCAACAAGGTTCATATTCTCCGAGCTAACCCCGAGCACACTAGAGTGCTGCTGCCAAATGGATGCGAGTCTACAGTCTTCTCGGTGCGTCATCTTGCCCCGTGAGGGGATGCCGTTGGGCCGGAACTCAGCCCGGGGGATCCGTTGATGGGGAACTCACCATCAACCCCCCCCCTCCCCACCCCCACCCCCTCCGCACGCGCCCGATCCGGACGGCCTTGTGGCGCCACCGCCGTCACCCGAGTTAGGCGGTTATCCCGACGTGGGGGAATTTGGCCTCGCGGTTGAAACTCATGACGCCTATCAAACGCGCGCCGGAAGAGAAATTCGCCGCCCCGATCGCTATGGCTGGGACTGACATGGACTGCTGCTAACTGAAGTTTCTATACTGCTATATAGCTTGCTCGCTTGGATTTCACCACTAGGGGTAGTGTAGTTTTAACGCCGGGGAGAATGTTGTGAAATTGTGTCTTCTAAGTCTGAACCCAGGTGTCATGCGTCTTCTATCCGCTGCGCGGCAGTTATAAGAACTCGGACAGTTAGCGCTACGATCATGACTGTGACATCTATTGTATGTTACGTGGTGCATAAATAGATGGTACGTATAACACTTTGTTCAAGGCTTGCTTGTGCTAGTTTGCAAACCCATTACTGATTCCTATGAATGCTGAATATTGATATGATGTTTGCTGGTTTTCTTTACAGGTATTGCTAGAGATCGATTCAGAATTAAGCACACGATCTGAGACAATGTTGTAACTCTGGTTTTTACAACAACATGCATGACCACAAACCATTATGGGTTATCTTGCATGTCAAAATGAAACTAAACAACATGCATGACCACAGACCTTTGAGGGTTATCTTGCATGTCAAATTGAAACTAAACAACATGCACGACCACAAACCTTTATGGGTTACGTGCATGTGTTCATACAACATATAAAATCATGTATTTATTATACATTACAAAGATGACCATATGTATTCGGTTTTTTTATTTAAATTGACAAATTCCCAGCAAAGTTTCAAATAATGTTAGACTGAGCAAAATTATAAAATTAATTGAAAAATATTCAACAATGACTACACTCAGGATATTACCTGGAATTCATCGAAGCACAGCAGATGTGCCTCCTGGCTTATTTCAGTGGCAACAGGAGCGATGGGGTCGAACACACGGATAGGCCGGCCTACCCTACGCTGAGGCAGCTTCTGCTTCAATCGATGAATACCTGCAAAAGGTAAGAGCAACCGCATCTGGTTGACCAAGTAACTGGGATAACTACAGTAGGTCGGTAAGTTAGCCCAACACTTCAGCTTGGCCGACTTACGTCTGTGGATGTCCAGCATGAACGCGTTGAAATGTACGCGTTTCTTCCTCTCTGTTGCGACGCCCTCGTAGAACAGATCCATGACCATAGTTTTACCTGTTCCTAAAGTATCAGTGTAAAGCAGCATTCCATATGTTATCTTTTATTTTTATTACTTGCAAAAATCGAAGATTTTTCAAGTATATTGGTTGGTCTTGTACGTTATTCTGTCTGTCTGTCTGTCTGTCTGTCTGTCTGTCTGTCTGTATGTCTGTATGTCTGTCTGTATGTCTGCCTGTACGTCTATCTGTCAGTCGCCTACAGGTCACAATTTTCAACCAGTCTTCACGAAACTTCACCAAATGGTAGGGTTGGTCATTAGCAAGAAGCCTATTGTTTTTGGGGTCAAAAGGTCAATAGGTCAACAAGCATAGGCCAAAGGTCGCCAACTTTGCCAACTTTCTAAAATCCTCAATTTTCATCTGATTGACTTGAAATGTTAAGAAGATTTGCATACAAGGTCATTGAATGGCCAAGTATTTTTGAGGTCAAACTCAACACCGGCCAAAAGGTCAACAGAGGCCAAGTTTCTAAAATCCTCAATTTTCCTCCAATTAACTTGAAATTTTAAGAGGATTTGCACACCAGGTCACTGAATTCAACCACCAATTATTATTGAGGACATCATAGGCCAACAACCTATTTTATGGACTTTGCAAGTATTGTGCTATGCACGACATATTTCTTGTTATCTTTGGTAATGTCAAAGGGTGATCCTAATCCTGGGGCAACAAAAACCAACACACTCACCCACACTGCCATGGATGTAGAGACCTTTTGGTGGTGTTGGAGTCTTGGAGAAAAACTGCAGCAGAGAAGAAGGTTGTAAACAAGTTTTTATTTCGTGAAAACGTTTGTATAATTGAGGTAAAGGCCATTGGCACCAATAGTTTTCAACCACCATTTTCATAACGAAGTGGAGCAAAGTGAAGCATCAACCTGACTGCATCCCACTCACCCTCATGATCCCAGTGAGCGTGGATGCTTGGTATCTGTGCAGCGCCTCATGCAAAGCATCTGCACGTTCAAGCACTGCCCGTTGTCCAACGTCAGCGCGCAAAAGCCCGTCTGCCACGAGCCTTTCATAACGCACCGATGGACGGCTGGTGTCGACAGACCCATGGATGGACAAGGCTGGACCAAAGCAACACATGGGGATAGGAACAACACTTGAAAGTCACAGCCACTGCACTTTTAAAAAGACCTATACGACTGAACAATGGTCCCAGTAATCACTGGCTTAAACTTACACTCCGAGTGACCCATAGTCATATACACACCTTGCTATTCTCAGCAATCAACCACAATTCCAGGCAGAACAGCTGATTTTGCAGCACACATGTCTTTGCTCGTCTCCAGATGGATAAGTAATAAATAAAAACAGGAAGTGTTAACACTCTAAGTGAATTTAGTTTGGTTGGAGGATAAATTATAAAAAGATGTATTGTTAACACTGTATGTGGACTCAGTTTGGGAGGAGGATAAATTATAAATATAAAGAGGTAGTGTTAACACTGTATGTGGATTCAGTTTGGTAGGAGGATAAATTATAAATATAAAGAGGTAGTGTTAACACTGTATGTGGATTCAGATTGGTAGGACGATAAGATATAAATATAAAGAGGTAGTGTTAACACTGTTTGTGGATTCAGTTTGGTAGGACGATAAGTTATAAATATAAAGAGGTAGTGTTAACACTGTATGTGGATTCAGTTTGGTAGAACGATAAGTTATAAATATAAAGAGGTAGTGTTAACACTGCATGTGGATTTAGTTTGGCAGGACGATAAGTTATAAATATTGTTGCGGTTTTGAGTTTTGGTAACAGTTAGTATTATGAAGGTTAAATTTCCCCCTCATAGTTAGTCACACAACAACATGTAGCCTCGCGATAGTGCAGTTATCTCTTAGTATTTGTGAGAATAGTCCTTTTCCTGTGTTAGTTCTGCGTTGAGTAGAGTAAGGAGAATAGGTCCTTCTCCTACTTCCATTGCCTTATCCCGCCTCCATTGCCTCATGCCTCTTTGTGCTGCCTTTGGTTCTTTTGACGCGAATTAACACGAGGCAGGCCGAGGAGGGTCGGGGCGGGACCGAAGGAGGGCGACAAAGAGGCTGACGGTAAGTGCGAACCGCCAATCAGGGTTCACAGGGAGTGGCTGCAGCACTGCATCACAGGGCGTGGTTGGAACGTTCGAGAAGGCTCAGGGCATGTCAATATAAGCCGTTGCGCAAAGCCACCAGGAGCAGTTCGAGCAGTAAGTGGAGTCGAGTGTCGAGCAAGGAGTTGGCGGTGAGTTGGCATTGAGTGAGGAGTTGAAGGAGCGCGGTCAGCAGTAGAGGACTTTGAAAGATACGAGATCGGAGAAAGACGCGCATGAACCAAGATACGCGCTCGTATGAAAGTGACGCTCGGTTTAGCTTGAAGCCGACCCGCTATAGTGCATTGGGTTATGCGAGTGATAGCGCGCTGGTTGCAAAACGCGCTGTGGAACCGCCAGCCGTGCTGAGGCGCGTACATTCCTTCCCGCCTTCCTGCCTCATCATCTGCTTTTGTTCGGGAGACGCGCTACGAGGATCCTTCCACCGCCTGCTTGCCATCATCGCGGGACGTGCTGTGACCGAGGAGAGCCGGACGGGGCCGTTCCTGGACGACCAAGCCGGCGCGTTTGGCATGAACATCATCCTGCCTGCAATTCCCTGTGTGAGTGTGAACGGGCCCGAGTCTGGGATTTAAGAATAAGACTGCTTAAGTTCTGCTCTGTGTCTCTGCTTCTACCAATCATTGTACATAATATTGGGAATAATAATTAAACCTGTGTTCTTCCTTCGATTCGATTGTTCTTGTGATTTCCACCATTGACTAAGCGTGGTACGAGTAAAACCGCTCTAATCGGGGTCCAATATTAACGGTGACTGCATGGACCACATGGTACGCAATCCGCTCGGTGTACTCAAATTACACGAGGCTCGTGCGAAGCTTGGTTCCCCGTTTCCATGGCGGCGCAGGTATTTAGGTACGAGCGAGACTTGGTCCCGAAACCCTACCTTGGGTTTGCCCGGAAGAGGCGTTTCAAGTCTCTCAGTTACGCCAGGCCCAGAAAGAACAAGGGGCTTAATCCCCCCTTGGTAAGGGTAAGAAGGGCGGCGGAAAACCATAACAATATAAAGAGGTAGTGTTAACACTGTATGTGGATTTAGTTTGGTCGGAGGATGTTATAAATATAAAGAGGTAGTGTTAACACTATGTGGATTTAGTTTGGTAGGAGGATAAGTTATAAATATGAAGAGGTAGTGTTAACACTGTATGTGGATTCAGTTTGGTAGGAGGATAAGTTATAAATATAAAGAGTTAGTGTTCACACTGTATGTGGATTCAGTTTGGTAGGATAAGTTATAAATATAAAGAGTTAGTGTTAACACTGTATGTGGATTCAGTTTGGTCGGAGGATAAGTTATAAATATAAAGAGGTAGTGTTAACACTGTATGTGGATTTAGTTTGGTAGGAGGATAAGTTATAAATATAAAGAGGTAGTCTTAACACTGTACGTGGATTCAGTTTGGTAGGAGGATAAGTTATAAATATAAAGAGGTAGTGTTAACACTGTATGTGGATTTAGTTTGGTAGGAGGATAAGTTATAAATATAAAGAGGTAGTGTTAACACGGTATGTGGATTTAGTTTGGGAGGAGGAAAAGTTATAAATATAAAGAGGTAGTGTTAACACTGTATGTGGATTTAGTTTGGTAGGAGGATAAGTTATAAATATAAAGAGGTAGTGTTAACACTGTACGTGGATTCAGTTTGGTAGGAGGATAAGTTATAAATATAAAGAGGTAGTGTTAACACTGTATGTGGATTCAGTTTGGTTGGAGGATAAGTTATAAATATAAAGAGGTAGTGTAACACTGTATGTGGATTCAGTTTGGGAGGAGGATAAGTTATAAATATAAAGAGGTAGTGTAACACTGTATGTGGATTTAGTTTGGTAGGACGATAAGTTATAAATATAAAGAGGTAGTGTTAACACTGTATGTGGACTGAGTTTGGTCGGAGGATAATTTATAGATATAAAGAGGTAGTGTTAACACTGTATGTTAATTTTGTTTGGAAGGAGGATAAGTTATAAATATAAAGAGGTAGTGTTAACACTGTATGTGGATTTAGTTTGGTAGGAGGATAAGTTATAAATATAAAGAGGTAGTGTTAACACTGTATGTGAATTTAGTTTGGTAGGACGATAAGTTATAAATATAAAGAGGTAGTGTTAACACTGTATGTGGATTCAGTTTGATAGGAGGATAAGTTATAAATATAAAGAGGTTGTGTTAACACTGTATGTGGATTTAGTTTGGTAGGAGGATAAGTTATAAATATAAAGAGGTAGTGTTAACACTGTATGTGAATTTAGTTTGGTAGGACGATAAGTTATAAATATAAAGAGGTAGTGTTAACACTGTATGTGGATTCAGTTTGATTGGAGGATAAGTTATAAATATAAAGAGGTAGTGTTAACACTGTATGTGGATTTAGTTTGGTAGGACGATAAGTTATAAATATAAAGAGGTAGTGTTAACACTGTATGTGGATTTAGGTTGGTAGGAGGATAAGTTATAAATATAAAGAGGTAGTGTTCACACTGTATGTGAATTTAGTGGACTCATCTATAATAATAAAAGTGTGTGTACACTACCGGTCAAAAGTTTTAGAACACCTCAATTTTTCCAGTTTTTATTGAAATTTATGCAGTTTAATGTCTCCATGTACTCTGAAATTAAGCACAGAACAAATAAACAATTGGTGTCATGTGTGTACCGCAATGAGCATGGAGAAAAGAAAGAAACCAGAGAATTGTCTGAGGAGGTCAGACACATGATTGCAGCCAATGTTACGTGTTCCTCCCCGACCTCCTGGTCTCGGTAAACCTCCGAACCCCGAGAGGGGCCACGGCAGAAAAATATGTTATTCTGTCAGTAATCAATTGTGAAACCACACCAATGATTATAAACGAACAAATGTTGTATTAAAAATCACACACATGAATAACGGTACAACCAATAGCAATCAAAAGTGTACTCAATACATCTTAAGAGGGTACCATCAGCTAAAGTAAGATAACTCACTGCGCTCCCAGTGAATGAAAAAGAACACTCCTCAATGTCTCTATAACTCAAAGGTGATCCCCTCCTGCGAGTAGTGATGAGGCGAAGAGGCGATGAGGCGTAGGTAAAGTGTGGACCGTCACGTGGTCTAAACAAAAAGCAAACTGGCGTCGGAAAGGGAAATCCCAAAGGCGCGATCCAGACGTGCACGTTCACCGTTCAATCAGCGAACCGCCACGTAATCTTCAAATGCCGCTTTTGCGCACACACATCCCCGGCAGACGACAGTATGGTGAGAAAAGCTGACGTGTAGCACAACCTTTTTCGGTGAACGAAGCGCGAGGTTCAAAATGGCCGACGGCTCTTACTTGAGTCGAAGCGACCTGGCGAGGATTCTTCGGAACCTCAACGCCTATACATGACTACGCAGGTTTCTCAATCCTCCAGCGATAACACCTATCGCAGGAAATTCCTTTCAAGGAAACTCAAAGTTCACTCGCGACTTTCGTTCGATCACGCTCGCTACGGAGCTTCAAGACACGCGTCTTGTCCGACTTTTCTCCCCACGCCTTCTCCCTTCTTCTTCCTCTTCTTCCTCCTCGTCGTCGTCCGGTTCCGGTTTAATTTAAAACATTAATTCTTTTTACCTTTTGAAAACAGTTCATAAACAATAAACCTTTGGAAGACAATAATAGTACATAGAATCAGAAATATTTCAAGTGGAGGAAAACCCCAACAACGGAAGTGACGAATCCGTAACACCAAGCATGGACAATCCCAAGGCTACAAGTCCATCTCCAGAGACCTTGATGTTCCTGAGTCCACCGTACGCAATGCTCTCAGGAAGTTTAAGGCCCATGGCACTGTAGCCAACCTCCCTGAATGTGGCCGCAAGAAAAAACTTGATTGAAGATTGCAGCGAAGGATTGTTCGAATGGTGGAGAAAGCAACTCGATCAACTGCCAAACAGATTCAATCTGATCTTCAGACACAAGGTACGACAGTTTCAACTCGCACCATCCGTCACAAACTCCATGAAAGGGGGTTCTCTATGGTAGGAGACCCAGGAGGACCCCACTGCTGAGAAAGCCCGACTGGAGTTTTCCAAAACACACATGAACAAGCCAATATCCTTTTGGGAGAATGTCCTGTGGACAGACTAGCCCATATTAGATCTTTTTGGTAAAGCACGTCATCTCTATGTTTACAGAAAACAAAATGAAGCCTTCAAAGAAAAGAACACCTTCCCTACAGTCAAACATGGAAGAGGTTCAGTGATGTTTTGGGGTTGCTGTGCTGCCTCTGGCACAGGGTACCTTGAATGTGTGCATGGCATCATAAAATCAGGAGATTACCAAGGCATTTTGGAGCACAATGTTCAACCCAGTGTCAGAAAGGTGGACCTCCGTCGAAGGTCATGGGTCTTGCAGCAGGACAATGACCCCAAACACACTTCAAAAAGGCACCCAGGAATGGTTCAAGACAAAACACTGGACTGTTCTGAAGTGGCCAGCAATGAGTCCAGATATAAATCTCATTGAACACCTGTGGGGAGATCTGAAAACAGCAGTTGGGAGAAGGCACCCTTCAAATCTGGGAGAACTGGAGCAGTTTGCACAGGAAGAGTGGGCCAAGCTGCCAGTAGAGAGGTGTGGGAAGCTCATTCATGGCTATAGGAAGTGCTTGACTGTAGTTATTTTGTCCAAAGGCTGTGCTACCAAATATTAAATCTAGGGTGTCAATAATTTTGTCAATGCCATTTATTTTTATTTTCTGATTTAGAAGGAAATATTAAGTTCTGAATCAAAAACAAAGGTTCTGTAATATTAACAGTGAAATAAAGAATTGTGGAGACCAAATACTTTTGTCAATTTCAACTTATTTTTAGAGAAAATTGTGAGTTCTTTGAAAAAAGTGCAAGGATGCCAATATTTTTGGCTACAACTGTATGTGTACACTCAGTCAAAAGTTTAGGTCCACCAACTTTTTTTGATATTTTACCGTTTAATGTGCAAAATGGACATAAGATGTGAACAAAACTCTTACCAAAGATATATCTGCTTATCTACTGATAATATTGTCGTGTTCACCGACAGGATTAACACCCCTGGTGACGGATAGCCAACAGAGCTTTAACTCAGAGGCCTTCACTCAAACTATGGCAGTGTTATTTTGCACGTGCGAGGGTGTAGTGGAGGGCAGCAAGCTTACCTGGACGGACGGACATGGCACGGGGTTATCAGATTCCCACAACAAATAAACGGACAAGACAAGGAATTGAATTTAAAATGCACAAATGATAATTTAATGAAAATAATGTCGTACAATAAAAGGAATGACACCAAATTCCTACTTGAGGCGCCTCCATACGGATTCAACTACAGATACAGGGAGAAATAAATGAACGAAAGCAAAAATGTGTGTGGTGCGTTTGCCTGCACTCCACCTGGCGTCCGTGGCCGTCCGGGGTCGTCAAAGATCCCGCATCCCTGCATTGGAAAACACGCGTTGGCGCCAAATCCGTTCACCGCCATCCGCCAACGTGAAGCGCTCAGGCCCTCGCTCCTTTCTCGTCCCACGCTCCACAAAGCACTGAGGTCTCTCCGGTGCACATGGCACGGCACACAGCAGTCACGAAGCCAGCACCACCAGGATCAGAGGAAAGGATGCATCCGCCGGTCCGCCCCTCCACGCAGCCAGGAACAGAGCGAGTGCGCGAATGCCACCGCCAAGAGGGAGACAAACCGCGACCACTCGTGATGCCAACCACGAACCAAGAACGAGCACGAACGGTGACCGCACACGATGAATGTCTGAACCAGAAGAGAGAAAATGGACCTAGGAAACTCTGGGAAAACCCAGAGCCAAGAGAACAAAATGCGTCTGCTTCACACAAACACCAGGAACCGAGAGAGAGAAAATGACGGGACGTGTCCTTTTTGTCCCTGGTCCTCGAACGTTCAATGATGATGTCCGAGCACGCTCCAATCAGCGAGTGCCATCGTATCGCTCCCTCAATAAATTAATTTATCGATAAATTAATACATCGCATCGCTAAATTAATTCCAAGCCGACACGGGGTTAAAATGTACAAAAATACCGGCTTTATTAAAGAAAATGCCGGTAACAAAGAATGCACAACACTAAATTCCAAATTGAAGCGCTCCCATACAGACCCGAATACAGATAAAGGGAAACATAACTGTGAAAATAAATATGTTTGTGTGGCCCTTAGCTCCAATCAGCCCTTGAATCTCGTCAAGAATCGTCCCGTTTCCCAAGTCCTTGCGCGCGAAAATGCGCTTGTTGGCGCGAAGTCTGTGCGCGGGAATGACCTTGCCACGCAGCTCGCTCTTCCAGCCGCGCTTATCCTCGCGATCTCATTCACCAACACTAACACCAACACCCACGTCTCCCAGCGCAAGAGCGCCACGAACTCCGACCACTCGCCGTGAACACCCGAAGCAGAGTGAGATATCAAATCCTGACCGTTCACCGCCAAAATCAGAAGATCAGAGCCAGCCACGAGAAGACGAAGAAGAGATGTCAGAACACGACCGTTCGTCGTCAAAGCCAGGACTCAAGAGAGTGAGGGAAAGCCGAGAGCAGAAATCAAGCGAAAGCCAAGAGGGAAGAGCCAAGAGGAGAAAATGTCAGGGAGAGATCCGCTCGCCACCAAACCCAGAACATGCGAGGAAATCAAGAAGCAAGAAGAGAAAATGTCGGGCAGAGCGCTCTTATATACTCGGGGCACTGACGTCATCCGTGCCTGCTCCACCAATCCCATAGTCCCATCTTAGCAGTCTTTGCGCCAATCAATCCCGGACCAAGCGCTCGTGTTCGATGCCTGGTTTACGGTCGCTTTTTATTTAGTGTGGTTAATGCGCGATTTCCTGGCTAGGTGTGTGTGCTGCATGTGTCATAAGGAACAGAGGAAAAAAAAAATAACAGAGGCCATTACATACAGGGGATTTACCATTAATCCCTAGCGAATTAACATATCCCACCCCTCGTGATGGAAACAGAGATACGCTCTTCCATGACATACAGTTTACCAGATCCCTACTTATGATACATGAGGGTTTCTTCTTCTTCACAACAGTCAGAGCACACTACCCATGCAATTCTACCTAGACTAAGGTATTGCCTACCCCCTACAAACATAACACAGTCCCCACCCTGGAACCGTTTCCCCGTAAGGTTCATTGAAGGCGTTACCGTTCCAATCTTAACACTTACCGACTCACACTTAATTAGCCTATGAAATAAATCAGGAGGGCTGTGGGAAGCGAGCCGTAGCTACTTACCTATTCTCCTTCACATTCTACCCCCTTAAGCAACAATTCACATTTCAAATATTTACAAAACTTGAAGTCCCTGCTCCTAACTCCTGGGGAGCAGGAAGAAAATTTCAACACAGAAACAACTACCTTAACCGCAAAACTTATCCCAAGATGCAAAAATTCTAAAACATTTGTACAACCCATCTACAGACCACGTCCCCCGGTGGATGCCATAATTCCCAACGTTATCTGCGGAGCCATTCCAATGTGCCTCAAATTTCCGCGGGCTCATGCAATTTTACCTGGACTAGGGTAGTGCCTACCCCCCACAAACGTAACAATATTGTGCTTCAAATGCATCTTTCTTGTGTGAAACGTAGGTTTAAAGCAATTTTTGGAAATAGGTCGAAAAGTGCAATACTAAATCCAAACTGAAACGTGAAGTTAATGTTATTGACGTTTCATCTCAGGAGCAAAAACTGTTTACAAATACGCTGCTCTGTATGGAATGAATGTTTGTGCTTAGTTTCTTCATCACGTGTAATGTCTATTATTGCCAGGCTTTGCAAAAAATGTTTACATTAAGGGCAGCCATACAATGTAATGAGTGTTTTTGTGTTTCAGATTGAATGAACATGGGTGCCAAAGCTCAGCTAACACCAGAAAAAAGGCAGGCAATTGTAACTTCGAGAAAAGAAGGCCAATCCTTGAGACAAATTGCAAAAAAAAGTACAAATGTCAGTAAATGCAGTTGCTTGTGCCATTAAATGACAAAACAAAACTGGTAAAAATGCAGATAGAAAACGTTCTGGTCGACCAAGAATCACAACAGAATCGCAGAACAAGTAATCTGAGTCACCAGTCTGCGCAACAGACGTCTTGCAGCACTGGAAAATATAGCCCAGCTAAACAGATCGAGCATTGCAACTGTTTCAAGGCCTTCTTTTCTCAAAGTTACAATTGCTTGTGTTTTTTTCTGGTGTTAGCTGAGCTTTGGCACCCATGTTCATGCAATCTGAAACACAAAAACACTCATTACATCGTATGGCTGCCCTAAGATAAGGGGGTAAGGTGATAAGGGGGTAAGGGGCTAAAAACACTAAGATAAGGGGGTAAGGTGGGGGCAAGCGGTGCTAAGATAAGGGGGTAAGGTGATATGGGGGTAAGGTGAGGGCAAGGGGTGCCAAGATAAGGGGGTAAGGTGATAAGGGGGTAAAACACGATGATAAGGGGATAAGGTGGGGCAAGGGGTGCTAAGATAAGGGGGAAAGGTGGGGGAAAGGGGTGCTAGGATAAGGGGGTAAGGTGGGGGAAAGGGGGTGCTTAGATAAGGGGTAAGGTGATAAGGGGGTAAGGTGGGGGCAAGGGGTGCTAAGATAAGGGGTAAGGTGATAAGGGGGTAAGGTGAGAGCAAGGGGTGCTCAGATAAAGGGGTAAGGTGATAAGGGGGTAAAAACACGAAGATAAGGGGGTAAGGTTGGGTAAAGCGGTGCTATGATAAGGGGGTAAGGTTGGGTAAAGCGGTGCTATGATAAGGGGGTAAGGTGGGGGCAATAGGGTACTTAGATAAGGGGGTAAGGTGGGGTAAAGAGGTGCTAAGATAAGGGGGTAAGGTAGGGGCAAGGGATTGCTTAGATAAGGGGGTAAGGTAGGGGCAAGGGGTGATAAGATAATGGGGTAAGGTGGGGGGCAAGGGATGCTTAGATAAGGGGGTAAGGTGGGGTAAAGGGGTGCTTAGATAAGGGGGTAAGGTGGGGGCAAGGGGTGCTATGATAAGGGGTAAGGTGATAAGGGGGTAAGGTGAGAGCAAGGGGTGCTCAGATAAAGGGGTAAGGTGATAAGGGGGTAAAAACACGAAGATAAGGGGGTACGGTTGGGTAAAGCGGTGCTATAAGGGGGTAAGGTGGGGGCAATGGGGTACTTAGATAAGGGGGTAAAGAGGTGCTAAGATAAGGGGGTAAGGTAGGGGCAAGGGGTGATAAGATAAAGGGGTAAGGTGGGAGGCAAGGGATGCTAACATAAGGGGGTAAGGTAGGGGCAAGGGGTGATAAGATAAGGGGGTAGGGTGGGAGGCAAAGGATGCTAAGATAAGGGGGTAAGGTGGGGGGGCAAGGGATGCTTAGATAAGGGGTAGGGTTGGGTAAAGGGGTGCTAAGATAAGGGGGTAAGGTGGGGCAAGGGGTGCTCAGATAAGGTTGTAAGGTGGGATAAAGGGGTGCCAAGATAAGGGGGTAAGGTGGGGCAAGGGGTGCTCAGATAAGGTTGTAAGGTGGGGTAAAGGGGTGCTAAGATAAGGGGGTAAGGTGGGGTAAAGTGGTGCTCAGATGAGGGAGTAAGGTGGGGGTAAAGGGGTGCTAAGATAAGGGGGTAAGGTGGGGTAAAGTGGTGCTAAGATGAGCGGGTAAGGTGGGGTAAACGGATGCTAAGATAAGGGGGTAAGGTGGGGGTAAAGGGAAGCTAAGATAAGGCGGTAAGGTGGGGGCAAGGGGTGCCTAGATACGGGGGGTAAGGTGGGGTAAAGGGGTGCTAAGATAAGGGGGTAAGATGGGGGCAAGGGGTGCACGATTGCGCAGGCTTGATGGGTCTAATGGCTTCATCTCATCGCTCGTTGAAGTTGCTCGTGAGTGTTCCATGATCTCCGGTTCCGGAACTCACGTCTCGAAGCGACACGAAAAATCCAGCAAGGCCTCATCGACCCAGGGCCACGTGACCGGTGAATCCCGGTGTGCAAGAAAGCTTGCCAGGTGACACGAACGTTCATTTAAATTTAAACACTCGGACTCGGGCCGTGTCCACCGGACATGGAAAGGGACAGCGACTGGTACAGCAACAGGGACACGGACAGGGACAGGGATATGGGCAGGTACACGGACAGGGGCAGGGACAGGGACAGGGACACGGACAAGGGCAGGGACAGGGACACTTGACAGGAACAGGGACACTTGACAGGAACAGGCACACGACAGGGACAGGGGCAGGGATAGGAGCACGAACAGGGACAGGGACACTTGACAAGAACAGGAACACGGACAGGGACAGGGGCAGGGGCACGGCCAGGCGGCAGGGACACGGACAGGAGCACGGACAGGGGCAGGTATAGGAGCACGGACAGGGGCAGGTATAGGAGCACGGACAGGGACAGGGATAGGAGCACGGACAGGGACAGGGGCACGGACAGGAACAGGGACACTAGTGTCAATTGACAGGAACAGGGACACGGACAGAGCCTAATGTCCTCGCTTAGGCTTATCCTTCAAAAAGCGTCAGTCAGGATGCGGATTGCGGCGAATCTAGGAAGCAACAATCTAGAAAAATTTTCTTTTTTCCAAATAAATTGTTCATTTTGTTCGAATGTTACTTAGCAATCACTGTTTTATGTTTTAATGTTAATACTTGGCGAAGGTTTTACAAAGGGCGTGTTTTGATGACGTATATCGTGAGTTGTTGACTGAAATATATTAAATGAACCATTGTGTAAGATATATATTAGTCTATGTTTATGTATTAATATTATTGCAAATGCGAAATAATTCACCTCTTACAACAAAACAATATAAAATTCAAATAATAATAACAACAACAACAACCACACCAACAACGAACTGGAAGAATGTGGGAACAACAATGCCTTGCTTCCGTATATATTACTTCATTGTGGGACGTGTTTAGTGACGTCATCACTTTATGCACACACACACACACATGACACCGCGGCCATATTGGAGTACCCGCGGAGGACACCTCGCTGCCATATTGGAGTACAAGCGGAGGACATCCCGCGGCCATATTGGAGTATAAGCGGAGGACACCTCGCGGCCATATTGGAGTACTAGTACCGACTGCAAAGCCGCAATGAGCCGGCGAAGCCAAAGCCTCTTGCCACTATTTTACCCATCACTATGGCATCAGTAGGTTAGGTAGTTGGTAGTAGGTAGGTGTAGTAGGTACCGTACCTGGTAAGACTTGGTAAAAGAGAAGAGCAGACAGTCCTCCCCAATACCTGCATACAATAAATGTCACAAGAAGCTTAAGGAAGTAACTATACGATGTGCTAGCTTGAGGCCTATTTTAAGAATTTTTAACTGGGCTTAACATACGTTTTCACAGTATGTGTGTAGTCTTCTAACTTCAGTCGCTATCAGGACTGGTTCTCTCCGGGCACTGCGGCTTCCTCCACCAGAAGAAGTAAGCTTGCAGTAAGATCAGTGCCGACAGAGCAGACGATAACGCCGTTTCAACGGCAATGTGTGACTCGTTAATCAAACCGAGCTTTCTTTCTTTATGTAAACCGCTTATACCGGTAGGTGCAGGACAACATTGTAGCGGCCCAGCTCCTTCAACATCATCAATCAGACAAACCTACTGAGCATGGGAGCATGGGATTGAAGCCTAATTCGGCTTTTCAGGTCTACCACTAAAGAAGAGAAAAATTTCGAAAATGGCCCAGAGTAGAGAAATTTAGTAGTGTACAGTTAAAGTGTAGACTTAAACTGGTAATTGAAACAGTGTAGATTGTAACCTGGTGAATGAGCAGGAGTCACATGACACTTTATCACGAATTAGCTTGGGTACCCAAGACTTGGGTACATTTATGTCGTGGTTAAGCATAAACGTCGTCCTTCATGCCACATCCGATAGGTCGGTGTGGCGATGAAGAATGGAGGCGAAACATTGTTCCTCGTGTTGGCTTTGACCGAGTGACATGGCGTTTTGCAGAATCGAGTCGAAAAACACGTTGTTCAAGTGCTCGTACTTTTCCGCTGTGCAGTAAGCGAGTGACTCGATACGTTTCACAGTGCCCAAAGCAATGACGATTTAGCTTAGGAAATTTGAGCATATGATGAGAACTATTTCGAGCAGCATACGCTTACGCGTGATTCGGTTGTTTTGCATCAACCTCGTTCCCGGCGTTGCAGACGACGCCCTGGTAAGATGTCCTGTGTCGAGGGCGCTGATTGGCTGACCTAAGCTGATCGCTGATTGGTCAGCTCACAAAATTTCGAAAATTCAGACCTAAAATGACACAATTTGCATTCTGGATGAGATTAAAATTGATAAAATTTACTTCTTGATTAATTCGGTGAATTCCGTCTCAACTTCGGATATTTCCGGCCGTGAAAAACTATCCGTATTTCTAAACTAAATATGTAAACCGCTTATACCGTATTTCTGGCCGTGAAAAACTATCCCCGACGGCCATGAGATTTCTAAAAAATAATTCTTCATCAATTTTAGAATATTTGATGCCGTATTCACCCTCCGAAACGCGTAATAAGCTTTTTAAAAATATTTTTTCAAATGCTCGAATCTCATTGGTTCTGGTGTTTGGTGACGATTTTCGTTGAAGATAACGAAATTGGTCTTAACGTATTTTAATTACAAATTAGAGGTTCATTAGATTGTGAATCAAAGAACGACGGGTGAAACAAACTCCTATTGAACTTTTTCGCAATTGTTTTATGCAAACTTCCGCATCCGGTCGATGGCGGCCTCCATTGCGTGATTTGGTTTTAGAAATATTTTTTCAAATGCTCGAATCTCATTGGGTCCGGTGTTTGGTGACGCTTTTCGTTGAAGATAACCAGGCCCGTGCGGGCCGAGGTTGGTCTTAAAGTATTTTAATAATAAATTAGAGGTGCATAAGATTGTGAATCAAACACTGACGGGTGAAAGAAACTCCTATTGAACGTTTTCAATTTGTTATGCATACTTCCGCATCCGCAAGATTGTGGCCTCCATTGCGCTTCGGAATTCTCAAGCCAAGGCATAATCAGCTTTTCGACATAATATGTATGCGTTTATTGACAACACCGGCTTCGCCGGCTACTAGTACCCGACTGCAAAGCCGCAATGAGCTGGCGAAGCCAAAGCCTCTTGCCACTATTTTACCCATCACTATGGCATAAGTAGGTTAGGTAGAGCCTAATGCCCCCTGGAGCTTAATGCCCCCCTTTGCCCTACCTGGTAAGACAGGTAAAAGAGAAGAGCAGACAGTTCTCCCCAATACCTACTTACAATAAATGTCACAAGAAGCTTGAGGAAGTAACTATACGATGTGCTCGCTTAGGGCCTATTTTAAGAAATGTTAACTGGGCTTAACATACGTTTTCACAGTATGTGTGTGGTCTTCTAACTTCAGTCGCTGTCAGGACTGGTTCTCTCCGGGCACTGCGGCTTCCTCCACCAGAAGAAGTTAGCTTGCAGTAAGATTAGTGCCAACAGATCAGACTATAGCGCCGTTTCAACGGCAATATGTGACTGTCGTTAATCAAACCGAGCTTTCTTTCTATGTAAACCGCTTATACCGGTAGGTGCAGGACAACATTATAAATCAGACAAACCTACTGAGCATGGGAGCATGGGATTGAAGCCTAATTCGGCTTTTTAGGTCCACCACTAAAGAAGAGAAAATTTCGAAAATGCCCCAGAGTCGCGACTGTTGTCACGAAGGGTGCACTAACCAGAAGTTACGTAGTTCCGCGGGCGCCTATTGAACTCTTTCGCAATTTTTTATGCATACTTCCGCATCCGCAAGATGGCGGCCTCCATGGAGCGATTTGGTGCGTCAAAGCTTCGAAATTCTCAAAGGATCCAGCAAAATCTGGCTTTTCAACATAAGATTGTGAATCAAAAAAAGATGGGTGAAACCAACTCCTATTGAACTTTTTCGCAATTTTTTATGCATACTTCCGCATCCGCAAGATGGCGGCCTCCATGGTGTGATTTGGTGCGTCAAAGCGTCAAAATTCTCAAAGGATCCAGCAACATCTGGCTTTTCAACATAATACGTACGCATTCATTCACAACACCAGCTTCGCCGGCTATAAGCGGAGGACATCCCGCTGCCATATTGGAGTATAAGCGGAGGACACCCCGTGGCCATATTGAAGTAGAAGCGGAGTACACCCCACGGCCATATTGAAGTATAAGCGGAGGACACCCCACGGCCATATTGAAGTATAAGCGGAGGACACCCCACGGCCATATTGGAGTATAAGCGGCGGACACCCCGTGGCCATATTGAAGTATAAGCGGAGGACACACCGCGCCATATTGGAGTATAAGCAGAGGACACCCCATGGCCATATTGGAGTACAAGCGAAGGTCACCCTGCGGCTATATTGGAGTATAAGTGGTGGACACCCCGTGGCCATAATGGAGTATAAGCAGAGGACACCCAGTCGCCATATTGGAGTATAAGCGGAGGCCACCCCGTGGCCATATTGGTGTATAAGTGGAGGCCACCCCGTGGCCATATTGGAGTTCAAGCGGTGGATAATGCAACGTCCATTCATTCACGATCCGTGAAGTGGATGATTTGCGTTATTGTACTTTGTGTCCTTTGTGATGGACAAACATTTGGGGTCAAAGTTTGTCCTGAAGCTTGGGTATATCGATACATTTGCCTAGGGTCTAGGGAGTGATATTATTTCCAAATACAGGTTACAGGCAACAAAGACCCGTATGAACTTTTTTGTCTACTAAGTTGAGGCTCGTATAAAAGCTTTTATATTTGTATTTTTTTTTTTTTTTTTGAATAGAGTGAAGGCTCGTGCAAGAGCATCACATTAAACAGGATGCAGATCACATTAAACAGGAAAACATTTACGGATGCGGAAAACATACAATAAAGGGAGCGGGAGACAACAGGGGGAGGGAGAGGGAAGCACACAAGCACAACAACATTAGAGAACAGGGACGTCAGTAGATCTGTGGAAGGGAGAGGGCTGGGAGGGGGGGGGGGGTACACGGTATAGAGCAAATGGACACCACAAGGACTTTCAGGAAAGAAAACTGGATTTAAAGGAGGTGGGTTTGGGGTGTATTAATGGGGGTAGAAAAGATCAAGGTTTTGGATGGGGGAAGATAAGAGATGGTCATGAACAGCTGTTTTAAAGACCTGGAGGGAGGAGAGGGATTGAAGAGAGTGAGGGAGTTTGTTCCAGAGGCGGGTGAAAGGACGAATGAAGGAGTGAAGGTGAGCAGAGAGTCTTGATTTTGGCAGTTTCACCAGAAGGGGTGTCCCCCCTCCCCCCCCTTCCCACGCCTCCTCCCCCCAAGCCCTCTCCCTCCCACACTTCTCCCTGCTCTCAAATGTTGTCGTTGTGTGCTTCCCCTTCACTCCCCATCTTGTCTTCCGCTCCCTCTTTTTGTATATTTTGTTTGTCTGGTTGATTTGTTTTTGAAATAAATGTTAGCTCTTTCACGAGCCTCGATTCAGTATACAAAAAAAAAAAGAAAAAAAAAAAAGAGGGTCGCTGGCAGATCCTGTGCACCCTGCAGGAATATTTGGGGGACGCACAGACAGAGCAGGGGGAGCAAGGCTGGAGAGGAATCGGTAGAAAACAGAAAGACCGTGAAGAGTGAAGCCGAGCTAGATGTGAGGCAGGAGCACCAGCCCAGAGGAGAGAGAGCAGTATTCCATTGAGCTGTGGATGAAAGCCTTGTCTGTGGTGAGGAGCTCAGGTGTGCCAAGGAAGGACTTCACACGATGGAGGATGCCCAGTCGGCGACTAGCTTTGGAGACCAGCTTGGAAATCTGATTTTCCCAGGAAAGATCATGGCAGATAGTGAGACCCAAAAGCTTGAGTGACAGAACTTCTTGGAGAGGATTGTTGAGAGAGTAGATTGGAGGGTTGTCCAGTCGGTCTTTTCCGAGAGACATCGTAAGAGTGTGAGATTTGTCAGGATTGAAAGACATGTTCCACTTGTTTGACTAGTCTGTGATTTTGTCCAGGTCTGCAGAGAGTGAGGAGGCTGCAGACTGCTGATCTGAAGGATGAGGAATGAAGTGGCAGAGAGTGGAGTCATCAGCAAAGAGATAGAGAGGATTTTCCAGCGAGTCGGAGAGATCATTGATGAAGACCAGAAAAAGCACAGGGCCCAGAACACTGCCTTGGGGAACTCCAGCCTGAACAGGAAGGGGAGATGAGAGAAATCCATTCAAGGCCACAAGTTTACTACGACTAGAGAGGAAGTCCGCAAGCGATGCGTGGAGGTTTCCATGGATTCCATAGGAGGAGAGTTTGGTGAGCAGGGTGGGGTGCCAGACCGTATCGAAGACAGGAAATATGTCTGATTTCCTGTTTGGCATTGAGGACCTCCATCCATTGTTGAGACAGCATAAGCAGCATGTCCAAAGTAGAGTGACCTGGTCTGAATCCAAATTGATGATCAGAGATCAAGCCATTGGAGAAGAGGAAGGATTTGATATCAGAAGCGATGATGGAATCCATGACTTTGCCGATCTGAGGGAATCCTTGATTATTGGGAGAAGGTTGATTGGTCTGTAGTTGCAAGCATCTATTTTTGCACCTTTTTGTGTGAAGCGGTAATGTTGGCTGATTTCCAAGCTGATGGCAGATGACCTTGAACAAAAGAGAGGGTGAAGAGAACAGAGAGAGGGTGTGATAGAGCGGCAGAGCAGGATTTTAGGATCCGTGGGCTGATACCGTTTGGTCCAGTTGCAGAATCAGAGTCGAGGTTTGACAGAAATTTCTCCACCTTATCAGGAGTGAAGGACACAGAGTCCAGGAGCAGCTGGGTTCGACTGGGTAAGGTGGGTACAGAGAAGGACGGGTTTGGGACATAAGATTTTAAAGCAAACACAGAGTTGAAGCATTCAGCTTTTCACGTGGACTGTCAGCTGTGTCGCCGTTTGAGGTAAGGGAGGGAATGGAGAGGGAAGAAACAGCAGAAACAGATTTGACCAGGCGCCAACAGGATTTGGAGGAGGGAGACAGGTTTGAGAGTTCAGTCTTGAGAGACGAGAGATAGTGCTTCCTGGCTCTCCTGAGGGTGGACACACACTTGTTCCGAGCTTTGTGGAAGGAAATGAGATTACCTTCAGTTGGATTAGCCTTCCATGAGGCGAAGGCAAGTTGTTTCAGGGCAACTGCCTCACCACAAGATTCTGTGTGCCATGGATGGGAGGAAGGGTATGACAACTGAAGACGAGATGGGATAAATCTGTGCATGAGAGAGAGAGAGAGAGCAGTTTACTTTGGAAGAATTCCCAAGAAGAGTTGATGTCAGAGGCAGTAGAGATGGGAGACCAGTCTAGATGATTGATGGCTGCTTGAAGACCGTGCCAGTTAGCCTGAGTGAAATGCCAGACTCGTCGACGCTGAGGAGGAGAGATATCCAGAGAAATATCCACTTTAATAGGCAAATGATCAGAAGAACTGATTGGAGCAGAAGAACAGCAGCAGACATTTGCAGGGAAGTTTGTCATAACCAAGTCTAGAAGAGAAGATGCTCCGTTGACTGAGATCCGGGTCGGGAAATTGACAGATTGTGTCAGTCCCAATGAGTTCCAGAAGTCCTATGCTGAGGTGCCATGGCAGGTTAGAGAGGAACCCACACCCAGCCTGCTGGCATGATGACAGTTGAAGTCGCCACATATGAGGAAGAGAGAGATGGGATGAGTGGATAGAAGTTGGTCCATGTTGTCAGACAGCGAAATGTAAATGGAGGCCTCACTGTTTGGTGGATGGTACAGAACACATTTGAACAAAAGGTGTGAGCAGAGAGGAAGCCGTAGCCAGAGGTATTCCTGGGGTGAGGTGGAGAGAGGGCAGTGTAGGGAGAGTGAGGAAGAGAGTTTTTGATAAAGATAGCAACCCCACCACCCGGACGAGGCTCAGGTCTATCATACCGGAGGAGGGAGTAACCCGGGAGAGATATTGAGGAGTCAGACATGGCTACAAGGAGGAAGTACTCTCTTGAAAATCCTCTCTATCTCTTTGCTGACGACTCTACTCTCTGTCGCTCCATTCCTCATCCCTCAGATCGGCAGTCTGCAGCCTCCTCACTCTCTGCAGACCTGAACAAAATCACAGACTGGGCAAACAAATGGAACATGTCTTTCAATCCTGATAAATCTCACACTCTTACGATGTCTCTCCGAAAAGACCGACTGGAAAACCCTCCCATCCACTTTCTGAATAATCCTCTCCAAGAAGTTCTGTCACTCAAGCTTTTGGGTCTCACTATTTGCCATGATCTTTCCTGGGAAAACCACATTTCAAATCTGGCCTCCAAAGCCAGTCGCCGACTGGGCATCCTCCGTCGTGCGAAGTCCTTCCATGGCACACCTGAGCTCCTCACCACATACAAGGCTTTCATCCGCAGCTCTATGGAATACTGCTCTCCCCTCTGGTCTGGTGCTCCTGCCTCACACCTAGCCCGTCTTCACACTGTTGAAACCAAAGCGTTCAGAATCATTGGAATCTCCCGCGATGAAGCTAACTCCAAGGGCCTTTCACTCACTCACCGCAGGCAGGTTGGTGGTCTTTCCGTCTTCTACCGACTCCTCTCTGGCCTTGCTCCCCCAGCCCTCTCTGGGCTCTGTCCCCCAAATATTCCTACAGGTCGCACAAGATCTGCCTGCAACCCTCTTATGGTTAAACTGCCAAAATCAAGACTTTCTGCTCACCTTCACTCCTTCATTCCTCTTTTCTCCCGCCTCTGGAACAAACTCCCTCACTCTCTTCAATCCCACTCCACCCTCCAGGTCTTTAAAACAGCTGTTCACCACCATCTCTTATCCTCCCCCATCCAAAACCTTGATCTTTTCTACCCCCGCTAATTTCGGTCCCCTTGTGTTTTATACTTCTCCCACCCCCCCCCCCCCCCCACCCCCCCCTTCCCACGCCTCCTGCCCCCAAGCCCTCTCCCTCCCACACTTCTCCCTGCTCTCAAATGTTGTGGTTGTGTGCTTCCCCTTCTCTCCCCATCTTGACTTCCGCTCCCTCTTTTTGTATATTTTGTTTGTCTGGTTGATTTGTTTGTGAAATAAATGTTAGCTCTTTCACGAGCGTCGATTCAGTATACAAAAAAAAAGAAAAAGAAAAAGAAAAAAAAAAGTCCCTGTTAAGCCGATTAAGTGTGCTTGGGAGGGGTGAAGGGGGAGATATGAAGGGGAGGGGTGAAGGGGGAGATATAAAGGGGAGGCCTGAGTGGGGAGTTTTGAAGGGGAGGGGTAGAGGGAAGGTAGTGGTGGGATGGGATAGGAGAGAGTAGAGGGAAGGGGCTTGGAGTGGGACGTTGGTAAGAGATAGGATTGGTAGGATATGTGCAAGTACCAGTGGAGGAGGGAACAGACAGAGAAGGGTTTGACACTGAAGATGTGCAAAAGGAACGATGAATGAAATACAAACATCCAACACAAAATGTGGTTCTTGAGATTTTCAAGTTAGAGATTCCTTTGAAAACGTTGGAGGAGGGGTGGAATAAAGGAGAATGGAGAACGGAAGAACTGTAAGAGATTGAATTTTTTTGAATCGGAATGATTGAAAGTAGAGGATTCTTAATCATTACTGATCATTATGTTTGTTCTTATGTCTTTCAGACCGTGTTCATTGTTGAAGTTGCAATAAACCGCCAACTGGATTAACAAAGAGAACGGGTCTTATTTATGAACACGGTGCAGGTTGACCAAAGCCACGATGCCTGCTGTGGGATGCCCAATCGCCGGATGTGAGTACACCACTGAAGACCTCGATCCTGCTACCATGGCCGCACTCATCACTGCCCACAGTGCCATGCACGCCCCTGGACATGCCGCCAAGGTTGAAAAAGTCAAAAGGCCCACAATTGTCGCCGCTGGCTCCAGTGAAGAGTGGGCTTACTTCGAGTCACGATGGTCTGAATACGTCGATGCAACCAAAATCACTGGCCGCGATAAGGTAGTGCAGTTACTAGAGTGCTGTGACGAACCTCTGCGCAAGGATCTAACAAGATCGACAGGTGGTAGCCTTTCAAACAAACCCATCGAGGTGGTAATGGCAGACATTAAAAAACTTGCTGTTCGCGGAGAGAACACTATGGTTGCCAGAGTAGCACTACATAATATGCGTCAAGACCGTGATGAGACAGTGCGCAGCTTTGGGGCCCGTCTACGTGGTCAAGTGGGAATATGCAAATTCCTAATCAAATGCCCTAGTTGTGATGCTGAAGTTAACTACACAGAAGCGATCGTGCGTGATGTTCTTACACGAGGAATTGCTGACCCTGAAATCCAGCTTGACCTCCTTGGTGACAAGAACCAGGACATGATCCTGGAGGACGTTTTCCAATTCATTGAGGCTAAAGAATCTGGCAAACGGTCAGCAGCTACACTACTGGACACACACTCAGTGGAAGCAGCTAGCAGCACATATCAAAAGGCCAAGCAAGTAACCATCAAGGACAGAAACGAGCCATGCTCCTACTGTGGCAAAAAGGGACACGGGAAGAGCGCCCCAGCCCACGTTCGCAAAACGGAATGCGCGGCATATGGTCACAGATGTGGGCATTGCAATCGCGATAATCACATGGAGAGTGTATGTCGCAGTAGGAACAAACCCAAACGCACGAGTGCCTCTTCTAATAACAGTGAAAATGCTGTGTTTGATACCTTATGCACTGTCCACGTATCAGAACAACAGTCAAATGAAACTCCTAACATATCTGGGCATGAATGTAATGAGTTTGATAATGTTATTAATTCGGGTCGATCACGCAGTGAGTGTTCCATCACCCTTGACCACCATGTTTATGACAAACTCTCTAATACATGGATCAGGAAGGGTTCAAAACCTCAACCATTTGTTAGTGTGACTGTCAAAATCATGCGCGAAGACTACGCAGCCCTTGGCTTTGACCTTTCCACTCAGACCATGACGTGCCATGTCCCCGCGATGGCAGACACAGGGTGCCAGAGTTGCCTTGCTGGTATAAAGGTCATCCACCGCCTTGGTTTGCGCAAATCTGACCTCATCCCAGTAACCATGAGAATGCGCACTGCCAACAATGGAGGCATCAATATCCTTGGGGCCACTGTACTCCGCTTGTCGGGCAAAGACAAACGGGGTCAGGCTGTTGAAACTAGGCAAATGACCTATGTCACAGAAAGCTCTGACAAGCTCTTTCTCAGCAGAGAAGCCTGTGTCGCCCTTGACATCATTCCGGATAACTTCCCCAAGATTGGTGTAGACCTGACAGCACAGCAGCCGGATGCAACAGCAGTCTTACAGGAAGACCCCACTGCAGCGTGCCGTTGCCCTCAGCGTCGTCGACCCCCACCACCCCCGACAAAGCTGCCGTTCCCCGCAACTGATGCTAATCGCATGAAGCTACAACAGTATCTCCTTGAATACTATAAGTCAAGCACATTTAACACTTGTGAGCATCAAACATTGCCTCTAATGGATGGCCCGCCCATGAAACTGATGGTGGATCCTAATGCTGAACCAGTGGCACACCACACACCGGTACCAGTCCCACTACACTGGCGGGATGTGGTCAAAGCTGGGATAGACCACGATGTACAGTTGGGTGTGCTTGAACCAGTCCCCATTGGTGAACCCGTCACCTGGTGCCATAGAATGGTTGTCTGTGCAAAGAAGAATGGCCAGCCACGCCGCACCGTTGATTTCCAGGCCCTCAACGCCCATGCTACACGGGAAACACATCACACGCCATCACCCTTTCATCAGGCTAGATCGGTTCCGAACGGTAAGAAGAAGACGGTCTTTGATGCGTGGAACGGTTACCACGGTGTGCCCATCTGCAAAGTAGATCGGCACCTGACCACCTTCATCACACCCTGGGGTAGATACCGCTATAGAACAGCCCCTCAAGGGTATATTGCATCTGGCGATGGATATACAAGACGTTATGACGAGATCGTGTCTGACATCCCCAATAAGACAAAATGCGTTGATGACGTCTTGCTATGGTCTGACTCGCTGGCAGTGGCAGACAGTTTCTTCCAGGCTGTTCAGTGGCTTGACACCTGTGGACAGAATGGAATCACCCTGAACCCTGACAAGTTTGTGTTTGGCGAAGATATAGTGGAATTTGCTGGGTTCGAAATAACTCCCAATAGTATCCGTCCTTGCAGGAAATACCTACGCGCGATCCTCGATTTCCCAACACCCAAGGACATCACAGATGTACGTTGTTGGTTTGGACTTGTCAATCAAGTGTCATATGCTTTCAGTATGGCTGAGAAGATGTTGCCGTTCTGGCAACTACTGAAACCTAGTACACCATTTAAGTGGGATGAGCACCTCCAAGATGCATTTGAAGAGTCGAAAGCTGTCATTGCCAGTGAGATCGAGGAGGGTGTCCGGATATTCGACCCAAGCAAGCCCACGTGCCTCGCTACAGACTGGTCCAAGACTGGCATTGGCTTCTGGCTACTGCAGAAACACTGTACCTGTACCAACATAAAACCCTTCTGTTGTCACACAGGATGGAAAATCACACTCGTTTGCAGCAGATTCACCCACCCTGCTGAATCACGTTATGCACCAGTTGAGGGTGAGGCCCTAGCAGTTGCTGACACCCTAGACAAGGCCAGATACTTTGTTCTGGGATGTGAAGACCTCATAATCGCTGTTGACCACAAACCTCTGCTCAGGATCTTTAATGATCGAAGTCTAGAGGATATCTCAAACGCTCGACTTAGGAACTTGAAGGAGAACACCCTGCGATACAGGTTCCGGATGGTCCATGTGCTGGGGATTAGACATCGCGCCACAGACTGCATCTCACGCCACCCTACTGGAGAGCCTGTGAAACTGACCCTCACTGACGATATGGCGGCCATTGATTCCACACCCATCATCCTGACGCATTCCAAAACCCTCCTGAGTGGCTTACGTATATCAGCACCAGAAACCCCCGACGACTATGTTTCCACGTCTGCTATGTCCTCCCTCGCCTCACTCAGTCTCAAATCTGTAACATGGGACAGGGTTCGAACCGCAATAGCGAGTGGCAATAACATGCAGAGCCTTGTTGACCTTATCGAGTCAGGTATCCCTGAATTCCGTCATGAGCTCCCTGGACCCCGACACGAATACTTCCAATTTCGAGATAGTCTACATACAGTTGATGGTGTCATACTCTACGAGGATCGTGTCCTTATACCACCGTCTCTCAGGGACGAGGTGTTAGCCGATCTGCACGCTGCCCATCAAGGGGTCACTTCTATGACTGCGAGAGCCGAGTCTTCCATCTTCTGGCCTGGCATCGCCCCTGCCATTGCGGCCCTTCGTGCTGGGTGCTACCATTGTAATCGGATTGCGCCCTCCAATCCAAGTGCACCACCCACTCCTCTCACACCTCTAGATTATCCATTCCAATGCATGTGTGCCGACTACTTTCACTACAAAGGATGCAACTACTTGGTAGTGGTCGCCCGGTATTCTAACTGGCCGATAGTTGAGAGAGCCTCACATGGTGCAGGTGGATTCATCGCTTGCCTAAGACGTACCTTTGTCACATTTGGTATCCCTGATGAATTAGCTTCCGATGGTGGTCCTGAATTCACAGCTGTCGCTACACGTCAATTCCTCAAGGACTGGGGTGTACATCATCGACTCTCCTCAGTAGCTTATCCACATAGCAACTGCCGTGCTGAAGTTGGTGTCAAGACTGTGAAGCGTCTTCTCATGGACAACACTAGCCCTAGTGGAGGCCTTGATACCGATGCATTCCAACGTGCACTGCTCCAGTATAGAAATACTCCAGACAGACACAAAACTCTCTCCAGCGATGTGCATTTTTGGCCGCCCAATTCGAGACTTCATCCCAATACCACCTGGCAGATACAAACCTCATAACACCTGGCGTGGGACTCTGGCGGCTCGGGAGGAAGCACTTCGCAACCGCCACATGAGAGACGCTGAGCGCTGGTCTGAACATACCAAGAGACTCTTGCCCCTTGTTGTCGGCGACTGTGTTCGCATCCAGAATCAGACCGGGCCACACCCCCTCAAATGGGACAAAACCGGCATCATCATCGAGGTTCGCCAGTTTGACCAATATGTGGTAAGAGTTGATGGTTCAGGAAGGGTTACTCTGCGCAATAGGAAATTCCTGCGAAAGTACATTCCTGTGCTAACACCCCTACCAAGATTGACGATAGATGGTGATATTGGAGTGCAGAGACCAATGGTTCGGCAGAACATCCCACACCCATGCATTGTGCACACCACAACCCCGGCCAGTCACAAGGAGGCTTGTGGCCCATCCATTACTAGTCCAATGCCACAGCAACATTCCACCATCAACTCTGACACCACTCCACCGCAGCCACCTGCTACGTTTCCTGTTGAATCACCCAGGGTCAACCGGAGCCCTCCTGGCCGCCATCAGCTCTTTGATGATGCTACATCCCCATCTATGGATAAGTCATCGCAGGTAACTCGGCATATCAGCGCAGCGCCTCCAATGTCACCTCCTCAAGTCAGTGATCCCAAACCCAATACGGTTACCACACGCCCTGCGCTTGACAAACCAGCTGCTGCACCCAGACGGTCCGGCCGAAGCACGAGCAAGCCTGCCTGGCACTCTGACTATGACATGTGATTCTGGCATTGACCATTACTGACATTGTGTTTGGTTTCTGGTTCACCAGTTCTTCAATTCGCTTCAAAGTTAGTTACACATATTCTTCATATTCTCAGTCTTTGTCATGCCAAAATACACACACACTTGTTATACACTTATATTTTCCATGCCAAAGACTTGGGGGGAGATAGAGGATCCTTAATCATTACTGATCATTATGTTTGTTCTTATGTCTTTCAGACCGTGTTCATTGTTGAAGTTGCAATAAACCGCCAACTGGATTAACCAAGAGAACTGGTCTTATTTATAAAGTGTGTTTGAAAACAGCTTAGGAAAGGAAGAAGAAGAAGAGTGAAATTTAATACAATAGTCATAGAGATTTCAACACGGGAGAAGGAAGTTGAAACATTTTAAAATATTTTTTATTTTTCATTCTTCATTTCAGATTCTTCCTTTTGTTTCTTGTTTTTCTTATTGAGTTTGTTGTTAACATATTTTTACGCTTTTTCAAATAAAAAGACAAGGTATAGGGCATAGATATATATAACACATCTATGGTATAGGGTGACATCCTGTGTGCTCGTTGTGGTGAATGACATTTCGCTAATTTCCTACTTGAATTTCAATCTTATAAAACTCAATTTAAAGGCTGTAATAAAAATAACGAAACGCGGGGCGTGGTGTAATAGGCGGAAGTGCTGAGCGAGGGGCGTGGCCTGACAGGCGGAAGTGCACAGCGAGGGGCGTGGCCTGACAGGCGGAAGTGCACAACGAGGGGCGTGGTCCAACAGGCGGAAGTGCACGGTGAGGGGCGTGTTTGTGGGATTTACAGGAAAGGCTGGTTATTCGTAATATATATACTTCCTGTGTGTACGTACGTATGATGTTCATGTTTTGTTGTTGAACCAGACACGTGACACGGCGGCCGACATCAACATGGACCGGTACCATTCCGTGTTCTATTCTCTGCTCTACTTTGGCCTCACTTGTGCACACATGTACTCGGAGAGCACCGTGAACGCGGTTCCACAGGTGCACCTGTCCCTGGACACAGAACCGCCACTGACGTATCGGCTGGAGCCGCTGGAGCACCTGGAGGTATACGCGAGCTCTATGGATGCGGCCGATGAAGTTCCGGACCATGACCCACAGCACTGCCACGAGCTGCTCAATCACTTCTCCCAAAGGAGCTCGCAGTTCGTCCATTGTGCTGCTCTTGCTGCGAGGCCTTTGCGTCTCTGCGAACGTTGCTACCTGCCCTACAGGGATTTCAGCACCGTGTACGGGATCATCGAGCAGGTGCTGCGTCACCTTTCCCGTGTCTGCTCCATGCCCATACACCTTCAACATATTTCATCCACTTTATCCTTGCAACTCGTCCTCATCATTCCCATCCTCGTTCTCAATTCTCATTCTCAATCTCATTCTCGTCCTCCTCATTCTCATCCTCATCATTCTCGTCCTCGTCCTTCTCATCCTCGTCCTCCTCATTCTCATCATTCTCGTCCTTCTCATTCTCATCATTCTCGTCCTTGTCATTCTCATTCTCCTCATTCTCATCCTCGTCAATTCTCATCCTCGTCAATTCTCATCCTCGTCATTCTCATCCTCGTCATTCTCATCCTCGTCATTCTCATCCTCGTCATTCTCATCCTCGTCATTCTCATCCTCGTCATTCTCATCCTCGTCATTCTCATCCTCGTCATTCTCATCCTCGTCATTCTCATCCTCGTCATTCTCATCCTCGTCATTCTCATCCTCGTCATTCTCATCCTCGTCATTCTCATCCTCGTCGTCCTCCTCATTCTCGTCCTCATCCTTCTCATCCTCATCATTCTCATCCTCATCATTCTCGTCCTCATCCTTCTCATCCTCCTCATTCTCATCCTCGTCAATTCTCATCCTCGTCATTCTCATCCTCGTCATTCTCATCCTCGTCATTCTCATCCTCGTCATTCTCATCCTCGTCATTGTCATTCTCGTCCTCATTCTCATCATTCTCGTCCTCGTCATCATTCTCATCATTCTCGTCGTCGTCCTCATTCTCATCCTCGTCCTCATTCTCATCATTCTCGTGCTCATCATTCTCGTCCTCGTCATTATCATCCTCGTCCTCCTCATTCTCATCCTCATTCTCATCATTCTCGTCCTCATTCTCATCATTCTCGTCCTCATCTCATCATTCTCATTCTCGTCCTCATTCTCATTCTCGTCATTCTCATTCTCATCATTCTCGTCCTTGTGCTCAATGCTCATCCTCATCCTCATGTTCATCCTCGTCCTCCTGGTCCTCCTGGTCTCACTTCGTCCTCCTGGTCTCACTTCGTCGTCCTGGTCTCACTTCGTCGTCCTGGTCTCACTTCGTCATCCTGGTCTCACTTCGTCCTCCTGGTCTCACTTCGTCCTCCTGTTCTCACTTCGTCCTCCTGTTCTCACTTCGTCCTCCTGGTCTCACTTCGTCCTCCTGGTCTCACTTCGTCCTCCTGGTCTCACTTCGTCCTCCTGGTCTCACTTCGTCCTCCTGGTCTCACTTCGTCCTCCTGGTCTCACTTCGTCCTCCTGGTCTCACTTCGTCCTCCTGGTCTCACTTCGTCCTCCTGGTCTCACTTCGTCCTCATGGTCTCACTTCGTCCTCCTGGTCTCACTCCGTCGTCTCTCACTCCCCCCAAGCCCTCTCCCTCCCACACTTCTCCCTGCTCTCAAATGTTGTGGTTGTGTGCTTCCCCTTCTCTCCCCATCTTGTCTTCCGCTCCCTCTTTTTGTATATTTTGTTTGTCTGGTTGATTTGTTTGTGAAATAAATGTTAGCTCTTTCACGAGCCTCGATTATCCAAAAAAAAAAAAAAAAAAAATCCGTTTCGTCCCCGTTTTCCTCCTCCTACCCCCTCGTCTCACTTTGTCCATTATGTCTGACTTGTGCATCTTTTCCATTGATTGTGAGTTGTCTAACATGGAACACTGCTCGCGATGTCCATCCACCTTTAGGACAATCGGTGAGGTTTCCAAAAACCCCTGTCTTGGTCTCTTTCCCACACTTCCTCTTCCTCTGCCACTTCCTCTTGAAATTACTCGTGATATTTCCCTCACCGAGTCTTCTTCTTTAAACCCCATTTCCCAATAGTGAATAGTACTTGTCCCTTCCTTGTCCCTCTCTTGTCCGTCCACTCACGACTGTCTGTAAATGTCGTTACTTTTGGCTACAAGCTGGATATTCATTCCTTACCGGCATCACGTTTTGATTAAACACCGAGTTTTATGAGATATTATCAACTTTGCTTATCTACATATTACAGACGCACAGGAATGTGGGGGTGCGGAGGCTCCAAGTGATATTGAGAAAGGCAGGACAAAACATTTGATAGAGAATGGTCGACCGCTGATCTCTGTTGCATTGGAGGTTCAACACTGAATCGCGTATCTATTTTGACTCCACCGGGAGTGTAATGGCAGCCATATTGCATCCCCCAATGTACACACCGAGTGTAATGGCAGCCATATTGCATCCCCCAATGTACACACCGAGTGTAATGGCAGCCATATTGCGTCCCCCAATGTACAAACCGAGAGTGTAATGGTAGCCATATTGAGTCCCCCAATGTACACACCGAGAGTGTAATGGTAGCCATATTGCGTCCGCCAATGTACACACCGAGAGTGTAATGGTAGCCATGTTGCGTCCCCCAATGTACACACCGAGTGTAATGGTAGCCATATTGCGTCCCCCAATGTACACACCGAGAGTGTAATGGTAGCCATATTACACACCGAGAGTGTGTGTAATATGCCTGTACACACCGAGTGCTCCAGTGTACACACCGAGAGTGCAATGGCAGCCATATTGCGTGTCCCAATGTACACTCCGAACGTGCGATCGCAAGTGGAAAGCTGTCGCTGATCTTTGATTTCATTGGTTTTACGAATGTTCTGATTTGATACCGATTTGATCCAAACCACAAAGGCAGCAGTGAGATGGGATGATGTGTGACAGACTTTATAAGTGACGAGGTATCTCATCAGGTTGAAAAGATGCTTCAGGACTTTCAGGAAACAATCAAGGACATGATAGAAACTGGGGAGAAAATAATTGGAAAAAGTTATGCTGATGCAGTGAGAAGTAAGACCGGCAGGTGATCGTCCAAGTGAACATGCTTCAAAGGTCGCCGTTAGAGACCAGGTACAGTCAGTTTCTAGTTCAAGACGCCGGAATGCGGCCGGATGTGGTCAGCGTCCGGACTATGGAGATCATCTGGATGGACTTGGAGTAACGGGTGTAGATCCTCATCGTCGATTGGGGTGTGTCAGTCGACAAGGTATTGAAGCTTGGTTCTGAAATATGATCCTGACATTTTAATGACGGAAGTTGCACCAAAAGCAGGTAGGTATGTTTCGATTGTTACCTGCATCAGTAGCGATCGACGGGTATGATGTGTTATCAAACTTGGACGCAGCACAGAATATAAGAGGAGTTACAATCTACACCAAAGCTGAACTCCACGCAGTGGATATGGAACTCCTTCGGACTACCAGGAATCTGCTTGAGGTAGATCGGAGCAAACTCATAGGCTGTTTATACCGGAGCCAGTCGTGCGGCATAAGGAATTCGGAGTTCCTCTGTGAGTTACTTCACGATGTAAGTTAAAAAGGTGACGCACATCCTCATGGTAGGAGATTTGAATGATCCAGAAATTGACTGGCAAAGTTGGCATACGATTACCCAACTACAACACTACAAATAACAATTTTTTAAAGTACTGCAAGATACATTTATACACTAACATGTAACAGTACCTACGAGGTATCAAAATGGGGTGCCTACAAGGTGCACCCCACCCTGCCTCCTGTACGCGATACCCTCCCCCGTACGCGATGCCCTCCCCCGTACGCGATGCCCTCCCCCGTACGCGATGCCCTCCCCCGTACGCGATGCCCTCCCCCGTACGCGATGCCCTCCCCCGTACGGGATGCCCTCCCCCGTACGCGCTGCCCTACCCCCGCCCCACCCACTGTAACAATATGTATTACCCCCCCCCCCTCCCTTCTTTGTCTTGTGTTCCCTTTGTTCCTTTTGTTCTGTTTGTCTTGATCATTTCTACCTTCTCGCTCTTCCACGAGCCTTGGCTTTGTCCAAAAAAGAACTTTATCAGAGTTTTGCCATTTAAAGGTCGCATCACATTGGAAGTAAAACACACAAGTTTGCTTTTGCCAAGATGACACTTGCTTGGATTTCATTTGATCAAAATCCATTTTTAACTCATTTCAGGATAACACGAGCTGTGGGATGTCAATCCTTCGATCCGATCAACTTCAGGTTGTGTTCCATATTGCTTCATTCCTGCGGGACCTCTGGTTTCGGTCTAAATGTGAAGGTACAGGACATGTCAAGGTGTGCATGTGCGTGTCTGTGCTCCCATTTTGAGGGCAGTCCCATACCTTTGAAAAATAACTTTGTGCTTGGCTGAGCCCAATGTCCTTTTGTGGTTGTGCAGCTTGTTTGGTAAATGAAACTCGAGGGAATGAGACGCATTCATTCCTCGCACCATGGACAATTTCGTTCCTGAACCAACTTAATCGAACAAGAATGTGCTTCAACTCCTCTGGGGTAATGTCTTCACTTGACTGCTCCCCCTCTCCCCCTTCCTTCCACTTGACCCTTTTTTTAACATTCCCACTGGTCACTACACCTATAACCCTTTTCTCACCTCACCTTCCATAGGTGGAATAGAGAATTTGTACTTTGCTCTGAGTTTAGAGAACATCAGCTAAGGTTAATGGATTTAGTGCTGTGCGCTTTCACCATCCCCAGCACGAGCAGTACGAAGGAAACTCCAGCAATGTGTGCACCAATTGCAGCCATGAGTACAGCAACCTGGGTGACCTGTACACTCTTTTGGATACAAATCACAGTCTCTGCATGGACCTGCGGGACGCGGTAAGTACCGCACTCGCTTTGCCTTGTCGCTGACGTCACGGGTTATAATTCGGGGTCACGGCTTCACTTGTACGCCTGGAATCTTCAAATCCGTCAATTTGTCCATTCTCCTCACATTCGATACGTGTTCAAATATTGTCTCATTTATTCCTGAAAATAACCCTAACCCAAACTACTGCCTCATTTCTGGCCTTGCTCCCTCTGCTCTTTCTGTGCTTTGTCGCCCCCTTCACCCCTTCAGGTTTTGGCAGGGCACATGCAGTCCACCATCAAAACCCCCTTTTGGTGAAACACCCAAAATCCAGGATCACTGCTCACCTCGACTCATTCGTTCGTTTGTTTTTGTTTTTTTGTTGTTTTTTCCCACACCTGCGGAACCAAGTTCCACCTCCACATCCACGACTATCGCGGACGCCTCCGCAATGGTTGCACCCGGCCCCCCGCCCCGATGCGAATCGGGGACCAAATCTTTCCCATTCGTCCTTGTCGCCCTGATTTGTCAGGACGGTGCAGTCACAGTTAGAGAGCCGATCGGTCCCTGTGGACCCTTTCTCTCTCCCTCTAACAATGTTGTGGCCCTGACTTGGTGAAGGTAGGGGTACACCATCCTGGATGTGGTGGGTCTCTGGGTCGCTCCTGGGAGATTGAACGGCTGTCGCCGTGCCACAAGCTTGGTCGAGAGAACTGTCCGGGTAGACAACCCACCCCACCCCTTTCGAATTTTCGATGATAAATTCTAAGCTATGAATATTCTGGGCCCTCGTGCCCAATTTTTTTGAATAAGGAACGTACCAGGCAGCTTACCAATGCTCAGAGGTTTTAAATCAATTTTGCTTTATTATAAAACACTCCAAGAGCGATGGTTAAAAAAAAAAACCCATGGCTTTCTTCATACATTTCGTCCCGGGAATTCTTCCGGATTATTTGTAGTTGATTAGTCTAACTTAGGAGATCACAACAATCATTTCGGAAGAACGACACAAATCAGAAATTCCACATCAGAAAGCTCCAGTATAACTACACAAAAACATGCCACACACAGACACACACAAAATTCATCAATTTATAGCAGAAGGAACAGCTGGGCAACTCGGTTCATCAGTTAGTCGATCTGGCCATGAGTCATCGCGAATCTGCTCAACTGTTGGACCAGGGAAGAACACAAGTAACTGCAGAAACTTCCAAGAATGCATGAAATGCCGTTTCTGAGGATCAATTTAAAAAAAAATCCTGGGAGAGGATTCGAACAGCTCACTAACGCTCACTAACCACCCTCAAGTTAGCCCTTTACCCATTAACTTGCAGCATGACTAATGAGTCATGGCTAAGTGAGAAACTTAAAGGTGCCAATTGTCCACAGATGAACATCACAAGAAGAGAGTGGAGCAAAACATTTGGATGTACGGTTCCCATGTATGACACAATGCCTGTCATATTCATCTCGCTCTTCCTCTGCTTCCTCCCAGCGATCTTCTACCTCAGTAGCTTCCTGCACAGCAAGCAAAAAACTCGCCGCCTCATCATGCGTGAGTTATGGGATGGGATGGGCTGCCGTAGGGGTTGGGGTGGAGTTCTCAACCATTGCACATTGCAATGAATCCATGCTTGGTAGGCCTATACTTATTCCCATGTGCAGCACTTGCCTTGCGATGTGACTCTGGGATAAAATCCCATACTATCGTTCATTGCCCGTGTAATTAGTGTGGAGGCTTCTGGAGGTCGTCATGGAGGTATAGGGCCTTCAGAAAGTATTCACACCCCCATGACCTTTTCACGTTTTGCAGCCTAATTTTAAAATGGATTAAATTGAGATATTTTGTCACTGATCTACACAAAATAACCCATAGTGTAAGTGGAATATTTTTTTTTATATGATTTAAAATTTTTTTTTTAAAATGGACAGAAATATCAAATTTACATAAGTATTCAACACCATGGACCAATACGTCATAGAAACACCTTTCGCCACGATTACATCTTCAATTCTTCTTGGGTATGTCCTTATCAGCTTTGCTCATCTGGATTTGGGGAGTTTCTCCCATTCTTCCTCACAGATTTGCTCAAGCTCTGTCAAGTTGGATGAGGAGCGTTGGTGAACAGCAATCTGCAAGTCTTTCCACAGATTCGCAATGGGATTCAAGTCTGGGCTTTGGCTGGGCCACTCAAGGACTTTCACGTTCTTGTTCTGAAGCCATTCCAGTGTTGCTTTGGCTGTATGCTTGGGGTCATTGTCCTGTTGGAACGTAAATCTTTGATGCAGTCTAAGATCTTTTGCATTCTGAAGCAGGTTCTCCCCAAGGATTTGCCTGTATTTGGCTCCATTCATTGTTCCCTCCATCCTTAAACGTATCCAAGTCCATGCCGCTGCAAAGCATCCCCATAGCATGATGCTGCCACCACCATGCTTCAAGGTAGGAATGGTGTTAGATGGGTGATCTGTGCTCGGTTTCTGCCAGACGTAGTGCTTTGCATTCAGGCCAAAGAGTTCCATTTCCTTCTCATCAGACCACAGAATTTTTTTCCTCGTGCTCTGTCTTTCACGTGTCTTTTTGTAAACTCCAGGCGTGCTGTCATGTGCCTTTTTCTCAGGGGTTGCTTCTGTCTGGCCACTCTCCCATAAAGTCTAAAGTTGTGAAGTTCTGCAGAGACTGTTGTCCTTCCAGCAGATTCACCCATCTCGGCCAAGAAACTCTAGTTCTGTTAGAGTGGTCGTTGGGTGATTGGTCACCTCCCTGACCAAGGTCCTTCTTGCCCGGTTGCTCAGTTTGGTCGGACGCCCAGTTCTAGGAAGAGTCTGGGTGGTTCCATATTCTTTCCATTTCCTCATGATGGAGCTCACTTTGTTGTTGGGAACTTTCAACACTCTATAAATTATTTTATACCCTTCCCCAGATGTAGGCCTCCTCACTATTCTATCTTGGAGTTCTACAGACATTTTCCTGTACTTCATGGTAGAGTTTCTGCTCTGATAGGCACTGTCAACTATGGGGCCTTGTATAGAAAGGTGTGTTTCTTTCAAAATCATATTCAATCAATTGAATTAGCCACAGGTGGACTCAAATCAAGTTGTAGAGACATCTCAAGAACTATCAAAGGAAATTGGATGCACGTGAGCTCAATTTGGAGTGTCATAGCAAAGGGGTTGAATACTTATTGAATAAAGACATTTCAGCTTTTCCTTTTTAATTATCTCGAAAAAATACAACAATCCACTCACATTATGAGGTATTATTGGTAGATGAGTGACTAAAATAAATCTCAATTTAACCCATTTTAAATTCAGCCTGCATCAACAAAATGTGAAAGTCAGTCAACTTTATTTATATTCTTGGTATATTCGGGCTGATATTAAACTTGATTTATAATCTTGGTATATTTGGGCTGATATTAAATTCGATTTATATTCTTGGTATATTAGGGCTGATATTAAACTTGATTTATAATCTTGGTATATTAGGGCTGATATTAAACTTTATTTATATTCTTGGTATATCCGGGCTGATATTAAACTTTATTTATAATCTTGGTATATCCGGGCTGATATTAAACTTGATTTATAATCTTGGTATATTAGGGCTGATATTAAACTTTATTTATATTCTTGGTATATCCGGGCTGATATTAAACTTTATTTATATTCTTGGTATATTTGGGCTGATATTAAACTTTATTTATATTCTTGGTATATTAGGGCTGATATTAAACTTTATTTATATTCTTGGTATATCCGGGCTGATATTAAACTTTATTTATATTCTTGGTATATTTGGGCTGATATTAAACTTTATTTATATTCTTGGTATATTAGGGCTGATGTTAAACTTGATTTATATTCTTGGTATATTAGGGCTGATATTAAACTTTATTTATATTCTTGGTATATCCGGGCTGATATTAAACTTTATTTATATTCTTGGTATATTTGGGCTGATATTAAACTTTATTTATATTATTGGTATATCCGGGCTGATATTAAACTTTATTTATATTCTTGGTATATCCAGGCTGATATTAAACTTTATTTATATTCTTGGTGTATTTGGGCTGATATTAAACTTTATTTATATTCTTCGTATATATTGGGCTGATATTAAACTTTATTTATATTCTTGGTATATCCAGGCTGATATTAAACTTTATTTATATTCTTGGTGTATTTGGGCTGATATTAAACTTTATTTATATTCTTGGTATATTAGGGCTGATATTAAACTTTATTTATATTCTTGGTATATTAGGGCTGATATTAAACTTTATTTATATTCTTGGTATATCCGGGCTGATATTAAACTTTATTTATATTCTTGGTATATTAGGGCTGATATTAAACTTTATTTATATTCTTGGTATATTTGGGCTGATATTAAACTTTATTTATATTCTTGGTATATTAGGGCTGATATTAAACTTTATTTATATTCTTGGTATATTAGGGCTGATATTAAACTTTATTTATAATCTTGGTATATTAGGGCTGATATTAAACTTTATTTATATTCTTGGTATATTAGGGCTGATATTAAACTTTATTTATATTCTTGGTATATTTGGGCTGATATTAAACTTTATTTATATTCTTGGTATATTAGGGCTGATATTAAACTTTATTTATATTCTTGGTATATCCGGGCTGATATTAAACTTTATTTATATTCTTGGTATATTAGGGCTGATATTAAACTTTATTTATATTCTTGGTATATTCGGGCTGATATTAAACTTTATTTATATTCTTGCTATATTAGGGCTGATATTAAACTTTATTTATATTCTTGGTATATTAGGGCTGATATTAAACTTTATTTATATTATTGGTATATCCGGGCTGATATTAAACTTTATTTATATTCTTGGTATATTAGGGCTGATATTAAACTTTATTTATATTCTTGGTATATCCAGGCTGATATTAAACTTTATTTATATTCTTGGTATATTTGGGCTGATATGAAACTTTATTTATATTCTTGGTATATTTGGGCTGATATTAAACTTTATTTATATTCTTGGTATATTCGGGCTGATATTAAACTTTATTTATATTCTTGGTATATTCAGGCTGATATTAAACTTTATTTATATTCTTGGTATATTTGGGCTATTAAACTTTATTTATAATCTTGGTATATTAGGGCTGATATTAAACTTTATTTATATTCTTGGTAAATCAGGGCTGATATTAAACTTTATTTATATTCTTGGTATATCCGGGCTGATATTAAACTTTATTTATAATCTTGGTATATTTGGGCTGATATTAAATTCGATTTATATTCTTGGTATATTAGGGCTGATATTAAATTCGATTTATATTCTTGGTATATTAGGGCTGATATTAAACTTGATTTATATTCTTGGTATATTAGGGCTGATATTAAACTTGATTTATAATCTTGGTATATTTGGGCTGATATTAAATTCGATTTATATTCTTGGTATATTAGGGCTGATATTAAACTTGATTTATATTCTTGGTATATTAGGGCTGATATTAAACTTGATTTATAATCTTGGTATATTTGGGCTGATATTAAATTCGATTTATATTCTTGGTATATTCGGGCTGATATTAAACTTGATTTATAATCTTGGTATATTTGGGCTGATATTAAATTCGATTTATATTCTTGGTATATTCGGGCTGATATTAAACTTGATTTATATTCTTGGTATATTAGGGCTGATATTAAACTTTATTTATATTCTTGGTATATTAGGGCTGATATTAAACTTGATTTATAATCTTGGTATATTTGGGCTGATATTAAACTTTATTTGTATTCTTGGTATATTTGGGCTGATATTAAACTTTATTTATATTCTTGGTATATTTGGGCTGATATTAAACTTTATTTATATTCTTGGTATATTAGGGCTGATATTAAACTTTATTTATAATCTTGGTATATTTGGGCTGATATTAAATTCGATTTATATTCTTGGTATATTCGGGCTGATATTAAACTTTATTTATAAATCTTGGTATATTCGGGCTGATATTAAACTTGATTTATATTCTTGGTGTATTTGGGCTGATATTAAACTTGATTTATAATCTTGGTATATTAGGGCTGATATTAAATTCGATTTATATTTTTTTTTTTTTTTTTTTTTTTTTTTTTTGTATACAATATCGAGGCTCGTGAAAGAGCGAACATTAATCACACAGAAAGACAAACCGACACATAAAACATATAACATAGGGAGCGGTAGACAAGATGGGGAGAGAGGGGGAAGGACACAAACACAACATTTGAGAGCAGGGACCGAGAGACATGGAGACATCGAGAGATCTGAGAGAGGGCGAGGGCTTTGGGGGGGGGGGGGGGGGGCGTGGGAAGGGGGCAGTGGGAGAGGTATAAAACATATGGACACTGCCAGGACTTCCAGGAAAGAAGTTGGAATTTCAAACAAGGTGGATCTGGGGTGAATTAGCGGGGGTAGAAAAGATCAAGGTTTTGGATGGGGGAAGATAAGAGATGGTGGTGAACAGCTGTTTTAAAGACCTGGAGGGAGGAGTGGGATTGAAGGGAGTGAGGGAGTTTGTTCCAGAGGCGGGAGAAAAGAGGAATGAAAGAGTGAAGGTGAGCGGAGAGCCGAGATTTCGGCAGTTTAACCATCAGAGGGTTGCTGGCAGATCTTGTGCGACCTGTAGGAATATTTGGGGGACAGAGCACAGAGAGAGCTGGGGGTGCAAGGCCGGAGAGGAGTCGGTAGAAGACAGAAAGACCACCTACCTGCCTGCGGTGAGTGAGTGAAAGGCCCTCAGAGATAGCTTCATCGCGGGAGATTCCAATAATTCTGAAAGCTTTGGTTTCAACAGCGTGAAGCCGAGCTAGGTGTGAGGCAGGAGCACCGGCCCATAGGGGAGAACAGTATTCCATTGAGCTGCGGATGAAAGCCTTGTATGTGGTGAGGAGCTCAGGTGTGCCGAGGAAGGACTTCGCACGGCGGAGGATGCCCAGTCGGCGACTGGCTTTGGAGGCCAGCTTGGAAATGTGGTTTTCCCAAGAAAGATCATGGCAGATAGTGAGACCCAAAATCTTGAGCGACAGAACTTCTTGGAGAGGATTGTTGAGAAAGTAGATGGGAGGGTTGTCCAGTCGATCTTTTCGGAGAGACATAGTAAGAGTGTGAGATTTGTCAGGATTGAAAGACATGTTCCACTTGTTTGACCAGTCTGTGATTTTGTCCAGGTCTTCAGAGAGTGAGGAGGCAGCAGACTGCCGATCTGAGGGAAGAGGAATGGAGCGGCAGAGAGTGGAGTCATCAGCAAAGAGATAGAGAGGATTTTCGAGAGAGTCAGAGAGATCATTGATGAAGACCAGAAAAAGCACGGGGCCCAGAACACTGCCTTGGGGAACTCCAGCCTGAACAGGAAGAGGAGATGAGAGAAACCCATTCAGGGCCACACGTTGACGACGACTAGAGAGGAAGTCCGCCAGCCATGCGTGGAGATTTCCATGGATACCAAAGGAGGAGAGTTTGGTGAGCAGAGCGGGGTGCCAGACCGTGTCGAAGGCACGTGATATGTCGAGGGAGACAGCTCTAATTTCCTGTTTGGCATTGAGGACCTCCATCCATTGTTGAGACAGCAGAAGCAGCATGTCCAGAGTAGAGTGACCTGGTCTGAAACCAAATTGATGATCAGAGATCAAGCCATTGGAGAAGAGGAAAGATTTCATATCAGAAGCAATGATGGATATATTCTTGGTATATTCGGGCTGATATTAAACTTGATTTATAATCTTGGTATATTTGGGCTGATATTAAATTCGATTTCTATTCTTGGTATATTTGGGCTGATATTAAACTTGATTTATATTCTTGGTGTATTTGGGCTGATATTAAACTTGATTTATAATCTTGGTATATTTGGGCTGATATTAAATTCGATTTATATTCTTGGTATATTCGGGCTGATATTAAACTCGATTTATAATCTTGGTATATTTCGGCTGATATTAAATTCGATTTATATTCTTGGTATATTCGGGCTGATATTAAACTTGATTTATATTCTTGGTGTATTTGGGCTGATATTAAACTTTATTTATAATCTTGGTATATTAGGGCTGATATTAAACTTGATTTATATTCTTGGTATATTAGGGCTGATATTAAACTTGATTTATAATCTTGGTGTATTTGGGCTGATATTAAACTTGATTTATATTCTTGGTATATTAGGGCTGATATTAAACTTGATTTATAATCTTGGTGTATTTGGGCTGATATTAAACTTGATTTATAATCTTGGTATATTTGGGCTGATATTAAACTTTATTTATAATCTTGGTATATTTGGGCTGATATTAAACTTGATTTATAATCTTGGTATATTTGGGCTGATATTAAATTCGATTTATATTCTTGGTATATTCGGGCTGATATTAAACTCGATTTATAATCTTGGTATATTTCGGCTGATATTAAATTCGATTTATATTCTTGGTATATTCGGGCTGATATTAAACTTGATTTATATTCTTGGTGTATTTGGGCTGATATTAAACTTTATTTATAATCTTGGTATATTAGGGCTGATATTAAACTTGATTTATATTCTTGGTATATTAGGGCTGATATTAAACTTGATTTATAATCTTGGTGTATTTGGGCTGATATTAAACTTGATTTATATTCTTGGTATATTAGGGCTGATATTAAACTTGATTTATAATCTTGGTGTATTTGGGCTGATATTAAACTTTATTTATATTCTTGGTATATTTGGGCTGATATTAAACTTTATTTATAATCTTGGTGTATTTGGGCTGATATTAAACTTTATTTATATTCTTGGTATATCCGGGCTGATATTAAACTTTATTTATATTCTTGGTATATTTGGGCTGATATTAAACTTGATTTCTATTCTTGGTATATTCGGGCTGATATTAAACTTTATTTATAATCTTGGTATATTAGGGCTGATATTAAACTTTATTTATATTCTTGGTATATTTGGGCTGATATTAAACTTGATTTATATTCTTGGTATATACAACACAACAACATGCATTTTAAGGCCATGTTCCCTGCTAGAGCGGGGGTTGGCCTTGCGGTCCCCATGACAATCTTCTCCATTTTGCCCTATTTTCTGCATCTCTCCTTGTTAACCCACTTGCCCGCATTTCTTCTTCCACCATCTTTAGCCAAGTCTTTCTCGGTCTTCCCCGTCCTCTACTTCCTTCTACATTAACTTCCATCACTCTTCTCAACCAGTCACTTTCATCCTTCCTCAATACATGACCAAACCATCTCAACCTGTTCCTCTTCACAGCATCAATCACAGGCAATATTCCCATCATCTTTCGCAATTCATCATTTGTCTTCCTCTCTCTCAACGATACTCCGCACATCCATCGAACCATTCGCATTTCCACCCTTTCCAGCCTTCGTTGCTGCTCTACGTTCATTACCCATGTCTCGCTCCCATAAATCATAACACTTCTCACACATGCAGCATACACCTTTCCCTTCAGCTTCAACGACACTCCCCTCATCATCAGCACGCCACTCAATTCCCGAAACTTCTTCCATGCACATCTCACTCGAGCAACCGTTGCCGAGTCTGATCCACCTTCTCCATTCAGCATGTCTCCGAGGTAGCAAAATGTTTTCACACCTTCCAGCTTCACGCTGTCTCCAAGATCCAACTCAACATTTCCTCCATCTGCAGCTCCCTCTGTGCACACCTTACATTTGAATGTAGCTGCCACACTGGTTAATGACCCTCTCAGACCACTACATTTTTGATGAACCCACTCAGCACACATTGTACATTGAATGGAGTTCACTCCGACACCCTTCCTGCACACAGCACACGGCCACTTCCCAGTTCTTTCCACCTCACCACATGCTTTACCACTTGCCATCACCTTTGTCTTTCCGATATTCACCTTCAGACCTTTTGTCTCCATACATTCCTTCCACTTGTTCATCTTTTCCTTCAGTCCATCCATACTTTCTGCAATCAACACCAGATCATCTGCATACAACAACTCCCACGGTAAACCCTCCTTTACGGTCTGAACCAGCACCTCCATCACAGCTACAAATAGTAGTGGACTTAGTACCGACCCCTGATGCACTCCCACCTTCACCTCAAACTCACCACTGTTCCCGTCCTTCGTCCTTACAGCTGTGCGTGCTCTTTTGTACATTGCCATCACTACTCTGATCAACCATTCCTCCACTCCTAACTTCCTCAATGCCCATGTCAATACTTTGCGTGGAACCCTATCGAATGCTTTCTCCAGATCAACAAACCCAAAAAACAACTTCTTCCTCTTATCCATGTACTTCTCCTGCAACTGCCTCACAATGAAAAGCGCATCTGTCGTTCCTCTTCCTGGCATAAATCCAAACTGCATTTCGTCGATCTTCACTTTCTTCCTTATCCTCCTCTCTAACACCCTTTCCAATACCTTCATTCCATGCTCCAATAACTTTATCGCTCGGTACGAGCCACACTCCAGAGGGTCACCTTTCCCCTTGTATAGAGGGACGAGGGTACTCAGTTCCCAATCCACTGGAATGCGGCCTTCTTTCACTACCAGATTACAGATCTCTGTCATTCTCTTCACACCCCAACTTCCTGCTGCCTTCAACATATCTCCCACAACTCCTGACGGCCCTCCCGCTTTTCCACTCTTCATTGCTTTTATCGCTTCCTCAACTTCCTTCTCAGTTTTCTTCTCTGCCGGTCCTAAAACTGGGTTACTCTCTATGTTGCCATCCCATTCATTCTCTGTATTCAACAGCATTTCCATATATCTTTTCCATCTTCCTTTAATTCCATCTGGGTCGACAACGATTTGTCCCACTTCATCCTTCAAGCAACTCACCCCCATCACATCACACCTCTCTTTCGCTATCTGCTTTGCAATCCTGAATACTGCTTTCTGACCCTCTTCCGAATCCAAGCGTTCTCCGAACATTTTCCTACATGCCTCCTGCGCCTTTGCTACCTCTTTCTTTGCAGCCTTCCTGGCTGCCTTATAACTTTCATGCTCTGCTGTTTCTGCTCCCGTACCCTTCGCCTTCTGCCACTCTTTGAACTTCTTCCTCTTCTCGTCAATCCTCTTTCCAACCTCAACATCCCACCACCATGTTTCCGAGTGCCTCGGTGGTCCTTTTGTCCATCCACATACCTCACCAATGGCTCCCAACAGACTAGCTTTCATTGACATCCAACCACTTTCAAGCTCAACCACATCATCCTCTACCCTACTCAGCCTCTCTTTTAATGCCTCCCTTACTGTCACCTCTTTCAACCTCCACACCTTCATTCTCAGTTGGTACTTCACCCGCCGAGCTCTCCTCGCACCTTTCACCCTTATGTCGCAGACAACCAAGTGGTGCTGTGAAACAGCCTCCTCCCCCGGGATCACCTTTGTGTCCCGGAGGTGCCCCCTATCTCGCCGACGCACCATCAGGTAGTCAACGGTTGTCGTCGACCCACCTGACGTGTATGTAACAAGCTTATTGTCCTCTTTGTGGAACTGAGTATTACAAATCAACAAATCAGCTCCATCAGCAAACTCCAAAATCCTTTCACCTTCTCCATTTCTCACACCATATCTGTAACCCCCATGAACTCCCTCAAAACCATCCATACTCCTTCCCACATGTCCATTCAGGTCTCCTCCCACCACAACAACTTCCGCATCTTTCACGTTTTCCATCAGCTTCTCTATCGCACACCAGAACTTGTCCTTCTCTTCATCGCTTCGACCAACCTGCGGAGCATATCCCGAGATGACGTTCACCAAGAGCTTTCCAATCATCATTTTCACCATCATCAACCTATCACTCACTCTAGTCACACTCACCACACTGTCTACAAACTCCTCAGAAAACAGGACACCAACACCATTCACGCCCTCCGGGCACCCTTGCCACACAAACTTGTATTTCTGTCCCTGCCTACCCTTCACCATTCTCACACCACTTCCCTTCCATCTCGTCTCTTGCACACAACATATGTCCACTCTTCTTCTGACCAATACTTCCACCACTTCTCCTGATCTCCCTGTCATTGTCCCCACATTCCATGTCCCAAACCTCAGAAACCGATCTCCACTTCGGGCTGCACCCTGCCCATATGTACTTGTGATTGTCATGGTTCTCTTTTTGAGGCAATGTTTTTATGGCCGGATGCCCTTCCTGACGCCAACCCTCTTAGTCGTCTCTTACGACACGCAGGGATACGGTGTACCTATTCTGACCAGGGTACACACTGGGAAACGTTTAAAACATGTAAATTCTGGGGGGCGGGGGGCGTCAGCATCACGGCTGCGGTTTAAACATATTCCAACAATATCCAAACAGAACGATGAAAAAACAATCCGGGAAAAGTCTCCAAGCGAGAACGTGGATTTGAGAAAGAAGGTGCAGAGGTGGAAGAAAACGAGATACAGGGGGCGGGGCACAAGCCGAGACGAGGAGGAGAGCGAACAAGCACTGACTCTGGACTGGACCGTGTGTCGCAAGGCGAACAAGCACGTGTCCGGGAGGAGAGAAAGAATCAATATAGAATTATTTGTCTAGGGAGGTGAGGTGAGGGGGAGAAAACAAAATAAAAGAAACAAGCAATACAGCGAAGGAAATAACCCAAACCGACAAAACACCGACGGGGGGAGGGAAGCCCCATGTCACCAGGCCGCGCACGAGGTACGACTCAGAAAACGATTAACTACACACAAGTTTGCACAAACCAACACCAACTAGAAACACACAATAACACGTACACAGCAAAATAACCAGTGGAAATTTGACAAAGACAAGAATGGGAAAACACTCAAACTTCGATGCCGTGGAGAGCTCGAAGCACGCCTCACTCGCCCGAGGAACCGGAAGTGTGGTTGTAAAGGCTCCGGCTTGTTTAAAGGGACGGTATATCCGGTATATTGGTATATCCGGGTATATTGGTATATCCGGGCTGATATTAAATTCGATTTATATTCTTGGGATATTTGGGCTGATATTAAACTTTATTTATATTCTTGGTATATTTGGGCTGATATTAAACTTTATTTATATTCTTGGTATATTTGGGCTGATATTAAACTTTATTTATATTCTTGGTATATTAGGGCTGATATTAAACTTTATTTATATTCTTGGTATATTAGGGCTGATATTAAACTTTATTTATAATCTTGGTATATTAGGGCTGATATTAAACTTTATTTATAATCTTGGTATATTTGGGCTGATATTAAACTTTATTTATATTCTTGGTATATTAGGGCTGATAGTAAACTTTATTTATAATCTTGGTATATTCGGGCTGATATGAAACTTGATTTATAATCTTGGTATATTCGGGCTGATATTAAACTTGATTTATTATCTTGGTATATTAGGGCTGATATTAAACTTGATTTATAATCTTGGTATATTCGGGCTGATATTAAACTTGATTTATATTCTTGGTATATTCGGGCTGATATTAAACTTGATTTATAATCTTGGTATATTAGGGCTGATATTAAACTTGATTTATATTCTTGGTGTATTTGGGCTGATATTAAACTTGATTTATAATCTTGGTATATTAGGGCTGATATTAAATTCGATTTATATTCTTGGTATATTCGGGCTGATATTAAACTTGATTTATATTATTGGTGTATTTGGGCTGATATTAAATTCGATTTATATTCTTGGTATATTTGGGCTGATATTAAACTTGATTTATATTCTTGGTATATTCGGGCTGATATTAAACTTTATTTATATTCTTGGTATATTAGGGCTGATATTAAACTTTATTTATATTCTTGGAAAATTTGGGCTGATATGAAACTTTATTTATATTCTTGGTGTATTAGGGCTGATATTAAACTTTATTTATATTCTTGGTATATTTGGGCTGATATTAAACTTTATTTATATTCTTGGTGTATTTGGGCTGATATTAAACTTTATTTATATTCTTGGTATATTTGGGCTGATATTAAACTTTATTTATATTCTTGGTATATTCGGGCTGATATTAAACTTTATTTATATTCTTGGTATATTAGGGCTGATATTAAACTTGATTTATATTCTTGGTGTATTTGGGCTGATATTAAATTCGATTTATATTCTTGGTATATTCGGGCTGATATTAAACTTTATTTATAATCTTGGTATATCCGGGCTGATATTAAACTTCATTTATATTCTTGGTATATTAGGGCTGATATTAAACTTGATTTATAGGTATATTAGGGCTGATATTAAACTTGATTTATATTCTTGGTATATTTGGGCTGATATTAAACTTTATTTATATTCTTGGTGTATTAGGGCTGATATTAAACTTGATTTATATTCTTGGTATATCCGGGCTGATATTAAATTCGATTTATATTCTTGGTATATTCGGGCTGATATTAAACTTTATTTATATTCTTGGTATATTTGGGCTGATATTAAACTTGATTTATATTCTTGGTATATTTGGGCTGATATTAAACTTTATTTATATTCTTGGTATATTAGGGCTGATATTAAACTTGATTTATATTCTTGGTATATTAGGGCTGATATTAAACTTGATTTATATTCTTGGTATATTTGGGCTGATATTAAACTTTATTTATAATCTTGGTATATCTGGGCTGATATTAAATTCGATTTATATTCTTGGTGTATTTGGGCTGATATTAAACTTTATTTATATTCTTGGTATATCCGGGCTGATATTAAACTTGATTTATATTCTTGGTATATTTGGGCTGATATTAAACTTTATTTATATTCTTGGTATATTCGGGCTGATATTAAACTTTATTTATATTCTTGGTGTATTTGGGCTGATATTAAATTCGATTTATATTCTTGGTATATTCGGGCTGATATTAAACTTTATTTATAATCTTGGTATATCTGGGCTGATATTAAACTTCATTTATATTCTTGGTATATTAGGGCTGATATTAAACTTTATTTATATTCTTGGTATATTAGGGCTGATATTAAACTTGATTTATATTCTTGGTATATTTGGGCTGATATTAAACTTTATTTATAATCTTGGTATATCTGGGCTGATATTAAATTCGATTTATATTCTTGGTGTATTTGGGCTGATATTAAACTTTATTTATATTCTTGGTATATCCGGGCTGATATTAAACTTGATTTATATTCTTGGTATATTTGGGCTGATATTAAACTTTATTTATATTCTTGGTGTATTTGGGCTGATATTAAATTCGATTTATATTCTTGGTATATTCGGGCTGATATTAAACTTTATTTATAATCTTGGTATATTCGGGCTGATATTAAATTCGATTTATATTCTTGGTGTATTTGGGCTGATATTAAACTTTATTTATATTCTTGGTATATCCGGGCTGATATTAAACTTTATTTATATTCTTGGTATATTCGGGCTGATATTAAACTTTATTTATATTCTTGGTGTATTTGGGCTGATATTAAATTCGATTTATATTCTTGGTATATTCGGGCTGATATTAAACTTTATTTATAATCTTGGTATATCCGGGCTGATATTAAACTTCATTTATATTCTTGGTATATTAGGGCTGATATTAAACTTGATTTATATTCTTGGTATACTAGGGCTGATATTAAACTTTATTTATATTCTTGGTATATTTGGGCTGATATTAAACTTGATTTATATTCTTGGTATATTTGGGCTGATATTAAACTTTATTTATAATCTTCGTATATCCGGGCTGATATTAAATTCGATTTATATTCTGGGTATATTTGGGCTGATATTAAACTTGATTTCTATTCTTGGTATATTCGGGCTGATATTAAACTTTATTTATATTCTTGGTAGATTTGGGCTGATATTAAATTCGATTTATATTCTTGGTATATTTGGGCTGATATTAAACTTTATTTATATTCTTGGTATATCCGGGCTGATATTAAACTTGATTTATATTCTTGGTATATTCGGGCTGATATTAAACTTTATTTATATTCTTGGTATATTTGGGCTGATATTAAACTTTATTTATATTCTTGGTATATTTGGGCTGATATTAAACTTTATTTATATTCTTGGTATATTTGGGCTGATATTAAACTTGATTTCTATTCTTGGTATATTCGGGCTGATATTAAACTTTATTTATATTCTTGGTATATTCAGGCTGATATTAAACTTTATTTATAATCTTGGTATATTTGGGCTGATATTAAACTTTATTTATAATCTTGGTATATTAGGGCTGATATTAAACTTTATTTATATTCTTGGTAAATCAGGGCTGATATTAAACTTTATTTATATTCTTGGTATATTAGGGCTGATATTAAACTTTATTTATATTCTTGGAAAATTTGGGCTGATATGAAACTTTATTTATATTCTTGGTGTATTAGGGCTGATATTAAACTTTATTTATATTCTTGGTATATTTGGGCTGATATTAAACTTTATTTATATTCTTGGTGTATTTGGGCTGATATTAAACTTTATTTATATTCTTGGTATATTTGGGCTGATATTAAACTTTATTTATATTCTTGGTATATTCGGGCTGATATTAAACTTTATTTATATTCTTGGTATATTAGGGCTGATATTAAACTTGATTTATATTCTTGGTGTATTTGGGCTGATATTAAATTCGATTTATATTCTTGGTATATTCGGGCTGATATTAAACTTTATTTATAATCTTGGTATATCCGGGCTGATATTAAACTTCATTTATATTCTTGGTATATTAGGGCTGATATTAAACTTGATTTATAGGTATATTAGGGCTGATATTAAACTTGATTTATATTCTTGGTATATTTGGGCTGATATTAAACTTTATTTATATTCTTGGTGTATTAGGGCTGATATTAAACTTGATTTATATTCTTGGTATATCCGGGCTGATATTAAATTCGATTTATATTCTTGGTATATTCGGGCTGATATTAAACTTTATTTATATTCTTGGTATATTTGGGCTGATATTAAACTTGATTTATATTCTTGGTATATTTGGGCTGATATTAAACTTTATTTATATTCTTGGTATATTAGGGCTGATATTAAACTTGATTTATATTCTTGGTATATTAGGGCTGATATTAAACTTGATTTATATTCTTGGTATATTTGGGCTGATATTAAACTTTATTTATAATCTTGGTATATCTGGGCTGATATTAAATTCGATTTATATTCTTGGTGTATTTGGGCTGATATTAAACTTTATTTATATTCTTGGTATATCCGGGCTGATATTAAACTTGATTTATATTCTTGGTATATTTGGGCTGATATTAAACTTTATTTATATTCTTGGTATATTCGGGCTGATATTAAACTTTATTTATATTCTTGGTGTATTTGGGCTGATATTAAATTCGATTTATATTCTTGGTATATTCGGGCTGATATTAAACTTTATTTATAATCTTGGTATATCTGGGCTGATATTAAACTTCATTTATATTCTTGGTATATTAGGGCTGATATTAAACTTTATTTATATTCTTGGTATATTAGGGCTGATATTAAACTTGATTTATATTCTTGGTATATTTGGGCTGATATTAAACTTTATTTATAATCTTGGTATATCTGGGCTGATATTAAATTCGATTTATATTCTTGGTGTATTTGGGCTGATATTAAACTTTATTTATATTCTTGGTATATCCGGGCTGATATTAAACTTGATTTATATTCTTGGTATATTTGGGCTGATATTAAACTTTATTTATATTCTTGGTGTATTTGGGCTGATATTAAATTCGATTTATATTCTTGGTATATTCGGGCTGATATTAAACTTTATTTATAATCTTGGTATATTCGGGCTGATATTAAATTCGATTTATATTCTTGGTGTATTTGGGCTGATATTAAACTTTATTTATATTCTTGGTATATCCGGGCTGATATTAAACTTTATTTATATTCTTGGTATATTCGGGCTGATATTAAACTTTATTTATATTCTTGGTGTATTTGGGCTGATATTAAATTCGATTTATATTCTTGGTATATTCGGGCTGATATTAAACTTTATTTATAATCTTGGTATATCCGGGCTGATATTAAACTTCATTTATATTCTTGGTATATTAGGGCTGATATTAAACTTGATTTATATTCTTGGTATACTAGGGCTGATATTAAACTTTATTTATATTCTTGGTATATTTGGGCTGATATTAAACTTGATTTATATTCTTGGTATATTTGGGCTGATATTAAACTTTATTTATAATCTTCGTATATCCGGGCTGATATTAAATTCGATTTATATTCTGGGTATATTTGGGCTGATATTAAACTTGATTTCTATTCTTGGTATATTCGGGCTGATATTAAACTTTATTTATATTCTTGGTAGATTTGGGCTGATATTAAATTCGATTTATATTCTTGGTATATTTGGGCTGATATTAAACTTTATTTATATTCTTGGTATATCCGGGCTGATATTAAACTTGATTTATATTCTTGGTATATTCGGGCTGATATTAAACTTTATTTATATTCTTGGTATATTTGGGCTGATATTAAACTTTATTTATATTCTTGGTATATTTGGGCTGATATTAAACTTTATTTATATTCTTGGTATATTTGGGCTGATATTAAACTTGATTTCTATTCTTGGTATATTCGGGCTGATATTAAACTTTATTTATATTCTTGGTATATTCAGGCTGATATTAAACTTTATTTATAATCTTGGTATATTTGGGCTGATATTAAACTTTATTTATAATCTTGGTATATTAGGGCTGATATTAAACTTTATTTATATTCTTGGTAAATCAGGGCTGATATTAAACTTTATTTATATTCTTGGTATATTTGGGCTGATATTAAACTTTATTTATAATCTTGGTATATTTGGGCTGATATTAAACTTGATTTATAATCTTGGTATATTCGGGCTGATATTAAATTCGATTTATATTCTTGGTATATTCGGGCTGATATTAAACTTGATTTATTAATCTTGGTATATTTGGGCTGATATTAAATTCGATTTATATTCTTGGTATATTTGGGCTGATATTAAACATGATTTATATTCTTGGTGTATTTGGGCTGATATTAAACTTGATTTATAATCTTGGTATATTAGGGCTGATATTAAACTTGATTTATATTCTTGGTGTATTTGGGCTGATATTAAATTCGATTTATATTCTTGGTATATTCGGGCTGAAATTAAACTTTATTTATATTCATGGTATATTAGGGCTGATATTAAACTTGATTTATATTATTGGTATATTTGGGCTGATATTAAACTTTATTTATAATCTTGGTATATTTGGGCTGATATTAAACTTTATTTATATTGTTGGTATATTTGGGCTGATATTAAACTTTATTTATATTATTGGTATATCCGGGCTGATATTAAATTCGATTTATATTCTTGGTATATTTGGGGTGATATTAAACTTTATTTATATTCTTGGTATATTTGGGCTGATATTAAACTTTATTTATATTCTTGGTATATTAGGGCTGATATTAAACTTGATTTATATTCTTGGTATATTCGGGCTGATATTAAACTTTATCTATAAGCTTGGTATATTAGGGCTGATATTAAACGTTATTTCTATTCTTGGTATATTCGGGCTGATATTAAGCTTTATTTATATTCTTGGTATATTTGGGCTGATATTAAACTTTATTTATATTCTTGGTATATTTGGGCTGATATTAAACTTTATTTATATACTTGGTATATTTGGGCTGATATTAAACTTTATTTATATTCTTGGTATAATTGGGCTGATATTAAACTTTATTTATATTCTTGGTATATTTGGGCTGATATTAAACTTTATTTATATTCTTGGTATATTTGGGCTGATATTAAACTTTATTTATATTCTTGGTATATTTTGGCTGATTTTTTTTTTTTTTTTTTTTTTTTGTATACAAGATCGAGGCTCGTGAAAGAGCGAACATTAATCACACAGAAAGACAAACAGACACATAAAACAAATAACATCGGGAGCGGTAGACAAGATGGGGAGAGAGGGGGAAGGACACAAACACAACATTTGAGAGCAGGGACCGAGAGACATGGAGACATGGAGAGATCTGTGGGAGGGAGAGGGCTTTGGGGGGGAGGCATGTGAAGGGGGGGAGGCATGTGAAGGGGGGGAGGCATGTGAAGGGGGGGGGGGGGGTGGGAGAGGTATAAACATATGGACACTGCCAGGATTTCCAGGAAATAAGTTGGAATTTCAAACAAGGTGGATCTGGGGTGAATTAGTGGGGGTAGAAAAGATCAAGGTTATGGATGGGGGAAGATAAGAGATGGTGGTGAACAGCTGTTTTAAAGACCTGGAGGGAGGAGAGGGATTGAAGGGAGTGTGGGAGTTTGTTCCACAGGCGGGAGAAAAGAGGAATGAAAGAGTGAAGGTGAGCAGAGAGCCGAGATTTCGGCAGTTTAACCATCAGAGGGTTGCTGGCAGATCTTGTGCGACCTGTAGGAATATTTGGGGGACAGAGCACAGAGAGAGCTGGGGGAGCAAGGCCGGAGAGGAGTCGGTAGAAGACAGAAAGACCACCTACCTGCCTGCGGTGAGTGAGTGAAAGGCCCTCAGAGATAGCTTCATCGCGGGAGATTCCAATGATTTTGAAAGCTTTGGATTCAACAGCGTGAAGCCGAGCCAGGTGTGAGGCAGGAGCACCAGCCCATAGGGGAGAACAGTATTCCATTGAGCTGCGGATGAAAGCCTTGTATGTGGTGAGGAGCTCAGGTGTGCCGAGGAAGGACTTCGCACGACGGAGGATGCCCAGTCAGCGACTGGCTTTGGAGGCCAGCTTGGAAATGTGGTTTTCCCAAGAAAGATCATGGCAGATAGTGAGACCCAAAAGCTTGAGTGACAGAACTTCTTGGAGAGGATTGTTGAGAAAGTAGATGGGAGGGTTGTCCAGTCGATCTTTTCGGAGAGACATAGTAAGAGAGTGAGATTTGGCAGGATTGAAAGACATGTTCCACTTGTTTGACCAGTCTGTGATTTTGTCCAGGTCTTCAGAGAGTGAGGAGGCTGCAGACTGCCGATCTGAGGGAAGAGGAATGGAGCGGCAGAGAGTGGAGTCATCAGCAAAGAGATAGAGAGGATTTTCAAGAGAGTCAGAGAGATCATTGATGAAGACGAGAAAAAGCACAGGGCCCAGAACACTGCCTTGGGGAACTCCAGCCTGAACAGCAAGGGGAGATGAGAGAAACCCATTCAGGGCCACACGTTGACTACGACCAGAGAGGAAGTCCGCAAGCCATGCATGGAGATTTCCATGGATACCATAGGAGGAGAGTTTGGTGAGCAGAGCTGGGTGCCAGACCGTATCAAAGGCCCTTGATATGTCAAGGGAGACAGCTCTGATTTCCTGTTTGGCATTGAGGACCTCCATCCATTGTTGAGACAGCAGAAGCAGCATGTCCAGAGTAGAGTGACCTGGTCTGAAACCAAATTGATGATCAGAGATCAAGCCATTGGAGAAGAGGAAAGATTTCATATCCGAAGCAATGATGGATTCCATGACTTTGCTGATAATTGGGAGCAGGCTGATTGGTCTGTAGTTGCAAGGATCTGTTTTTGCACCTTTTTTGTGTAAAGCGGTAATGTTAGCTGATTTCCAGGATGCTGGCAGATGACCTTGAGCAAAAGATAGGGTGAAAAGAACAGAGAGAGGGTGAGATAGAGCGGCAGAGCAGGATTTTAGGACCCGTGGGCTGATGCCGTCTGGTCCAGTTGCAGAATCAGAGTCGAGGTTTGACAAAAACTCCTCCACCTTGTCAGGAGAGAAGGACACAGAGTCCAGGAGCAGTTGGGTTCGACTGGGAAAGGTGGGAACAGAGAGAGATGGGTTTGGGACTAAGGATTTCGAGGCGAACACAGAGTTGAGGCATTCGGCTTTGTCACGTGCGATGTCAACTGTGTGGCCATTTGAGGTAAGGGAGGGGATGGAGGGGGAACAAACACCAGAAACGGATTTGACCAGACGCCACCAGGATTTGGAGGAAGGAGACAGGTTTGAGAGTTCATTCTTGAGTGAGGAGAGATAGTGCTTCCTGGCACTCCTGAGGGTAGACACACACTTGTTCCGAGCTTGGTGGAAGGAACTGAGATTTCCTTCAGTTGGATTAGCCTTCCAAGAGGCAAAGGCAAGTTGTTTCAGGGCAACTGCCTCACCACAAGATTCAGTGTACCATGGACGGGAGGAAGGGTAAGACAATTGAAGGCGAGATGGGATAAATCTGTGCATGAGAGAGATCAGTTTGCTTTGGAAGAATTCCCAGGAAGAATTGATGTCAGAGGCAGTGGAGATGGGAGACCAATCCAGACGATTGATGGCTGCTTGAAGACCGTCCCAGTCGGCCTGAGTGAAATGCCAGACTCGTCGACGCTGAGGAGGCTCTCTGAGAATGGCCAGAGAGATGTCCACTTTGACAAGCACATGATCAGAAGAACCGATTGGAGCAGAAGAAGAGCAGCAGACATTAGCAGGGAAGTTTGTCATAACCAAGTCTAGAAGAGAAGATACTCCATTGGCTGAGATCCGGGTCGGGAAATTGACAGATTGTGTCAATCCCAGTGAGTCACAGAAGTCCTTTGCTGAGGTGCCATGACTAGTGAGAGAGGAACCCACACCCAACCAGGTGGCATGATGACAGTTGAAGTCACCACATATGAGGAAGAGAGAGTTGGGATGAGTGGATAGAAGTTGGTCCATGTTGTCAGACATTGAAATGTAGATGGAGTCATCACTGTTTGGGGGACGGTACAGAACACATATGAACAAAAGGTGGGAGCGGAGAGGAAGCCGTAACCAGAGGTACTCCTGCGGGTGAGGAGGAAAGAGAGCAGTGCAAGGAGAGTGAGGAAGAGAGTTTTTGACAAAGATAGCCACCCCACCACCAGGCCGAGGCTCAGGTCTATCATACCGGAGGAGGGAGTAACCAGGAAGAGATATTAAGGAATCAGAGACATCTTGAAGGAGGAAAGTCTCTGTTAAGCAGATCAAGTCTGGATTGTCAGAAGCAACCTGTATGGAGAGATCAGTCAGGTTTGAGCGAAGGCCCCGGATGTTTGAGGTCCATACCGTTAATGAAGAGAGAGGGGGAGCATTGGGTACAGGACAGGGGAGGGGAGGAGTAGGGTAAGATGAAGGATGAGAGGGGGAGGTAGGGAGAGCAGTTGATAGTGTTTCAGATGTTGCAGAAGAGTTCCAAGAAAGGGAAGGATGAGGAGGATGAAAGGTTTGCTGGTGAAGGGATGCGGCACAATGAGGGGTTGTTTGAGGGGGGGCAGAGGAAAGTAGAAGGTTTGGGGGGGTGGAGGTATGAGATAGAAGGGAGACGAAGTGGGGAGGGGGCAGCTTGGAGGAGGAGGGGGGAGGAGAGAGAATTGGAGAGGAATGGTATGGGGGGAGAATTGAATGGGAGGGATTGGGGGGGAGTTTTGAAGGGGAGGAGTGAGGGGGGAGTTTAGGAGGGGAGGGGCAAGGGGGGAGTTTTGGAGGGAAGGGGAAAGGGGGGAGATCAGGAGTGGAGGGGCAAGGGGGGGGATTAGGAGGGGAGGGGCAAAGGGGAAGTTTAGGAGGGGAAGGGCAAGGGGGGAGTTCAGGAGTGGAGGGGCAAGGGGGGAGTTTAAGAGTGGTGGGGCAAGGGGGAAGTTTCGGAGTGTAGGTGCAAGGGGGGGGATTTGGATGGGAGGGGCAAGAGGGGAGTTTAGAAAGTGGATGATTAATGAAAGACGAACATTGATAACAAATTGGGTTTGTTGTGATTTTCAAGTTAGCAATCCGGTTCAGGATGATGGAGGAGGGATGGAATGAATGTGAATTTAGACCATGTAGTGAGGGAGACGTATAAGATATTGAATTTCTTTTTTTTGAAGTGGAATGAGTTGGAGAGGAAATTGAGAAAAGCCTTTTAAATAGGAAGAAAAACAGCGTGTTGTAATATACCACTGAATAAAAAACAGAAGGGGAAAGGTTAAACATATTTAAAAATATTTAAACAGAACTATGAACAATCTTATATGCACAAAAATACCAACGGGGGGAGAGCCGAGAGGGACCACCACGAGTCACGTGAACAGGGCAAACGGTGGATGGCAAGGAGATAATGGGGGTGGGGCGAACAGCACACCTGGACAGAAAATACAGGATGAGACAACAGTACACGTGGAGAAAATAAAATAAATGTTTTTGTTTTTTTTTGTTTGTTTTTTGGGGGGGGGGGGGGTGGGGATTTAGAACGTTAGACAGTATTATGTTCGGGGTAGAAGGGAAAAAACCAAGAGCCAAGCAAAACACACTTAAGTTAACAAAACACCGACGGGGGTACAACTACAAGGCCACACACGATGAGCAGAAAACGATTAATTAATTAATTACGAGTTACAGGAAATTCAAACCAAAACTAACTCTAATCAAACAATATCACATGGACGATAAAATAACGAATTGAAATTTGACAATCTATCTGGGGAAATGGGGGAGAAACACGTGGTCGAAGAACGAACGAACGAATAAGAATGAATAAACGAATGAGCACAGAGAAGGTAGTCTTTTTTTTTTGTTTTTTTTAGTTGAGATTTACATAAGGAAGTAGGCTTTGGGGTGGAAAGACTGGGAAAACAGAGAACGAAAGTTATTGGATCACAAACGACAGGCGCTGAGAGAAAAACAAAGCCTCAAGGTTGTACAGTGTACACTGTACAAGACCTCGAGACGACACGAATTAACGCGATTTTCAATACAGGTATGAAAGATTTGCACCGAAAATCTTTGACGGGACAATATACGTACATACACCATAAAAGAAATACAGTTATAACGAAAATACAAATTGGAACAATGCCTTAACTTCGATTTCGATGGAGAGCGTGGAGACCTGCGAAAAAACGAACCGTCGCCAGCAAGACCGGAAACGGAAGTCCCTTGACTTACACAAAAATGCAAAAACACCTTTCACAAGAATCGTCAGCAACTTAAAATTACACTTAAATAAAACGATGAAGAGTGAAACCGGTAGTCAGTCTGATATTAAACTTTATTTATATTCTTGGTATATTTGGGCTGATATTAAACTTTATTTATATTCTTGGTATATTTGGGCTGATATTAAACTTTATTTATATTCTTGGTATATTTGGGCTGATATTAAACTTTATTTATATTCTTGGTATATTAGGGCTGATATTAAACTTGATTTATATTCTTGGTATATTAGGGCTGATATTAAACTTTATCTATAAGCTTGGTATATTAGGGCTGATATTAAACGTTATTTCTATTCTTGGTATATTCGGGCTGATATTAAACTTTATTTATATTCTTGGTATATCCGGGCTGATATTAAAATTTATTTATATTCTTGGTATATCCGGGCTGATATTAAACTTTATTTATATTCTTGGTATATCCTGGCTGATATTAAACTTTATTTAAATTATTGGTTTATATATATATTTTTTCTTTTTTAAAAATTTATTTATACTGAATCGAGGCTCGTGAAAGAGCTGACAACCGCGAGGGAAAGACAGCACAGGGGGCACCGCGAGGGAAAGACAGCACAGGGGGCCCCGCGAGGGAAAGACAGCACAGGGGGACCCGCGAGGGAAAGACAGCACAGGGGGACCCGCGAGGGAAAGACAGCACAGGGGGACCCGTGAGGGAAAGACAACACAGGGGGACCGTGAGGGACAGACAGCACAGGGGGACCGCGAGGGAAAGACAGCACAGGGGGGGACCGCGAGGGAAAGACAGCACAGGGGGACCGCGAGGGAAAGACAGCACAGGGGGACCGCGAGGGAAAGACAGCACAGGGGGCACCGCGAGGGAAAGACAGCACAGGGGGCCCCGCGAGGGAAAGACAGCACAGGGGGCACCGCGAGGGAAAGACAGCACAGGGGGACCGCGAGGGAAAGACAGCACAGGGGGACCGCGAGGGAAAGACAGCACAGGGGGACCGCGAGGGAAAGACAGCACAGGGGGACCGCGAGGGAAAGACAGCACAGGGGGACCGCGAGGGAAAGACAGCACAGGGGGACCGCGAGGGAAAGACAGCACAGGGGGACCGCGAGGGAAAGACAGCACAGGGGGACCGCGAGGGAAAGACAGCACAGGGGGACCGCGAGGGAAAGACAGCACAGGGGGACCGCGAGGGAAAGACAGCACAGGGGGACCGCGAGGGAAAGACAGCACAGGGGGACCGCGAGGGAAAGACAGCACAGGGGGACCGCGAGGGAAAGACAGCACAGGGGGACCGCGAGGGAAAGACAGCACAGGGGGACCGCGAGGGAAAGACAGCACAGGGGGACCGCGAGGGAAAGACAGCACAGGGGGACCGCGAGGGAAAGACAGCACAGGGGGACCGCGAGGGAAAGACAGCACAGGGGGACCGCGAGGGAAAGACAGCACAGGGGGACCGCGAGGGAAAGACAGCACAGGGGGACCGTGAGGGGGACAGACAGGGGGACAGCGAGGGAAAGACAGCACAGAGGGACCGCGAGGGAAAGACAGCACAGAGGGACCCGTGAGGGAAAGACAGCACAGAGGGACCCGTGAGGGAAAGACAGCACAGGGGGCCCGCGAGGGAAAGACAGCACAGGGGGCCCCGTGAGGGAAAGACAGCACAGGGGGCCCCGCGAGGGAAAGACAGCACAGGGGGACCCGCGAGGGAAAGACAGCACAGGGGGACCGCGAGGGAAAGACAGCACAGGGGGACCGCGAGGGAAAGACAGCACAGGGGGACCGCGAGGGAAAGACAGCACAGGGGGACCGCGAGGGAAAGACAGCACAGGGGGACCGCGAGGGAAAGACAGCACAGAGGGACCGCGAGGGAAAGACAGCACAGGGGGACCGTGAGGGAAAGACAGCACAGTGGGACCGCGAGGGAAAGACAGCACAGAGGGACCGCGAGGGAAAGACAGCACAGTGGACCCACGAGGGAAAGACAGTACAGGGGGACCGTGAGGGAAAGAAAGCGCAAAGGGACCACGAGGGAAAGACAGTACAGGGGGACCGCGAGGGAAAGACAGCACAGGGGGACCGCGAGGGAAAGGCAGCACAGAGGGACCGCGAGGGAAAGACAGCACAGTGGACCCGCGAGGGAAAGACAGTACAGGGGGACCACGAGGGAAAGACAGCACAGGGGCACCGCGAGGGAAAGACAGCGCAAAGGGACCGCGAGGGAAAGACAGCGCAAAGGGACCGCGAGGGAAAGACAGCACAGGGGGACCGCGAGGGAAAGACAGTACAGGGGGACCGTGAGGGAAAGACAGCACAGGGGCACCGCGAGGGAAAGACAGCACAGTGGGACCGCGAGGGAAAGACAGCACAGTGGGACCGCGAGGGAAAGACAGCACAGTGGGACCGCGAGGGAAAGACAGCACAGAGGGACCGCGAGGGAAAGACAGCACAGTGGGACCGCGAGGGAAAGACCACAAAGGGACCGCGAGGGAAAGACAGCACAGTGGGACCGTGAGGGAAAGACAGCACAAAGGGACCACGATGGAAAGACAGTACAGGGGGACCGCGAGGGAAAGACAGCACAGGGGGACCACGAGGGAAAGACAGCACAGGGGGACCGTGAGGGAAAGACAGCACAGGGGCACCGCGAGGGAAAGACAGCACAGTGGGACCGCGAGGGAAAGACAGCACAGTGGGACCGCGAGGGAAAGACAGCACAGTGGGACCGCGAGGGAAAGACAGCACAGAGGGACCGCGAGGGAAAGACAGCACAGTGGGACCGCGAGGGAAAGACAGCGCAAAGGGACCACGAGGGAAAGACAGCACAGTGGGGCCGCGAGGGAAAGACAGCACAAGGGGACCACGAGGGAAAGACAGTACAGGGGGACCGCGAGGGAAAGACAGCACAGGGGCACCGTGAGGGAAAGACAGCGCAAAGGGACCGCGAGGGAAAGACAGCACAGGGGGACCGCGAGGGAAAGACAGCACAGGGGGACCGCGAGGGAAAGACAGCACAGGGGCACCGCGAGGGAAAGACAGCACAGGGGCACCGCGAGGGAAAGACAGCACAGTGGGACCGTGAGGGAAAGACAGCACAGTGGGACTGCGAGGGAAAGACAGCACAGGGGGACCGCGAGGGAAAGACAGCACAGGGGGACCGCGAGGGAAAGACAGCACAGTGGGACCGCGAGGGAAAGACAGCACAAAGGGACCGCGAGGGAAAGACAGCACAGTGGGACCGTGAGGGAAAGACAGCACAAAGGGACCACGATGGAAAGACAGTACAGGGGGACCGCGAGGGAAAGACAGCACAGGGGGACCACGAGGGAAAGACAGCACAGGGGGACCGTGAGGGAAAGACAGCACAGGGGCACCGCGAGGGAAAGACAGCACAGTGGGACCGCGAGGGAAAGACAGCACAGTGGGACCGCGAGGGAAAGACAGCACAGTGGGACCGCGAGGGAAAGACAGCACAGTGGGACCGCGAGGGAAAGACAGCGCAAAGGGACCACGAGGGAAAGACAGCACAGTGGGGCCGCGAGGGAAAGACAGCACAAGGGGACCGCGAGGGAAAGACAGCACAGTGGGACCGTGAGGGAAAGACAGCACAAAGGGACCACGATGGAAAGACAGTACAGGGGGACCGCGAGGGAAAGACAGCACAGGGGGACCACGAGGGAAAGACAGCACAGGGGGACCGCGAGGGAAAGACAGCACAGGGGCACCGCGAGGGAAAGACAGCACAGGGGCACCGCGAGGGAAAGACAGCACAGTGGGACCGTGAGGGAAAGACAGCACAGGGGGACCGCGAGGGAAAGACAGCACAGGGGGACCGCGAGGGAAAGACAGCACAGGGGGACCGCGAGGGAAAGACAGCACAGGGGGACCGCGAGGGAACGACAGCACAGGGGGACCGCGAGGAAAAGACAGCACAGGGGGACCGCGAGGGAAAGACAGCACAGAGGGACCGCGAGGGAAAGACAGCACAGAGGGACCGCGAGGGAAAGACAGCACAGAGGGACCGCGAGGGAAAGACAGCACAGAGGGACCCCGAGGGAAAGAGAGCACAGAGGGACCGCGAGGGAAAGACAGTACGATATTAAACAGTACGATATCCAGGCTGATATTAAACTTGATTTATATTCTTGGTATATCCGGGCTGATATTAAATTCGATTTATATTCTTGGGATATTCGGGCTGATATTAAACTTTATTTATATTCTTGGTATATTTGGGCTGATATTAAACTTGATTTATATTCTTGGTATATTTGGGCTGATATTAAACTTTATTTATATTCTTGGTATATTTGGGCTGATATTAAACTAGATTTATATTCTTGGTATATCCGGGCTGATATTAAATTCGATTTATATTCTTGGGATATTCGGGCTGATATTAAACTTTATTTATATTCTTGGTATATTTGGGCTGATATTAAACTTTATTTATATTCTTGGTATATTTGGGCTGATATTAAACTTTATTTATATTCTTGGTATATTTGGGCTGATATTAAACTTGATTTCTATTCTTGGTATATTCGGGCTGATATTAAACTTTATTTATATTCTTAGTATATTCAGGCTGATATTAAACTTTATTTATAATCTTGGTATATTTGGGCTGATATTAAACTTTATTTATATTCTTGGTATATTTGGGCTGATATTAAACTTTATTTATAATCTTGGTATATTAGGGCTGATATTAAACTTTATTTATATTCTTGGTAAATCAGGGCTGATATTAAACTTTATTTATATTCTTGGTATATCCGGGGCTGATATTAAACTTGATTTATAATCTTGGTATATTTGGGCTGATATTAAATTCGATTTATATTCTTGGTGTATTCGGGCTGATATTAAACTTGATTTATATTCTTGGTATATTAGGGCTGATATTAAACTTGATTTATAATCTTGGTATATTTGGGCTGATATTAAATTCGATTTATAATCTTGGTATATTCGGGCTGATATTAAACTTTATTTATATTCTTGGTATATCCGGGCTGATATTAAACTTTATTTATATTCTTGGTATATTCAGGCTGATATTAAACTTTATTTATATTCTTGGTATATCCGGGCTGATATTAAACTTTATTTATATTCTTGGTATATCCGGGCTGATATTAAACTTTATTTATATTCTTGGTATATTCGGGCTGATATTAAACTTTATTTATATTCTTGGTATATCCGGGCTGATATTGAACTTTATTTATATTCTTGGTATATTAGGGCTGATATTTAACTTTATTTATATTCTTGGTATATCCGGGCTGATATTAAACTTGATTTATATTCTTGATATATTAGGGCTGATATTAAAGCATAAAATAAGCATTTACACATTTAGGACCGGCATTAAACTATATTTGTCCTCTTGTTGAAGTTAGACTGACATTAAACTTTCGTCATATGGTCAAGCAGGACCGACATTCAACTCTATTTACTTTCACAGTAACCTCATGACTAGTGATTTGTTGTATCCTTTCCATTAAAAAAGGGTATTAAACAAGGCGCACGTGTGTTTATACATGTTATTGGCTGCGTTCTGATTTCATTTCCTCTGTTCCTTAGCAAAGAGATTTCGACCGACAGGTGGTGATGCCATGTTTGAGGAAAGATGAAGAGGTGTCCACCTCACTGCTTTACTTCATCTTTCCTGCTCAGCATCTCGATGATGCTACAAGTAAATGCATTGGAGAAATTTTGAAAATGTCATCCTGTTTCACATCGCTTTCAATCTCCAACCTTCATAATGACCCCTGAATGCATTTGGTTGAATCGTGGAGAAATACAGCGTTTCCAAAGGGAGAAACGATGGAAGCAAATGCTTTGGAAATTCTCCTGACTGCCCCCTCTGTGTGAGTAAAGTTTTTAAGTCGATTAGTTTAAATCAAATGTTCATGAAACTGAACCCTCGTGTGAACTGTTTCCTCTAACGCCATTCCCACCGACTGATGTTGATTGTAATAAAACAGCTGTTTTACAACATTGTTTGCAAGTGTTCTCCATATATTTGCTTTGTCTTGGGAACCTGTGTGCATGTTTAATTGCTAAATGAGCTAAAGGTTTGTGGTAACCCAGCAATTTTGGTTTCACTTTATCTCAGTTGGATTTTGATTGTAGGATGAGGGGTGACTTACATCTGTGGCCCAACAAACGAACTGGGACATGTAGGTTTCAATCAAGACTGGAATATACAACATCGATTGATCAGGGACAGTTGAGAGATGTCGATAATCTTTTGGAATCCCACTTTAGAAACTCGTACTACAACAGCTTACCCAATTGCAGCTCAGCATTGGTAAGACAGTGTCAGCGGCATACCATCTTAACAACAGAGAAGCAAAAAGGGAAATGGACGTGTTCGTTGACAACAAACGCCTGGAGTTCCAGCAAGCCCCAAAGTACCTCGGTGTACGCCTAGATCGGATACTGTCCTTCAAGCAACACCTAGAAGAAGTTAAGGCCAAGGTGACATCAAGGGTCTCGCTTATCCGACGTCTCGCTGGTACGACCTGGGAAGCCTCCGCCAAGACCCTACGAATATCCACGCAAGCCCTGGTCTTCTATGCAGCCGAATACTGCACCCCAGCCTGGAGCAGAAACCCACACGTGAGAAAGGTTGATGTTGCCATTAACAACGCCCTCCGCATTGTAGCTGGTTGCTTGAAGCCCACCCCGGCATTCCACCTGCCAGTCCTAGTGGGAATCGCCCTGGCCGGCCTCCGACGGGAGGCTGCTACCCTCGCCCTGGCAAGGAATGCCCAGAAACATGACTGGCACATCCTGAACAACACCACAACGATAGTGGCGCCTCCAAGCAGACTCAAGTCCCGCCATCCTTAGAACAAGGCGGCACAAGAGATGCTCAGTTCTATCCCTGAGGACCTGTCTAGAAGCGCATGGCTGGCGGCATCTTGGAAGCAGGTGTGGGAAACGGCCGGGCCCACCCGCATCCACCGCTACATCTGGGACCCAGGAGGTGGCGTCGTAGGAGAAGACCTACCACGCCTGCAATGGACCTTGCTGAACCGTCTACGTACGGGGGTCGGCCGCTTCAAATCATCGCTGAAGATGTGGGGACTGGCAGATAGCGCCGTGTGCGAGTGCGGCGAGCCTGAGCAGACTGCCGAACACAGAATTACCACCTGCCCCCTATACAGACCACCTTCAGAAGCCGGCCTCTTCGACGTAGGACCAGAGATGAGGGCATGGCTGCACGACACTGAGCTGGCCATCTGATGATACACGAAAGAAGAAGCTTACCCAATGGGTGCTGCTTGACTCATGCGCACACCTTGACATGTCCCACCTGGTCCATACAAATAAATGACTTTTTTGCTTGGAGACCTTTATAAAATTGTTTACGTTAAGGCCCAACAGTAGAAAACCTGAATTAAAGAGAAAAATGACAATCTCATCCAAATAAATAACCGCTTTAATAACAAGATGCTGGTAATCCAAACATACTCAGTGTGATTCTATAAATTTGATAAGTCTAAAAACCCTCCATTTGATCCAGTCGAGACGAGCAGCAATGACTGGAATGCTTTTCTCAACTAGAATATGAATATAGACCAAGAAAAAGAGAAAATTTGTCGAATTTAGTTGTCCATCGGAACCTGCTGTTTTACCTGGTGACATATTCCACAGCACCATTTTCTTGAAAAGAAGGAATGAACGATTCATGGAAGCGGATTCAGGCTTTCCAGTCTGCATTTCTCATCCACATTATGCTTTCAGAAGCTTTCAAGACTAAATAACGAAAACAGTTGCAAAGTTGACCACAGGCACTTTAACTGGTACAAAAGGGGTTAAAATGAACAGCCTACATGTACTCCTGTTCCACTTCATATTGCTCATCTTACTAACTGCTCCTGGTGTATTTTGTAAAAAGGAATCTGCAAAAACATTCAGCTCCCTTGTTTACACAGGTCTGGGATAGTTCTTGTGCACATCGCATCTCGGAATAGACCGTGTTGGTTCACCAGGACATCGCATCTCGGAATAGACCGTGTTGGTTCACCAGGACATCGCATCTCGGAATAGACCGTGTTGGTTCACCAGGACATCGCATCTCGGAATAGACCGTGTTGGTTCACCAGGACATCGCATCTCGGAATAGACCGTGTTGGTTCACCAGGACATCGCATCTCGGAATAGACCGTGTTGGTTCACCAGGACATCGCATCTCGGAATAGACCGTGTTGGTGCTTTGCTGCTTTATGGCTTCACACCATGACTGAAACTTCATAAAAAGCTACGTCTATTTAGGCAAACGGCAATTGTAGGAAGTGCAATAACAGTATTGTGCAACTATCATAATAAGGGCATACATCTGAAGACATTTTTTTTAAGGCTGCTAAATAAAAAAATAAATTGAGGGAAAATGGTTGTCAGATGGCAAAATTAAGATGGAAGAGGGGTGGGGTTGGGTGGGAGGAAGAGTCTGAGACGAAACAAGAAGGTGGAGTGGAAGATGAGTGAACTTCTCTCACAAGTTGGTTTTTATGCCACAATTAAACTCTTGTCCCTGAGAACAAATTACCTTTGGACTTGGTCATTGGCAGGAGTTGAATAAAAAATGAACTTTATTTGCTCAGAATAATAAACTGTACTTTGTCTAATCAGCCTGTCCAGGCAAATGAGGCCTTATCAGGCAAGGTGTGAATCCCACATTATACGGTGGAAGTGATACACAGGATGCTGCGAATTGCGTTTTGCGAACCCAAATGCTGGCATCACAATGTACCCTCACAATGCTCACCCTCGCCTTCCGAAATTGCTTGCATGGGCAAGCTGTGTAGCCGGCTGCGCGAGTTGAAGCGGCTACTACCAGCAGAGGGCGGTGTCTTCGAACGGCCGAGACGTACACCACCCGGTGTAAGGGCACCTTCTGATCTCGGAGCAATGCCCTCGCTAACATAGCGCTTGCTCAAACTGCGTTCGGGGGATGCGAGTGGACTCGACGATGGTGACGTGTCCCCTTGACCTATTCGCAGCATATCGACGGCTGACATTCGTTGTGTGGTGTCCATTCGTGATCCTTTGCGTAATAACAAAGCTTTGAACTCCTCATTGCCAGGATTCTGACGCCGACGTGCCATCGGGCCTGGAAGCTGTCTGGAAGTTGGAGGCGAAGCTGAACGATGGCGAGCGCGACTGCTCGAGGGTTCCATATCACGACCGAGAACCCTTCGTTTGGTTCTGTGGTGAGGCAGAGGGGACGGTTAATAATTTCTACCTGGACCAGTTATGTGGCTACTTAAGGTACATGTGGAATAAAAAAAAATCGTCCAGAACCGTGTCCCTTTTCCGCTGCACACAACGTATTACAGGCCATTTGCCATTTCATGGAATGGTCTATGGATTCATTTAGCCTTAGTGTCAGAATCACGTGGTATCATTAACATTACTTGGGTTCAGTGACATGGTGTCTAAAAAAGAAAAGAGAAAAAGAGCAGGCCGCAATAGACAGACAGACAGTCTGTTTTCCGAGAATGAACCGTCGACTGAGAATGAATAGACCGTCTATTTTGCCACGTGGTGTTGATTTTGTGTGAGTTTTGATTTTGCCACGTGGTGTTGATTTTGTGAGTTTTGATTTTTCCACATGGTTTTGATTTTGTCACGTGGTTTTGATTTTGCCATATGGTTTTGATTTTGCCATATGGTTTTGATTTTGTCACGTGGTTTTGATTTTGCCATATGGTTTTGATTTTGTCACGTTGTTTTGATTTTGTCACGTGGTTTTGATTTTGCCATATGGTGTTGATTTTGTGTGTTTTGATTTTGTCATGTGGTTTTGATTTTGCCATATGGTTTTGATTTTGTGTGTTTTGATTTTGTCATGTGGTTTTGATTTTGCCATATGGTTTTGATTTTGTCACGTTGTTTTGATTTTGTCACGTGGTTTTGATTTTGCCATATGGTGTTGATTTTGTGTGTTTTGATTTTGTCACGTGGTTTTGATTTTGCCATATGGTTTTGATTTTGTCACGTTGTTTTGATTTTGTCACGTGGTTTTGATTTTGCCATATGGTGTTGATTTTGTGTGTTTTGTTTTTGTCACGTGGTTTTGATTTTGCCATATGGTTTTGATTTTGCCATATGGTGTTGATTTTGTGTGTTTTGATTTTGTCATGTGGTTTTGATTTTGCCATATGGTTTTGATTTTGTCACGTTGTTTTGATTTTGTCACGTGGTTTTGATTTTGCCACGTGGTTTTGATTTTGCCATATGGTGTTGATTTTGTGTGTTTTGATTTTGTCATGTGGTTTTGATTTTGCCATATGGTTTTGATTTTGTGTGTTTTGATTTTGTCATGTGGTTTTGATTTTGCCATATGGTTTTGATTTTGTCACGTTGTTTTGATTTTGTCACGTGGTTTTGATTTTGCCATATGGTGTTGATTTTGTGTGTTTTGATTTTGTCACGTGGTTTTGATTTTGCCATATGGTTTTGATTTTGTGTGTTTTGATTTTGTCACGTGGTTTTGATTTTGCCATATGGTGTTGATTTTGTGTGTTTTGTTTTTGTCACGTGGTTTTGATTTTGCCATATGGTTTTGATTTTGCCATATGGTGTTGATTTTGTGTGTTTTGATTTTGTCATGTGGTTTTGATTTTGCCATATGGTTTTGATTTTGTCACGTTGTTTTGATTTTGTCACGTGGTTTTGATTTTGCCACGTGGTTTTGATTTTGCCATATGGTGTTGATTTTGTGTGTTTTGATTTTGTCATGTGGTTTTGATTTTGCCATATGGTTTTGATTTTGTGTGTTTTGATTTTGTCATGTGGTTTTGATTTTGCCATATGGTTTTGATTTTGTCACGTTGTTTTGATTTTGTCACGTGGTTTTGATTTTGCCATATGGTGTTGATTTTGTGTGTTTTGATTTTGTCATGTGGTTTTGATTTTGCCATATGGTTTTGATTTTGTCACGTTGTTTTGATTTTGTCACGTGGTTTTGATTTTGTCACGTGGTTTTGATTTTGCCATATGGTGTTGATTTTGTGTGTTTTGATTTTGTCATGTGGTTTTGATTTTGCCATATGGTTTTGATTTTGTGTGTTTTGATTTTGTCATGTGGTTTTGATTTTGCCATATGGTTTTGATTTTGTCACGTTGTTTTGATTTTGTCACGTGGTTTTGATTTTGCCATATGGTGTTGATTTTGTGTGTTTTGATTTTGTCATGTGGTTTTGATTTTGCCATATGGTTTTGATTTTGTCACGTTGTTTTGATTTTGTCACGTGGTTTTGATTTTGCCATATGGTGTTGATTTTGTGTGTTTTGATTTTGTCACGTGGTTTTGATTTTGCCATATGGTTTTGATTTTGTCACGTTGTTTTGATTTTGTCACGTGGTTTTGATTTTGCCATATGGTGTTGATTTTGTGTGTTTTGATTTTGTCACGTGGTTTTGATTTTGCCATATGGTGTTGATTTTGTGTGTTTTTTGATTTTGTCACGTGATTTTGATTTTCCATATGGTTTTGATTTTGTCACGTGATTTTGATTTTCCATATGGTTTTGATTTTGTCATGTGGTTTTGATTTTGCCATATGGTTTTGATTTTGTCACGTTGTTTTGATTTTGTCACGTGGTTTTGATTTTGCCATATGGTGTTGATTTTGTGTGTGTTTTGATTTTGTCATATGGTGTTGATTTTGCCACGTGGTTTTGATTTTGTCACGTGGTTGCGATTTTGCCACGTGGTTTTGATTTTGTCACGTGGTTTTGATTTTGTCACGTGGTTGCGATTTTGCCACGTGGTTTTGATTTTGTCACGTGGTTGCGATTTTGCCATATGGTGTTGATTTTGCCACGTGGTTTTGATTTTGTCACGTGGTTGCGATTTTACCACGTGGTTTTGATTTTGTCACGTGGTTTTGATTTTGTCACGTGGTTTTGATTTTGTCACGTGGTTTTGATTTTGTCACGTGGTTTTGATTTTGTCACGTGGTTGCGATTTTGCCACGTGGTTTTGATTTTGTCACGTGGTTGCGATTTTGCCATATGGTGTTGATTTTGCCATATGGTATTGATTTTGCCATATGGTGTTGATTTTGTGAGTTTTGCACATGGTTTTGATTTTGTCACGTGGTTGCGATTTTGCCATGTGGTTTTGGTTTTGCCATATGGTGTTGATTTTGTCACGTGGTTTTGATTTTGTCACGTGGTTGCGATTTTGCCATATGGTGTTGATTTTGCCATATGGTGTTGATTTTGCCATATGGTGTTGATTTTGTGAGTTTTGATTTTTCCACATGGTTTTGATTTTGTCACGTGGTTGCGATTTTGCCACGTGGTTTTGATTTTGTCACGTGGTTGCGATTTTGCCATGTGGTTTTGGTTTTGCCATATGGTGTTGATTTTGTCACGTGGTTTTGATTTTGTCACGTGGTTGCGATTTTGCCATATGGTGTTGATTTTGCCATATGGTATTGATTTTGCCATATGGTGTTGATTTTGTGAGTTTTGATTTTTCCACATGGTTTTGATTTTGTCACGTGGTTGCGATTTTACCACGTGGTTTTGATTTTGCCATATGGTGTTGATTTTGCCATATGGTATTGATTTTGCCACATGGTTTTGATTTTGTCACGTGGTTGTGATTTTGCCACGTGGTTTTGATTTTGCCATATGGTGTTGATTTTGTGAGTTTTGATTTTTCCGCATGGTTTTGATTTTGTCACGTGGTTGCGATTTTGCCACGTGGTTTTGATTTTGTCACGTGGTTGCGATTTTGCCATGTGGTTTTGGTTTTGCCATATGGTGTTGATTTTGTCACGTGGTTTTGATTTTGTCACGTGGTTGCGATTTTGCCATATGGTGTTGATTTTGCCATATGGTGTTGATTTTGCCATATGGTGTTGATTTTGTGAGTTTTGATTTTTCCACATGGTTTTGATTTTGTCACGTGGTTGCGATTTTGCCACGTGGTTTTGATTTTGTCACGTGGTTGCGATTTTGCCATGTGGTTTTGGTTTTGCCATATGGTGTTGATTTTGTCACGTGGTTTTGATTTTGTCACGTGGTTGCGATTTTGCCATATGGTGTTGATTTTGCCATATGGTATTGATTTTGCCATATGGTGTTGATTTTGTGAGTTTTGATTTTTCCACATGGTTTTGATTTTGTCACGTGGTTGCGATTTTACCACGTGGTTTTGATTTTGCCATATGGTGTTGATTTTGCCATATGGTATTGATTTTGCCACATGGTTTTGATTTTGTCACGTGGTTGCGATTTTACCACGTGGTTTTGGTTTTGCCATATGGTGTTGATTTTGTGTGTTTTGTTTTTGTCACGTGGTTTTGATTTTGCCATATGGTATTGATTTTGCCATATGGTGTTGATTTTGCCATGTGGTTTTGGTTTTGCCATATGGTGTTGATTTTTCCACATGGTTTTGATTTTGTCACGTGGTTGCGATTTTGCCACGTGGTTTTGATTTTGTCACGTGGTTGCGATTTTGCCATGTGGTTTTGGTTTTGCCATATGGTGTTGATTTTTCCACATGGTTTTGATTTTGTCACGTGGTTGCGATTTTGCCACGTGGTTTTGATTTTGTCACGTGGTTGCGATTTTGCCATGTGGTTTTGGTTGTGCCATATGGTGTTGATTTTTCCACATGGTTTTGATTTTGTCACGTGGTTGCGATTTTGCCATATGGTGTTGATTTTGCCATATGGTATTGATTTTGCCATATGGTGTTGATTTTGTGAGTTTTGATTTTTCCACATGGTTTTGATTTTGTCACGTGGTTGCGATTTTACCACGTGGTTTTGATTTTGCCATATGGTGTTGATTTTGCCTTGTGGTTTTGATTTTGTCACGTGGTTGTGATTTTGCCACGTGGTTTTGATTTTGCCATATGGTGTTGATTTTGTGAGTTTTGATTTTTCCACATGGTTTTGATTTTGTCACGTGGTTGCGATTTTACCACGTGGTTTTGATTTTGCCATATGGTGTTGATTTTGCCATATGGTATTGATTTTGCCACATGGTTTTGATTTTGTCACGTGGTTGTGATTTTGCCACGTGGTTTTGATTTTGCCATATGGTGTTGATTTTGTGAGTTTTGATTTTTCCGCATGGTTTTGATTTTGTCACGTGGTTGTGATTTTGCCATATGGTGTTGATTTTGTGAGTTTTGATTTTGCCATATGGTGTTGATTTTGTCACATGGTTTTGATTTTGTCACGTGGTTGCGATTTTCCCATATGGTGTTGATTTTGTGAGTTTTGATTTTGTCACGTGGTTGCGATTTTACCATGTGGTTTTGATTTTTCCACATGGTTTTGATTTTGTCACGTGGTTGTGATTTTGCCATGTGGTTATGATTTTGCGATGTGGTTTTGATTTTGTGAGTTTTGATTTTTCCGCATGGTTTTGATTTTGTCACGTGGTTGTGATTTTGCCATATGGTGTTGATTTTGTGAGTTTTGATTTTGCCATATGGTGTTGATTTTGTGAGTTTTGATTTTGTCACGTGGTTGCGATTTTACCATGTGGTTTTGATTTTTCCACATGGTTTTGATTTTGTCATGTGGTTTTGATTTTGTCATGTGGTTATGATTTTGCGATGTGGTTTTGATTTTGTGAGTTTTGATTTTTCCACAGGGTTTTGATTTTGTCATGTGGTTATGATTTTGCCATGTGGTTTTGATTTTGTGAGTTTTGATTTTGTCACGTGGTTGCGATTTTACCATGTGGTTTTGATTTTTCCACAGGGTTTTGATTTTGTCACGTGATTTTGATTTTGCGATGTGGTTATGATTTTGTCATGTGGTTTTGATTTTGCCATATGGTTTTGATTTTGTCACGTTGTTTTGATTTTGCCACATGGTTTTGATTTTGCCATATGGTGTTGATTTTGCCTTGTGGTTTTGATTTTGCCACGTGGTTGTGATTTTATGGGACAGTTTTGATTTTGCCACGCACTTGATTTTACAGCGTGGTTTTGATGTTACGGGACAGTTTTGATTTTGTCACGTGGTTGTGATTTTGCCATGTGGTTGTGATTTTTGCCACGTGGTTTTGATTTTGCCATGTGGTTGATTTTTCCACGTGGTTATGATTTTGCCATGTTGTTTTGATTTTTCCACGTGGTTTTGATTTTGTGTTAGTTTTGATTTTGCCATTGGTTTTGATTTTGCCATGCGGTTGTGATTTTTGCCATGCGGTTGTGATTTTTGCCATGCCGTTGTGATTTTTGCCATGCCGTTGTGATTTTTGCCATGCGGTTTTGATTTTGCCACATGGTTGTGATGTGGGAGAGTTTTGATTTTGCCACGTGGTTGTGATTTTGTGGGACGGTTGTGATTTTGCCACATGGTTTTGATTTTTCCATGTGGTTATGATTTTTGCCACGCAGTCATGATTTTGCCACGTGGTTGTGATTTTTTTTTTCCACGCAGTTTTGATTTTGCCATGTGGTTTTGATTTTACCATGTGGTTGTGATTTTGCCATGTGGTTGTGATTTTTTTTCCACGCAGTATTTATTTTGCCTCATGGTTGTGATTTTGCCACTTGGTTTTGATTTTGTGTGACAGTTTTGATTTTGCCACGTGGTTGTGATTTTGCCACGTGGTTGTGATTTTGCCTCGTGGTTGTGATTTTGCCATTGGTTTTGATTTTGCCATGCGGTTGTGATTTTAGCCATGCGGTTTTGATTTTGCCACATGGTTGTGATGTGGGAGAGTTTTGATTTTGCCACGTGGTTGTGATTTTGCCACATGGTTTTGATTTTTCCATGTGGTTGTGATTTTTGCTACGTGGTTTTGATTTTGCCATGTGGTTGTGATTTTTTTTTTCCACGCAGTATTGATTTTGCCACGTGGTTTTGATTTTACCATGTGGTTGTGATTTTTTTTCCATGCAGTATTTATTTTGCCAAGTGGTTTTGATTTTGTGTGACAGTTTTGATATTTCCACGTGGTTGTGATGTGGGAGAGTTTTTATTTTGCTACGTGGTTGTGATTTTTTTTCCACGTGGTTTTGATTTTGCCTAGTTGTTGTGATTTTGCCATGCGGTTGTGATTTTTGCCACATGGTTAATTTTACCGCGTGGTTTTGATGTTACGGGACAGTTTTGATTTTGTCACGTGGTTGTGATTTTGCCATGTGGTTGTGATTTTTCCACAGGATTTTGATTTTGCCACGTGGTTATGATTTTGCCATGTGGTTTTGATTTTGTGTGACGGTTGTGATTTTTGCCTCATGGTTGTGATTTTGCCACTTGGTTTTGATTTTGTGTGACAGTTTTGATTTTGCCATGTGGTTGTGATTTTTGCCACATGGTTGTGATTTTGCCACATGGTTTTGATTTTGCCATGTGGTTTTGATTTTACCCTGTGGTATTGAATTTTGCCACGTGGTTTTGATTTTGCCATGTGGTTGTGATTTTGCCACGTGGTTTTGATTTTTCCACGTGGTTTTGATTTTGCCATGTGGTTGTGATTTTTTCCACGCAGTATTGATTTTGCCACGTGGTTGTGATTTTTTTTTTTTCCATGCAGTATTGATTTTGCCACGTGGTTTTGATTTTGCCATGTGGTTGTGATTTTGCTTTGTGGTTTTGATTTTGCCATGTGGTTGTAATTTTTCCACGCAGTATTGATTTTGCCACGTGGTTGTGATTTTTTTTTTTCCATGCAGTATTGATTTTGCCACGTGGTTTTGATTTTGCCATGTGGTTGTAATTTTTCCACGAAGTATTGATTTTGCCACGTGGTTTTGATTTTACCATGTGGTTGTGATTTTTTTTCCATGCAGTATTTATTTTGCCAAGTGGTTTTGATTTTGTGTGACAGTTTTGATTTTTCCACGTGGTTGTGATGTGGGAGAATTTTTATTTTGCCATGTGGTTGTGATTTTGTGGGACAGTCTTGATTTTGCCACATGGTTTTGATTTTGTGTGACAGTTTTGATATTTCCACGTGGTTGTGATGTGGGAGAGTTTTTATTTTGCTATGTGGTTGTGATTTTTTTTCCACGCGGTTTTGATTTTGCCTTGTTGTTGTGATTTTGCCATGCGGTTGTGATTTTTGCCACATGGTTAATTTTACCGCGTGGTTTTGATGTTACGGGACAGTTTTGATTTTGTCACGTGGTTGTGATTTTGCCATGTGGTTGTGATTTTCCCACAGGATTTTGATTTTGCCACGTGGTTATGATTTTGCCATGTGGTTTTGATTTTGTGTGACGGTTGTGATTTTTGCCACATGGTTGTGATTTTGCTTCGTGGTTGTGATTTTGCCACTTGGTTTTGATTTTGTGTGACAGTTTTGATTTTGCCATGTGGTTGTGATTTTTGCCACATGGTTGTGATTTTGCCACATGGTTTTGATTTTGCCATGTGGTTTTGATTTTACCCTGTGGTATTGATTTTTGCCACATGGTTGTGATTTTGCCACGTGGTTTTGATTTTGCCATGTGGTTGTGATTTTGCCACGTGGTTTTGATTTTGCCATGTGGTTGTGATTTTTCCACGTGGTTTTGATTGTTCCACGTGGTTTTGATTTTGCCATGTGGTTGTGATTTTTTTCCACGCAGTATTGATTTTGCCACGTGGTTTTGATTTTGCCATGTGGTTGTGATTTTGCTTTGTGGTTTTGATTTTGCCATGTGGTTGTGATTTTTTTCCACGCAGTATTGATTTTGCCACGTGGTTTTGATTTTGCCATGTGGTTGTGATTTTGCTTTGTGGTTTTGATTTTGCCATGTGGTTGTAATTTTTTCCACGAAGTATTGATTTTGCCACGTGGTTGTGATTTTGCTACGTGGTTTTTATTTTTCCACGTGGTTGTGATTTTTTTTTGCCACGTGGTTTTGATTTTGCCATGTAGTTGTGATTTTGCCACGTGGTTGTGATGTGGGAGAATTTTTATTTTGCTGCGCAGTTTTTATTTTGCCATGTGGTTGTGATTTTGTGGGACAGTTTTGATTTTTCCACGTGGTTTATTTTACCGCATGGTTTTGATGTTACCGGACAGTTTTGATTTTGTCACGTGGTTGTGATTTAGCCACGTGGTTGTGATTTAGCCACGTGGTTGTGATTTAGCCACATGGTTGTGATTTAGATTTAGCCACGTGGTTTTGATTTTGTCACATGGTTGTGATTTAGCCACGTAGTTTTGATTTTGCCACGTGGTTGTGATTTTGCCACGTGGTTGTGATTTTGCCACGTGGTTGTGATTTTGCTACGGAGTTGTGATTTTGCCATGTGGTTGTGATTTTTGCTACGTGGTTTTGATTTTGTCATGTGGTTGTGATTTTAGCCATGCAGTATTGATTTTGCCATGTGGTTGTGATTTTTTCCACGCAGTATTGATTTTTCCATGTGGTTGTGATTTTGTGGGACAGTTTTGATTTTGCCACGTGGTTTATTTTACCGCATGGTTTTGATGTTACCGGACAGTTTTGATTGTCACGTGGTTGTGATTTAGCCACGTGGTTGTGATTTAGCCACGTGGTTGTGATTTCGCCACGTGGTTGTGATTTCGCCACGTGGTTGTGATTTAGCCACGTGGTTTTGATTTTGCCACGTGGTTGTGATTTTGCCACGTGGTTTTGATTTTGCTACGTGGTTTTGATTTTGCCATGTGGTTGTGTTTTTTGCCATGCAGTATTGATTTTGCCATGTGGTTGTGATTTTTCCATGTGATTGTGATTTTGCTTTGTGGTTGTGATTTTCCCACGTGGTTGTGATTTTTTCCACGCAGTATTGATTTTTCCATGTGGTTGTGATTTTGTGGGACAGTTTTGATTTTGCCATGTGGTTTATTTTACCGCATGGTTTTGATGTTACGGGACAGTTTTGATTTTGCTAAGTGGTTTTGATTTTGCCATGTGGTTGTGTTTTTTGCCATGCAGTATTGATTTTGCCATGTGGTTGTGATTTTTCCATGTGATTGTGATTTTGCTTTGTGGTTGTGATTTTCCCACGTGGTTGTGATTTTTTCCACGCAGTATTGATTTTGTGGGACAGTTTTGATTTTGCCATGTGGTTTATTTTACCGCATGGTTTTGATGTTACGGGACAGTTTTGATTTTGCTAAGTGGTTTTGATTTTGCCATGTGGTTGTGTTTTTTGCCATGCAGTATTGATTTTGCCATGTGGTTGTGATTTTTCCATGTGATTGTGATTTTGCTTTGTGGTTTTGATTTTGCCATGTGGTTGTGATTTTTTTTCCACCCAGTATTCATTTTGCCATGTGGTTGTGATTTTGTGAGTTGTGATTTTGTGTGATCGTGTTGATTTTGTGGGACGGTTTTGATTTTGCCACGTGGTTTTTATTTTACGGTACAGTTTTGATTTTGCCACGTGGTTGTGATTTTGCCACGTGGTTTTGATTTTGCCACGTGGTCCTAATTTTTTTTTCCACGCAGTTTGGATTTTGCCACGTGGTTGTGATTTTGTGAGTTTTGATTTTGCCACGTGGTTGTGATGTTGTGTGACAGTTTTGTTTTTGCAAAGTGGTTGATTCTGTGTGGGAGTTTTAATTTTTCCACGTGGTTTGTTTTGTTTTTTTGGAGGGGCGGGGTGGTTTTCTGTTGCTGCATCAGTCAGTCAGGACAGGAATTTGTAATTTGTTCAGAGTGCCGGTTATGATTTACCAACTTTCACCGAAGGACACCCTGGGGTCTTTAACGTGCACCAAGCGATAGTGGAAGACGGGACACCCAGTTTAACAAATACGTGGCACACACATTGATGAATCACCCTTCCTGTGAAACACCAGGGTGATTATAACTGGGTTAAGATTTAAACCCGGGCTATCTAGCTCAGGTGAATGTGCACACCTGAAGGCTATTCTGCTAGCCTTTTGATCATACAATGTTAAATAATGGCGAATTTTTCACTGCTTATAAATGGTGGCCGCATGAGCCAATGGGAGCAAAATATGGATTCAGTGGCATTGGTTGGATGTTGCCATTATCATTGACTATAAAAAATTTATGATAATATAAATATTAAGAGAGAAAAACTTTAAATATAAAGATTTTTGGGCAGCGATCGAAATAGTGATGTTAACAAGGACAGGTGCATCAATTGATGCAAGTTTCTTCAATTTCACAAAGAGAAAAGGTGAAGCATACCGATTTTAAAGTACGGTACACACCTGTGGATCTCAGCAAATAAATCTTCTGTTGTTCGTACACTCGTGTGTTCCATGTCTTTCTGTTTGTTGCTTTCTTCTGGCACAATTCCGCCACTACCACCGTCATTAACATTATCGGCTGGTAGTGGACTGATCTGTAAATTCCGTTGGTTCTTCGTAAGCTTCTCAACAGGAAACACGTCATCTTTCTCCTCCTGAGGGTCTCCAAACTCTTGTGGTGGTGCTGGCAATCTCAGCGTTGCAATCTCCTGACTGTTGCCTGGCTGTTGCGTTTCGGTCTCGCACCTCTCATCTGTTCAATGTCAGGAGAAGAGGGGAAAAGGAAGACAGTTCTGCAAGGAAATTTTTCACCAAGACCCACACGGTCATTAATGAATGATGATTAGCCATTTTAAAGCACAGCAACTAGAACGCTGTGCTCAAACACAAACAAAACATCTAAAGATAGACAGCCATGTGCTGTTGTAATGACATGGGGTGGTAGGAAATGACAAGGTGCCCATGGAAAGTCTTGAGGTGGGTCCTCAAGATCTCATGTAGGGATGGCCTGGACACTCCATGGGTCCGATACACCATAAATCCTCAAAAACAAAACCTAACAGATAGAACTTGTGACCTGATAAATTGCTACCAGTCATCTGCGGAGAACCTCTCATCCAATAACACTGATTAAACTTTCGGACATCATCTCTGAACAAGAAAAATGAGACCCAAAAATCCCTGCTTTTTGTTCCAATAAAATTTGTTCAGAATTTCTAAAAGTGCTTCATATTTTATCAACTTTAAAACCTTTTCTTTATTTGGTATTTTAATTAAATCTACATTTGTAGGGTTATTAACATCAGTATAAAGCCAATCTTTTATTGAAAAACTTCCATTCTTATGTTGTGGAACATCTATATATATAAAACACAGTGTGTGTGTGTGTGTGTGTGTGTGTGTGTGTGTGTGTGTGTGTGTGTGTGTGTGTGTGTGTGTGTGTGTGTGTGTGTTGTTACCGATAGACTCCGAAACGGAGAGGCTCACGTGCTTGATATTTGGCATAGACATGGCCATTGAGCTTGGGACGAACATGGCCGAGACCATATTTGACGAGATCCATATTTTAAATTCATATTTAGTAAATTTACCTCAGCGCATTTCAGCGAAGTACCCGCTAATCTCAGCCAGTGCCAGAACAGCTCGCTGATTCGCTCAGAGCGATCACGTGATGTTCCATCCCGTCACACGTTTGCAGGTAATTCAGGGCGAAAAGCGATTGCGCTTTTTCACCTTTATGCGATCGTGTTTTGTGTCGATTTTGTGCGATATGAATTAAATTTTAATTCATATTTCGTGTTTACGAATTCGAATACGAAGGATTTCCCCTTTCCCCTTTCGATTTCGAATACGAATCGAATACGAGCTTGAGTCAAGAGGGCGAATGTACGGGTCTCCCTTCCCCCGCCCGGCAACGCCGGTACTGGAGGCCGTGGGTCACAGGATCGGTGAGTCTCCAAAATCCGCTTCGTGCTCTTGCGAAGATGCAGGACGATGTCGCGATTGTTGTGCTGCTCTCCGACCATGAGAACTGCAATGTCATTGTTGACTGGCCCTCCCCTTCCCCCTCCCCTGTCCGTCCTCCCCCTCCCTCCCCCCTCCCCCCCCACCCCCCTCCCCCCCACCCCCTCCCCCTCCACCCCCCTCCCACCCCCCTCCCCCTCCCATCCCTCACCCTCCCCCCTCCCACCCCTCACCCTCCCATCCCTCACCCTCCCTCCAAAACCCCTCCCCATCCCCCTCCCTCCTCCCCCTCCCTCCCATCCCTCACCCTCCCCCCTCTCCCCCTCCCCATCCCTCCCACCCCTCCCCCCTCCCATCCCTCACCCTCCCCCTCCCCATCCCCCCTCTTCTCCCCTCTCCCCCTCCCCTCTTCTCCACCTCTCCCCCTCCCCCTCTTCTCCACTTCTCCCCCTCCCCCTCCCTCCTCTTCTCCCCTCTCCCCCCCGTTCCCCTACCCCCTCCGTTCCCCTACCCCCTCCCCACCCCTCCCCCGCCCGGGAATGCCGGGTACTTCTGCTAGTATTTATTAAAATACCAAATACCCTTTTCTTGTGGATATGCTTGGGTACAGAAATGATGATTTTCTTGAAGTATTCTTGCTGTCATTTATGTATCAGAAATATATGTGAGATTAATATGATAACAGGTGATACCTCCCCATCTTCCTGTTGTTAGGATGGTTTGTATTCAAGGCTTTTGTACATTGATAATATGTACAAGGCTTTTGATTACAACATTAGTTGATTTTAATATATACCCCAATTGGTTCTTTCCGACTCATTTATTTATTAGAAAAATCTATGTGATATTAATCATAACACCATTATCTGTATTAATCTGTAATTCTGTTTCTTCCAAAAGCAAACAATATGCATCAACTTCTTCATTCTCTCCTCTTTCAATGTATAGAGAAGTATCCACTCCATTAGACTTTATAGTTTCCTTTTGAGAACTCAGGTCAAATACGTAGATTGTATAAAGTTTTTGAAATGCAACCATATCCAAAATGGGATCTTTATTACCGTTGCTTTCACACACCTTTTGGTAAGACTTGTAGGCTTCCGCATCATCATTTTTTTCCCAATCAATTTCCAATCTATCTCGCAGGTAAAACGTACCATCCAGAGAAACCCAAAGTTGTTTCCCTTTAGCATTATCACTCAGCGCATTATTCTTATCAGTACCTTCATCTCCATCATTCTCCATTAGCAGCCCAAAAAAGCAATCTATTTACATTATCATTCCTTTGTAGTTGAAATCTAATTTTAAGTCCATGCAAAACTTTATCATAATTACAAAATCAAAATATACCCTTAAGGGGAACTGCTACCGTAAAACTATTCCCTGCTTTTGTATCATCGTTATACATTGCCTTTGACTATAACCAGGGTCTGCGGTTGTTCCCGTTGACATATCTATCTTCTATCTATATTATATATATATATATAAAAGAAAGTTTTTGTTTGTCTGCACGCGCTAATCTCCTGAACGGTGAAAGATAGGAGGAAACCTCTGAAACAAAAAAATGTCGGGATGGGCCCTAGGAAGGTTAGAGGCTAGGTGGCGAGGCCGGACGAGGCCGCCTCGCCGGGCTGGGCCCATTTTGCAAGAAATCTTCTTCTTCTTTCAAATTTCTCTTGAAGTACAACTTATGCACTTAATAGGAATATCTGACTGATTGCAACACATGCTTTGAAAATTCTCTCTCGCGGGGCCCGACAGAAGAAAGAACAAGGAATCGTTGAGCACTAACTGATACTGGGCTCACGTCAGATCGATGTACAGAAGATTAAATTCATTCAAAAAGAACCCGGGCAACGCCGGGTGCATTCAGCTAGTCATAATATTAAAACCTTCAACAGCTCCCTTACCCATTCTACCACTAAACGAATATCTATCTATAATTCCAGTAATCTCTGTGTGTCTGTGTGTGTGTCTGTGTGTTTGTCTGTGACCGCTGTTTCGCGACAACTACCGGTCCGATATACTTGCAACTTGCCAGGTATATTGCTGGGGACCCGAGGATGTGCCTTTTCAACGTTTCATATTAATCGGACAAGTAGTTAGCGAGCTATGTCCAAAAAACGATTCAACCAATCAGAGAGCAGCGAGCTATCACGTGTGCCGAACGTGGCGAACAGACTCTGCCTCGGACGGCACATTTGAGAGCGTATTCATTTATTTCACGTTGGCAAACTATGTTGCCGCTATGTTGGCGTTAAACGATGTTTTAAAACTAATTAAAACTAATTTGCGATTCTTTCGCTTTCCTGCGCGTTTGTGCATGCTATGGCGATTTCTTTACCAAACTCCGCAAGCCGTTCGCTTTGGACCAAACCATTTCATGTAAATAGAGGGGGGGGATTGTCACCGTACTCGCAAGCCGTTCGCTTTGGACCAAACCATTTCATGTAAATAGAGGGGGGGGATATAATTTTAGATATAGATATAGTACGGGCATGCCCTAGTAATGTAAATTTCATCATTTCAGATGTAGCAGAGACATAATCAACCGCTTGAACCTCTTGTGTTCCAATTTACAAGCGGACACTATCAAACATTTTCCAGAAGAAATCATTTACGAGTGTAGCATTAGTGTTATTCGCAGCCTTAGTGAATTTAAATTTACACAGCAAGAAACTATCAGCTATATTCAAGTAAGTTTGTTGATTATTTATTTCAAAACGTTTTGTTCCGTTTGAATTCCAGTCTGTTCCTGTTATCGCATTTACCTTAAAATAGTTTTTTTTTTTTTCTTCTTTTTTTTTGGTATAAAGAATTGAGGCTCGTGAAAGAGCTAACATTTATGTCGCAAACAAATCAAACAGACAAACAAAATATATAAAAAGAGGGAGCGGAAGACAAGATGGGGAGAGAAGGGCAAGCACACAAACACAACATTTGAGAGCAGGGAGATGTGTGGGAGGGAGAGGGCTTGGGGGGAGGAGGTGTGGGAAGGGGGGGGGGGGGGTGGGAGAAGTATAAAACACAAGGACACCAAGGACTTCCAGGACAGAAGTTGGAATTTCAAAAAAGTGGATTTGGGGTGAAATTAGCTGGGGTAGAAAAGATCAAGGTTTTGGATGGGGGAAGATAAGATATGGTGGTGAACAGCTGTTTTAAAGACCTGGAAGGTGGAGTGGGATTGAAGAGAGTGAGGGAGTTTGTTCCAGAGGCGGGAGAAAAGAGGAATGAAGGAGTGAAGGTGAGCAGAGAGTCTTGATTTTGGCAGTTTAACCATAAGAGGGTTGCAGGCAGATCTTGTGCAACCTGTAGGAATATTTGGGGGACAGAGCCCAGAGAGAGCTGGGGGGCAAGGCCAGAGAGAAGTCGGTAGAAGACGGAAAGACCACCAACCTGCCTGCGGTGAGTGAGTGAAAGGCTCTTGGAGTTAGCTTCATTAGTTAGTTAGCTTCCTTTTTAGTAGAGTTTGAAATGATAATTGTATCATCCAAATCATAGATACTATCAATCGCTTCCATACTTTTTTATTTAGCAATATAACTATTTAAAACTTTTGAAACCCCGACCCAAGTATTGTAATTATTTTTTGTCGTTCTTGTGAAGATAGTTGAGTTTTACCTTTTTTAATTTCTTTGATTGCTTGTAATTTATGAGACTTCTTTTGAGTGTCTTTTATACTCTTTATAGCACCCGCTACATTTCCCATGGCAGAAGCGGTTGAACCAATTAGGTCTTTGTTTAAGAATGGTTGAACCAATACCCATTCGAGTATCAATTATCCCATCTCCATTGTTTCTAAATTGATGTCCTACACCCCGTTGTCTCTTAGGTTTATAGTATCCTCTGGCTTGCGGACTTCCTCTCTGGTCGTAGTCAACGTGTGGCCCTGAATGGATTTCTCTCATCTCCCCTTCCTGTTCAGGCTGGAGTTCCCCAAGGAAGTGTGCTGGGCCCTGTGCTTTTTCTGGTCTTTATCAATGATCTCTCCGACTCTCTGGAAAATCCTCTCTATCTCTTTGCTGATGACTCCACTCTCTGCCGCTCCATTCCTCTTCCCTCAGATCGGCAGTCTGCAGCCTCCTCACTCTCTGAAGACCTGGACAAAATCACAGACTGGTCAAACAAGTGGAACATGTCTTTCAATCCTGACAAATCTCACTCTCTTACTATGTCTCTCCGAAAAGATCGACTGGACAACCCTCCCATCTACTTTCTCAACAATCCTCTCCAAGAAGTTCTGTCGCTCAAGCTTTTGGGTCTCACTATCTGCCATGATCTTTCTTGGGAAAACCACATTTCCAAGCTGGCCTCCAAAGCCAGTCGCCGACTGGGCATCCTCCGTCGTGCGAAGTCCTTCCTCGGCACACCTGAGCTCCTCACCACATACAAGGCTTTCATCCGCAGCTCAATGGAATACTGTTCTCCCCTCTGGGCTGGTGCTCCTGCCTCACACCTGGCTCGGCTTCACGCTGTTGAATCCAAAGCTTTCAAAATCATTGGAATCTCCCGCGATGGAGCTATCTCTGAGGGCCTTTCACTCACTCACCGCAGGCAGGTAGGGGGTCTTTCTGTCTTCTACCGACTCCTCTCCGGCCTTGCTCCCCCAGCTCTCTCTGTGCTCTGTCCCCCAAATATTCCTACAGGTCGCACAAGATCTGCCAGCAACCCTCTGATGGTTAAACTGCCGAAATCTCGGCTCTCTGCTCACCTTCACTCTTTCATTCCTCTTTTCTCCCACCTCTGGAACAAACTCCCACACTCCCTTCAATCCCTCTCCTCCCTCCAGGTCTTTAAAACAGCTGTTCACCACCATCTCTTATCTTCCCCCATCCAAAACCTTGATCTTTTCTACCCCCACTAATTCACCCCAGATCCACCTTGTTTGAAATTCCAACTTCTTTCCTGGAAATCCTGGCAGTGTCCATATGTTTATACCTCTCCCACCCCCCCCCCCCCATTCACATGCCTCCCCCCCAAAGCCCTCTCCCTCCCACAGATCTCTCGATGTCTCCATGTCTCTCGGTCCCTGCTCTCAAATGTTGTGTTTGTGTCCTTCCCCCTCTCTCCCCATCTTGTCTACCGCTCCCGATGTTATTTGTTTTATGTGTCTGTTTGTCTTTCTGTGTGATTCATGTTCGCTCTTTCACGAGCCTCGATCTTGTATACAAAAAAAAAATAAAAAAATCCTCTACCAAGAAACATACCTTCACCCTTATAGTATGGTGAAAGGAACATACCATCCTCTGTAATTATTTTATATTTTCCCAACTCGTGTTACCTCACAATAACTATCGTATTATTTATTGGAAAACTTCACGTAGGTGAATTCTGATGGATATAATTTCTCCATTGAAGGAAATCGTACGATTATCTTGGTCGGTTGTCCTAAAATATGCTTTATAAATGTTTTTTCCTGACGGGTAGATAGACAAGATTTTTCAGTTCCATATTGAATTTATACTCGATTGGGGTTGAGTATGCGCTGAATGAAAATATTGTATTTGTTCTTATTCCATTGTTATAAGCACCATCAATCAAATCACAATGAATTAATACTGAATTTATACTTCACGATATTTTAATAACACGATTGCTGTAAAAGGTCCTGTTAGTTTCAAATTTTTTTTTGAGGAGAAACCCAATAACTCTCTAAATTAATTATTATCAATGGTGAAATCAACTTTATAATTCTTTTCAAGTCTAATAGCTGATTTTGAAGTGTATTTTTGAACATCTGTAACAATATTTTTTGGTTCATCACCGTGTTCTCTCATAAGGCGAGAGACTTCAGAAGATATTTGAGAAATCTCGTAAGCTCCGGGTGGAACTGTTAGTTTTATATCCGCTTCCTGGATTATAACTAAACTTGTTGTTTTTCTCTGTGATATTAAAACGGGTATTGTAAGTTTCCATCGACAACAACGATGCCTCATATTCTTTTGTGGAGTCAGGTTGTAGTGGGTAAGGGAATGATGCCGTGTAATCACTTGTTGTGAAATTAAAACTAAAGAGTGTGCTTCTCATCTTATTGTTACATTTGTTGGGGGTGGACAATGATTACGTTAGAGCCAGGTAGAGTGTATTGATTACTATGCTCCGCATGTCACGATGAAGAAGAAAGTCCATGTATCATAAGTAAGAAATTCGTTTGGACCGGATGTCATGTAAGCTTGTATCTTCATCCCCATGAAAGGGGTGGGGTTTGTTAATTAGCTAGGGGTTATGGGTAATTAATCTCCTGTATGTAATGGCATCTTATTTTTTTTTTCTCTGTTCCTTATGACACCAGCAGCACACACACATAGTAATAAATCGCCCATTAACCACACTAAATAAAAACCAACCGGAAACAGGACATTGAGCACTACCGTGGATAACATCGACCTGGTGAGCAGACAGGCGCAAAAGGTCCGTGAAGTCACGCCCCGAAGAGCAGTGATTGGTCTGGGATTTGATTGGCGCAAGGACTGGTAAGATGGAACTCCCCAATAGCAGCGGACACGGAGACGTCGTGGGATGACGTCAGAGCCTCACGTACAAAACAATTAGAACGGCGGACATTTTGTCTCTCGGGTTCTGGATCTGGTGGTGAACGGTCGCGTTCTTCTTCTTTCATTCTTGAGTCATGGCTTTTGACAACGAATGGTCGAGGCTCTGGATTTGCTCGCATCGTCTGGCTGTGGTGTTGGTGAACAATATCGTGAGGATAAGCGCAGTTGGAAGAGCGAGCTGCACGCTAAGGCCTACTGCGCACCAACGGGCATGTTTTTGCGTGCAGGGACGTAGAGGCCTCGGACGATTTTTGACGATTCCTGACTAGATTCAAGAGCAGCTCGGAGCTAAGTGCCCACAAAATAACACATTAATTTTCCAGTTATTTTTTCCCTTGTGTTGTAATCGAATGAGTGGGGACGTCCCGTTTAGGAATCATAGTTTTATCGTGCATTATTTTGTGAGCGGCATTTTCTTTAATAAAGCCGGTATTTTTGTACATCTTGATTCCGTGTCGGTTTGAGTTGATTTATCCAGGTGCGAAGACGTCGGGTGGACTTGTGCAGGTGAGCGCTCACGGCTTCTCCCCCACTTGCTCCCCGTGTGTATAACGAAGGTCTGCCGTTGAATTGAACGCCTCAGAGTTAAAGCTCGTTTGGTCATCCGTGTCGCCCTGCGGTGTTCACCAGAGAGCAGGGACACGACATTATTGAATATGTAATAAAATATCTTTGTATTGATTATTAATTATTTTCATATTCATCAACTGGTCTAAAATGGCTGATGCTTCATGAAAACAATTGTTTTCCAGCCTTCTTACTACCTAACAGCAATAACAATCTATTAACTAATTGTGATGGGTCATTTGGAAGAAAACTAACACCTGAACCAAGTTTACTTAAAGCATCAATAATATGTTTCTCCTTTTCATTCTTCAAACCAGATTTCCCAGCAACATCAACTCCATAATGAAGCGAGTTTAGTAAATCAATATATGCCCTATCATCTTCACTTTGTGTATTTAACGGTTCATCAAAATAACTTGAACTATGGTATCCATCTTTTGTGAGAAGAAACATTAATCTCGAGGTTAATTTAATAGGTGGTCGGGCAGAACTTAAGAACATCAATTTATCTTTAACAAGATATAACTGTGCTAATTCTTCTGTTGGAATGAGACCTGCTCTGGTTTTTGAAACAGCTGAATATTCATTGTTCTGAAGAGCTTCCACAACATAATCAGGAGGTTGATTTACCGGTTGATTTACCATTGTTCTGAAGAGCTTCCACAACATAATCAGGAGGTTGATTTACCTTTCCCAGTTGTTGAAATAATCCTATCATCATATTCTAATTCTCCTATAACCCCTAATTCTTGCTCTGTCATTTGACTAAAATCTTTAAGCATTTGAAGTTTTCCAGGAATGTATTCCATCGTGGAAATTGTAGGGGGTTGTTCTCTTTGTTGGGAAGTTTCTAAAAGCGGTTTAAAAAATTTCTCGATTTCTTTCAAATGCTTCTTCGCCCGTTAGTTTCTGTCTCCGTTTCTTCTTTATCTCTTCCTGTTGCTTTACAATTTTTGAAACGAACTAATGTTCCTTAAACCTATTTGCTCTTTCTTATACAGGGTGTCTCAAAATAGATGGAACCCATTAACATGATAATTTATTACTCAGACAAGAAACTCCAAAAAAGATTACATTTCCTGGAAGCTGATATGATAACAATAAAAAAAACTGAAGATTTGAGGTCTCTAGCTCAAAGGATACATTTATTAGAGCACATGTTCCAAATGACCGCCTTTGCGCCTTAGACACACTTGAAGCCGACGAGCGAAGTTGTCAATCACCCTGACACACTCTTCGTTCCTGATGGCACGAATCTTCTGGGTGACGGCCACTTTCAGTTCAGAAATGGATTGAGGACGATTCTCATACACGTGGTCCTTCAAGAACCCCCAGAGATAAAAATCTGGGGGGTTCAGATCAGGTGAATGCGGAGACCACTTGGGTTCGCGGCGCCTGCTGATCAGCCGATCAGGGAATCGGTGGTCCAGCCACTCCATCGTGATGTTGGCTGTATGTGGAGTTGCCCCATCTTGTTGGAACCATTGCACATCTCGATTCACGCCACGACGTCTCCCAAGTCCCCTCCAGAACTTGTTGAGCGCCACAATGTAACGCTCCTTTGTGACAGTGACTGCCTCCCCGTCTGCGTCTTCAAACCAAAACGGTCCGATTATGCCATGTTTTGAGATGGCCACCCAGGCCGTGCATTTCACAGAGTGCAAGGGCCTCTGAAGCACCTCGTCTGGAGCTTGTGTGCCCCAGAACACATTGTTCTTGCTATTGACATGCCCACAGAGCAAGAAGTGTGCTTCGTCGCTGAACCAAACATCATCAAGTAAGTCAGGATCCTCTTCGATCTTGTTCTCGAACCACCGGCACATAACAACACGTTTTGCCATGTCAGCTGGTGTGAGTTTATGCTTGATCTGGATCTTGTATGGGTACAGCTGAAGATCCTTGATCAAGATTCCTTGCACTGACGCACGTGAAAGACCCAGCTCTTGGCTACGTCTTCGGATGGACTTTTTCGGGCTCCTTCCGACAATGTCTCACCGCATTCACATTGTCAGGAGATCTTGCAGTCAGCTTCCTGCCAGAACTGGGTGTTTCTGCCTTCTTCTTGAGATTGTTTACTGATCCAGTGGCTTGAAATTTGTGTGCCCAACGATAAATTTGGTTTTTCTGGGGATAATTGTTGAAGTTGAACTTCCTGCGAAATTTTGCTTGCACCGTTTTGAATGATTTCGTCTCCAAATAAGTAGTGACGCAAAATATTTTTTCCTCCTTTGTCCAAGGCATTTTGATTGATAATTATTAGTTGTTATGGTCCCCTCTCTTCAAATCTGAAAAAAAAAAGAACAAGAACATTAATATTGGCAGAATTATTAGCAGTGACATGGGTTCCATGTATTTTGAGACACCCTGTGTGCAAGTATACAAGTACATTCATTTTCTGTATTTATTTATTTAAAAATATCATTTACTGGATTGTAAAGGTCAACAGGGAAATTTTCCTTTTCTTTAACATTAAAGTAGATGTGTTCAAATAAATCCTTTTCTTGAAATATTTTATCAAATTCTTTATTAGCATTAATACGAGTTGTAATTTCTTCTTCACTAATACTAGTATCTCTGCTTTTCATACGTTGGTGTTGAGTTTCTTCATCAACATCAAAACCAAATGATAAAACCTTAACTCCATTATCACTCAGATGTTTCATAATTTGTCTAATTCCTTCTGGATTAGTTTCTAAAATCCCAAGACCACCATATTTTAGTTTCTTGAACTCACTCTTACAATGTGAATATTTTGTCGTGCCAAGAGAGACCTCCTCAAATATTTGACCTTCGTTCCTCAATCGCATATGTTCCTCCATTGAAATGTAGTAATAATCTTCACCTTCTACTTCTCCTGGTCGCATTGCTCTGGTTGTTGTAGATACAATACGAATCATCGGGTGTTTTAAAAAAAAACTTACAATCTTTTCATTTTTACTATTCAAGAGTTTAGATTTATGAAGGTTTTTTCCTGAAGCAGATTTACCCACAAGATTAATAATAACAGTTGTCATTTATGTATGTAATTATTTATAAAATAAAATATATATATCGGTTCGTATCTCATCTTGTTTCACAACAATATATTTATATTTTCCAATTGTGTGTTTCATATAATCCTCAAATTCCTTTTTACTACATAATGTAGAACAATTATCTCTCCAAAAATTATTTGTATCTATTGAATTTAACTTGAATAAAATAAAGGTATTGGCATTGTTTCTTATTGAGCGACGAGGGAGTTGAAAGTATGATTGACAAAGATAAATACAATTACAAGAAGAATGGCGCCCCCTCGTATAGTAGCTATCCATAACCATTTGGTTTCTCTCATTAACACAATCATCAAAGATAACGAGGTTCTTTTTTGATTTATCTAAATCTTGGGGTGAAGGTATATCATCACTGAGACCGAGACACTATACAGATATACATCACTGTATATTACCACTGAGAATACAAGTTATGGGTTTTGGTTTCGGTTTTGATTTCTGTGTATCACAAAATAATTGTATTATATCTTCAGTGTTGTAATCATTTCGTTTGTTTTGAAGTTTAAATAAACCGATTATATCTTCTTTTTGAAGACCCGCATTAAAACCTTGTGGTAGTAGTTGATACTCGGGTTGATACAAAATACAAATAAGTTAGAGGATGTAAAGAAAACAAGCGTTACGCCTAGGTCCCCCGTCGGGGAAGTGATGCGAGTTGACAAAGTGGAACACACAGAAAACATGCTATGATATGATATTTTGCTCACAAGGTTCAGACATACATGGAGGCGGCCATCTTGGATTTTGACGTGGCGACCCAATTTTAAATAGCGTTCTTCCTTATGGCGAGATACACCCACACACCAGATTAGAAGTTGGTACTTCGCTTATTTTTCAAGATATTCATCTCACAAGGTTCGGACATACATGGCGGCGGCCATCTTGGATTTTGACATGGCGACCCAATTTTCAATAGCGTTCTTCCTTACGCCTAGATACACCCACACACCAGATTAGAAGTTGGTACTTCGCTAGAAGATGGTACTTCGCTTATTTTTCGAGATATTTCGCTCACAAGGTTCAGACATATATATGGTGGCGGCCATCTTGGATTTTGACGTGGCGACCCAATTTTCAATAGCGTTCTTCCTTATGGTGAGATACACCCACACACCAAATTAGAAGTTGGTACTTCGCTTATTTTTCAAGATATTCATCTCACGAGGTTCGGACATACATGGCGGTGGCCATCTTGGATTTTGACGTGGCAACCCAATAGATACACCCACACACCAGATTAGACGTTGGTACTTCGCTTATTGTTCAAGATATTCATCTCACAAGGTTCAGACATACATGGCGGCGGCCATCTTGGATTTTGACGTGGCGACCCAATTTTCAATAGCGTTCTTCCTTATGCCTAGATACACCCACACACCAGATTAGAAGTTGGTACTTCGCTTATTTTTCAAGATATGCAGGTTACAATGTTCAGGCATACATGGCATCAGACATGCATGGCGGCGGCCATCTTGGATTTTGACGTGGGTTGCACCCACACACCAAATTCGAATGCGGTCCTTCGCTTACGCACGCACGCACGGACACACGGACGGAGGGGAAAGCCATAGTCTCCCCCTTTCGCTCCGCTGTGCGACGGGGGACAATAAACGTCCTTGAATGGATAGAAAACTTTCATGGTAATCTCAAAATGATATGTGGCTCAGGAGGTGCTCAGACAAGAGCAATAAGAGAGGTTTATCATTTCATCTCTGCCCAACAAAGATACTTTAACCAAGAACCAAGTTCAAACATACTATTTATCAATATTCCCGATGGTGATGAGTTCAATAAGAAAATTAAGTTATTCCCTAAAATAGAACATAAACAAATATTCGTTGGCTCTGTATACGACTTCGAGTTCAAACAAAATATGGGTGTTTTAGAATCAACAAAGGGCTTGGGAGTCTATTGAGGATTTAACCTTTGTAAATGGCTTAAATGGAGAGGGAGCAATAGTGTTGGTCAAATAGTTTTTCAATTAAAAATTGAGACAATGGGGTAAAGGAAAAAATCTAACTTGGGTGTAAAGGGGTGAGGACAGTAGTAGGAAAATGTTGGTTTTGAGATGATCACCAAAATAGTGAAACGAGCGTAGCGAATGAGCTATTTTGGTGATTATCTTAGATGGGGAGGGAGAAATATCCGGATGTTTTTTTGGTGGGTGGTCCATTGGTTCCAAAGCATTTTCCCCATTCACTTCAATGTAAAAATGGTTGCGTCTTGGAACCAACATTTTCCTACGACTAATATCATCAGGAAGTTGGTACACTTCCTTTCTTATGTATTCTGGGTCTCGCCTGGGAGATCGATCGCCTGTATACATGCCGCTACCCTGTTCATGCAGGGCAGGCACGGGGCCAATCGACAGCATCAACACACACATTTCTATCAAGTATGTGCAGTACCATTACAATGTGAGCACTTCCATAAAGTTTGTACTACAACATTTGTAAACAGTAGTTGATAAAGGCGCTCCTGTCACATACTCTTGGCAAAAAACTTTAGAACCAGAAATGACCATTACATCAATTTAATCACCAGCTTCAACAAAGGTTGGACTCCACTTCAGAATCACCTTCTGTACCCACATCATTCCATCGGAAAAGAGGGGTGGGGATGAACTGCTTGTGATGAATACAACACGAATCACAAGAAACTAGAACGACATTCTTCGACGTCGACCGATTATGCCCCCGCCCACATTATGACATCATTGTACATACTTTTACCAAGTTTGATTTAAATCACATTGTTACCAGACATGACCTCTGACCTCTTGATGCAGAAATGTAATCAGTTCATCTTTGCATCATAATATATACTTATCCCAAATTTGGTCCAAATCCCATCAATGGTTCACAAGTTAGCTTGGTAAATGGATTTTTTTTTTTACCTCATGGGACCTATAACCTTTGACCTTGTGACCCCATAATCTAATCCGTTTTTCTATACATCATTATCACTAAACTGACCGAAGTAGAATTTATTTTAGCACCCAACATCACATGCTTGTCATAACAAGCTCACCTCTTGCTCACCTCTCAGGTAACCTTCAATGCAATCCAGTTTTCCAGACTCACCTTTGTATACATTTCTATCCCCTTCAGCCTCTACACCAGCGCAGAATGAGTGCAGGGAGTCCGTATCCGACACACTGCCCATCCCAGAATCCAGCTCGAGCCACTGACATTGTGAAGAAAGGCCGTCGTCCTTCCCCGTCGTCAACACCAAATCTACAGAAATTGGTCGTTTATGTCCATCGGGCACCTGTGCGGTGCTCACAATCACCTCGGGCATTGGACGTGTTGGGGGTGAATTGAAGGAACACGTTCTGGGACACATGCGCAGCCCTGAGGGTTTGGTGGTAACTATTGTACACTGCAGTTGATCTTGGTCGAGTTGTTTTTCTGTCTCCAGTTTAACAATTCTTTCCTGGCTGTTCTCAATATGCTCTTCCGGATTATGATTTTGATGTTGTTCCGGAACCAACTCGTTATCCAGATCCTCAAATACAGCTGCAGGGGGCGTAGAGGTATGATTCAGGACTGAAGGCAGAGTGGATGATGTTGACGGACGTAAAGGAGGCATTGATGCCGGCTGCTGTGGCATTGTACCTGGAGACAGCGAGGTTGGTAAAGTGCTCGGAGGGGGATTGTCATATGGGCTTGGAGGAGGCAAGGGCGTGAAAGAATATTCGAGGCAGTCAGTAGTACAGGGGGGCAACAAATCTGCCACTTTCACAGCCGGCAACTCGCAGGAAGCTCTTTTATCCAGAGCAAGTCCTTTATTGGCAAGCATAGTGTTTAACTTTATCGAGGAAGATAAAGAGTCTTCACAAAATTGAGATTGTGGGTGAATGTGATCAAAAGTTGCATGTCCATGCAGCTTGTGCGGCCCAGCAATGCAATTTGAACAATGATCTGTAGAGATGGGAGAATTGGCAACACAAACGGGAGACCTTGGTTTTGGTGGTGGTGTTGGGGGGCATGTTGTTGACATCGAGTTGAGCTCGAGGCTGGTATAACGGAGATTTGTGAGTGTGCCTTGAGGTAATATGGCTGAAGGTGATGGTAAGGGCCTGTGATTTCCCAAATCATTGCATGATGGAAAGGAGTATAAAGTGGGCGTCAAAAGTTCAGATGGTGGTTGAGGCAGCCATCTTGAATCGACGGTTTCACTGAGCCCAAGCGATGACTGACGCTCTGGAATGCAAGGTTTGGAATGCTTGGTGAAGCGGAAGGTGCGAGACATTGCACGAGTCTCCTTGGGTTTCTGACTTGGGAAGGGCATCGCATGTGGGCTACGTGGTGTTGATGGTGTTGATGGTGTTGAGTTGCAACCAATAAATGTAACATTGATGTCCGAGTTTGAGCGAGGTCGGCAGTGCTCCTGTGAGTCTTCATTGATGATGCCTGCATTGTGGTTGCTGTCGTCGATCTGCCGAGGTGGACTCTTTACAGGTCGCCCAAGGGAATCTGTACGCTGCGGTGGTTGTGGTTTCTCTCTGGTCTTCCGCAAACAAAAGCTCCGAGATAGTGTACTGCAAGTGGAAGCTACATCACTCCCACCCCCATTACTCCAACCACAATGTCCAAGGGTCGTTTGAGTTTGACCAGACTCCGACAGCCCTGCCACGTCCATAGAGTGGAGAGACGCAGAATCCGGGATAGAAGATCCCTCACCAACACTATCCTCCCAGCACCACCAGGTTCTCTCAGCATCTCCATTGTAGTTGCTTTGGGATTGCACCACTTCAACCAACTCCCAGTTACTTCCATCAGAAACACTTCCCAGGGCGTCTGCTGTCGTCTCCACCTCAGCACGACGTAGCTTCCAGCTATTCTCTGGCCGATAATGCAAGGCTTGTGGTAAGCTGAGTGCTGGGTGCAGAGGGCTAGGTTCAAATGACGTTTGTACAGGTAATGTCCTTGGAGCCGCTGCAACTGGAATCTCCTCAGAACGAGGTCGCGCAGTCCCAATACTGGCAGGTCGACCTTTCCTCAACTTTATACTGCTGCTCTCACAACTTGTTTGAGAGCGCGAGAAACCAGCCAATGCCATTGCCAGAATGTTGCCCTCAGCAATGGGCTGTGTTTTATTTGGGTTGGCACATACACCCATCGGTCCAGTTGCATCTGGTGCAGCGACAGGTGCTTCATTGCCCACGCTCGAGCGAAACACCTGCGCGGCAATACCATGGCCCCTCTGCGCGCGGATCCGACGCACTGAAGGTGCGACGGTACGCCCAATTTCGAGGCACTTTTTCACTGGAGAAGCCTGAAGGATTGCCTGGCCCTTTTGTTCCTCCTCCTTGGACGCGGTCACAACAGTACTGGGCAGCAGAAGAGATCGGCCACGGTGTGCCCGCCATTCAGACGCAGAGGCTGGAACATTCAGGGGCAAAGGGAAAAGACGATTCCATTACACAACGCGAGGAATTTCATCATTTCACAATCTTGTCCTTCAAATAAAGACATTCTCGAATCGAATTAGTTATTTTTACAGTGATGTAAGACTCGTAGAGGAGCTTTAGCAAATCACAAAGATGTTGATGTGCGATTACATGAATGACAATAGACAAACACAAATGGTATGTAGGATTTGAACCTGTGTTCCCTGCAACAGGAGCATGGGCTTCAGATAGAAACAATCACAGGCCAAACCTTGAAGTGAAATGGTTGGACAAAGGAAGTGCAAAGAAAGAAAGAAACATAAGATGGGCGCTTCAAGCTGGGGAGGTGCAAATGAAAAAACAAATACATACCAAGTTCATTTTGCATTTTGTCTGGAACTCCAGAGATGGTTTTCCGGCGGGAATTCTTGATGCGACGATTTAAAGTTCCTTCTGTATATAGCAATGAACGCCGCATGCTCGCTTGTCTCTCAAAGTTGCTTCCTGGTAAGTAAGGGTGGGAGCAAATGAGGCAAGAGTCTCTCCATGTAATGGTGCAGGCCAAAGTCCAAGGTGTAACTAAATAACTCGCAGAAAGCCTTTGAAACGCCACCTGCTTTTATTGGGAGTACTTGCTTCACAAGTATCCACCATTAGTTAGTGGGTGGGAGTTGGATTACATGAATGACAAAAGACAAACACAGATGGTATGTAGGATCTGAACCTGTGTTACCTGCAACAGGAGCGTGGGCTTCAGATAGAAACACTCACAGGTCAAACCTTGAAGTGAAATGGTTGGACAAAGGAAATGCAAAGAAAGAAAGAAACAAAAGATGGGCGCTCCAAACTGGGGAGGTGCAAATGAAAAACCAAATTCTGGATCCTCAAACTTCATAAGAACCCATGCAGGTTTAGGTTTATCACTGCTGCCAGGAAATGTACCACCAAACAGTTATCAGTTATAGTTAACTCAGGCCGACAAGTTTTTGGGGAAGAGTTGAGGAAATATTGTTTGCCAATTGGGAAGAATTCTGGTGTTAACACTTTCTGGAGCATTAATTATACTTTGGAGTTCTTGGACAGGATTATATATATATATATATTTTTGTATACAAGATCGAGGCTCGTGAAAGAGCTAACATTCATCACACAAAAAGTCAAACTGACACACAAAACACAAAATAAGGGGAGCGGAAGACAAGATGGGGAGAGAGGGGGAAGGACGGACACAAGCACAACATTTGAGAGCAAGGACGTCGAGATAACTGTGGGAGGGAGAGGGCTTGGGGGGAGGTGGGAGAGGTATAAAACATATGGACACCGCAAGGACTTCCAGGAAAGAAGTTGGAATTTCAAAAGTGCGCACGCTTTCGGAGTTAAGTAACTTTTCACAATTGTGTTTTTGTCGAAACTGTATCTTTCTTTCTGTGTGTGGAACTATTGGTGTGTCTTTAATAGTATTCTTGGTGTTGGTTTTTCATACCTGTGCACAGAATCGTCGGTTAGTTCGTGTCGCATATTCTGAGGCCTAGTGTAGTACTAGTAGGCTACCGTGTCTGACCTTGGCTTGAGGCTTTGTTTCTGTCTCAGCGGTTCTTCGATTGCGCTCGCAATTACTTTCGGTCTCTATTTTTCACGTTTCACGTTCGGTCTCTGTTTTCATCTCAACTCAAAAAAAAAAAAATTCCCTTCTCTGTTCTTATCCGTTGTTCGTTCTTATTTGTTCGTTCGTTCTTCGACCACGTTGTTCGTGATCACGTGTTCACGTCGTTAAAAAATGTTTCAACTGTATTCTGTCATATACTATAACACCTTTTTCTTCTTCTTCTATAAAAGGATGCTTTCGACTTGCTCACCAAATCTATTCATTCCAAATTTTTTTTCCATCTCTTACAGTTACAGTGCCTCTTTCATACATTCCCTAAACTCTCCAGAACTCCACCCATCCTTCAGCGTCCTCAAACGTATTTTTGACTTGAAGGTCTCAAGAAACACATTTTGCAATAAATGTTCGTTTCCCATTAATCGTACATTTTTCAAAATCCAATCTCACCCCTCCCCTCCAAATCTTCCCCATCACCCCTCCCCTCCAAATCCACCCCCTTGCCCCTCCCCTCCAAATCTTCCCCATCACCCATCTCTTTCAAATATTCCCCCTTGCCCCTCCCCTCCAAATCTTCCCCATCACCCATCCCTTTCAAATCTTCCCCCTTGCCCCTCCCCTCCAAATCTTCCCCATCACCCATCCCTTTCAGATCTCCCCCCTTGCCCCTTCCCTCCTAAACTCCCCCCACTCCCCTCCCCTCCCCTCCGAGACTCTCCCTCACTCCTCCCCTCCGAGACTCGCCTCTCACCCCTCCTCCTCAAAGCGTCCTCCCCGCTTCTTCCCCCTTCCAACTTTCACCTTCATCTCCCTCAACCTTCTGCCTCACACTTCCCCCTCCTCAAATAACACCTCACTGCGCCTCACCCAATCACCATCAAACCTTTTGTCCGCCCCATTCTTCCCTTTCTCCAAGCTATTCTGAAATCTCTGACACACCTTCAACAGCTCTCCCTACCTCTTCCTCCTCTTCCACATCTTACCCTACCGCTCCCCCCCCCCCCCTGTTCTGTATCCGATGCTCCCCCTTCCTCTTCTTTAACAGTATGGCCCTCAAACATTCGGGGCCTTCGCTCAAACTTGACTGATCTCTCCATACAGGTTGCTTCTGACAAACCAGACGTGATCTGCTTAACAGAAACTTTCCTCCTTCTTGATGTCTCTGATTCCTTGGTATCTCTCCCAGGTTACTCCCTCCTCCGGTATGACAGACCTGAGCCTCGTCCTGGAGGGGGGTGGGGGTGGGGGGGGGGGGGGGGGGGTTGCTATCTTTATAAAAAAAACTCTTCCTCACTCGCCATGCACTGCCCTCTCTCCACCTCACCCCCAGGAATACCTTTGGTTACGGCTTCCCCTTCGATCCCACCTTTTGTTCATATGTGTGTTGTACCGTCCACCAAACAGTGATGACTCCATCTACATCTCGCTGTCTGATAATATGGACCAACTTCTATCTACCCATCCCAACTCTCTCTTCCTCATATGTGGTGATTTCAATTGTTACAAGCCAGTTGGCTGGGTGTGGGTACTGCTCTCACCAGCCATGGCTCTTCAGCAAAGGACTTCTGTGACTCACTGGGACTGACACAATCTGTCAATTTCCCGACCCGGATCTCAGTCAACGGAGCATCTTCTCTTCTGGACTTGGTTATGACTAACTTCCCTGAAAATGTCTGCTGCTCTTCTTCTGCTCCAATCGGCTCATCTGATCATGTGCTTGTTAAAGTGGACATCTCTCTGACCATTCTCAGAGAGCCTCCTCAGCGTCGAGTCTGGCATTTCACTCAGGCCAACTGGCACGGTCTTCAAGCAGCCATCAATCATCTGGACTGGTCTCCCATCTCTACCGCCTCTGACATCAACTCATCCTGGGAATTCTTCCAAAGTAAATTGCTCTCTCTCATGCACAGATTTATCCCATCTCGTCTTCAGTTGTCATACCCTTCCTCCCGTCCATGGTACACGGAATCTTGTGGTGAGGCTATTGCCCAGAAACAACTTGCTTTCGTCTCCTGGAAAGCAAATCCAACGGAAGGAAATCTCATTTCCTTTCACAAAGCCCAAAACAAGTGTGTGTCCACCCTCAGGAGAGCCAGGAAACAATATCTCTCCATTCTCAGGACAGAACTCTCTTATCTGTCTCCCTCTTCCAAATCCTGGTGGCATCTGGTCAAATCTGTTTCTGGTGTTTGTTCCCCCTCCATCCCCTCCCTCACCTCAAACGGCCATACGGCTGACTCCGCACGTGAAAAAGCTGAATGCCTCAACTCTGTGTTTGCCTCTAAATCTTGTGTCCCAAACCCATCCCTCTCTGTACCCACCGTACCCAGTCATACCCAGCTGCTCCTGGACTCTGTGTCCTTTCCTCCTGACAAGGTGGAAAAGTTTCTGTCAACCCTCGACTCTGATTCTGCAACTGGACCTGATGGCATCAGCCCACGGGTCCTAAAATCCTGTTCTTCCGCTCTTTCACTCCCTCTCTCTGTTCTCTTCACCCTCTCTTTTGCTCAAGGTCATCTGCCATCTGCTTGGAAATCTGCCAACATCACCGCTTTGCACAAAAGAGGTGCAAAAACAGATCCCAGCAACTACAGACCAATCAGCCTTCTCCCAATTATCAGCAAAGTCATGGAATCCATCATTGCTTCAGATATGAAATCTTTCCTCTTCTCCAATGGCTTGATCTCAGATCATCAATTTGGTTTCAGACCTGGTCACTCTACTCTGGACATGCTGCTTCTGCTTTCTCAACAATGGATGGAGGTCCTCAATGCCAAACAGGAATTTAGAGCTGTCTCCCTTGACATATCACGTGCCTTCGATACGGTCTGGCACCCCGCTCTGCTCACCTTTTGGAATCCATGGAAATCTCCACGCATGGCTGGCGGACTTCCTCTCTAGTCATAGTCAACGTGTGGCTCTGAATGGGTTTCTCTCATCTCCTCTTCCTGTTCAGGCTGGAGTTCCCCAAGGCAGTGTTCTGGGCCCTGTGCTTTTTCTGGTCTTCATCAATGATCTCTCTGACTCTCTTGAAAATCCTCTCTATCTCTTTGCTGATGACTCTACTCTCTGTCGCTCCATTCTTCATCCCTCAGATCGGCAGTCTGCAGCCTCCTCACTCTCTGCAGACCTGGACAAAATCACAGACTGGACAAACAAGTGGAACATGTCTTTCAATCCTGACAAATCCCACACTCTTACGATGTCTCTCCGAAAAGACCGACTGGACAACCCTCCCATCCACTTTCTGAATAATCCTCTCCAAGAAGTTCTGTCACTCAAGCTTTTGGGTCTCACTATCTGCCATGATCTTTCCTGGGAAAACCACATTTCAAATCTGGCCTCCAAAGCCAGTCGCCGACTGGGCATCCTCCATCGTGCGAAGTACTTCCTTGGCACACCTGAGCTCCTCACCACATACAAGGCTTTCATCCGCAGCTCAATGGAATCCTGCTCTCCCCTCTGGGCTGGTGCTCCTGC
>NC_136265.1:111760912-111865912 GCF_964187855.1 Myxine glutinosa | reverse complement strand
GGAGGGCTAGCCATCGGAGGTGGGGTTGAGGAGAGTGAACCCCCAGTGTTGAGGTGGCAAGCGGCTGACATTAGGAGGAGGTGGCGAGCTGCTGACATGAGAAGGGCACACCGTTCGCTGCCAACATGGGAGTTGGGGTGGGGGTGGGGGGGGGGAGGGAGAACAGTTCGTCAGTGGTGAGGGGCACTCTTTGTGCGAATACAGACAGATATATGGGCAGGGTCATCAAATGGTGTAGTTGCTATCAAATGGCTACCCAATCAAATCAAATTCAATTTTCTTTCAAATTGCCATCCTCGAATTCCTTACCCCGCTGTGTGTGCTGTTTGGAGACGGCAGTCGATTGAACACTGATGATTGTGAGTAACACCAGGAACTGCACCAACTGTCTTTCTGTACTCTGTCACAATCTGTAAAATGAACACCACTGGCACTTCACAAAACAAACACACACACACACACACACACACACACACACACACACACACACACACACACTTTATATCAACGAGTGCATTCACATTCAATATTAACTCTCCCATATACCTCGCAGCAGCGTCTTCAGGTTGGACTGGGCCTCGTTCTCGAGGGCTTGCATGCTGGCAGGCCGCGAAACGGGCAGAAACATCTGTTCGTGCTGTGGCCAAGGGGCATGGTAGTGATTTGGTTTTTTCTTTTGCTCCAACCTGGGGGCATCTTTGGGTGGGTGGTGGTGAGAATGGGGAGGGGAGGGGAGGGTGCAACCTTACTCGATGGTAAGAAATAAAATGGTGATGAAGCACCTACTTTGGTTTCTACCTATACCTGCACCTGTCTCGGTTCCACAAAGGCAAAACCACTGAACATCTCGGTCACAGAGATCATCTCATGCAGACATCATTAGAGTACAAGAAAGGCTAAAATAATCCAGATGTATTGCTTAGCACCGCTCCATTCTCACCAGTTACATCTGCACATATACACTACATTCAGAAAGTATTCACACCCCTTGACATTTTCTTATTAAAGCCTGAATTTAAAATGGATTAAATTGAGATTTTTGTCACTCATCTACACATAAATACCCCATAATGTCAGTGAAAATTTTATTTTAGAAAATAATTAAAAAAGAATTACAAATGAGAAAACAGACATATCTAATTTACACGGGTATTAAACCCTCCTCCCCCTCCCCCTGCAGTCATTACATCGTAGAAGCACCTTTGGCAGCGACTACAGCTTCGAATCCCTTTTGATAAGTCTATCAATTGTGCACATCTGGATTTGGGGAGTTTCTCCCATTCTTCCTTGCAGATTTACTCAACTCTGTCAAGTTAAATGAGGAGCGTTGATGAACAGAAATCTTCAAGTATTTCCACATTCGGCATTTCCACAAGTCTGAGCTTTTGTTCGGCTACTCAAGAACTTTCACATTCTTGTTCTGAAGCCACTCCAGTGTTGCTCTGGCTGTATGCATGAGATCATTGTCCTGTTAGAACGTAAATCTTCACCACAGTCCAAGGTCTTTTGCACTTTGAAGCAGGTTCTCCGCAAGGATTTGTCTGTATTTGGCTCCATCCATTGTTCACTCTACCGTTACAAGTCTCCCAGTCCCTGCCACTGAAAAGCATCCCCATAGCATGATGCTGCCATCACCATGCTTCACGGTAGGGGTGGTGTTAGATGGGGGTGATCAGCTGTGCTCGGTTCCTCCAGACGTAGCGCTTTGCTTTCAGGCCGAAAAATTCAATTTTCCTCTCATCAGACCAGAATATTTTGCCTCGTGTTATCGGTCTTTCACGTGTCTTTTTGTAAACTCCAGGTGTGCCACCATGTGACTTTTCCTCAGGGTTGGCTTCCATCTGGCCACTCTCCCATCAAGTTTAGATTTGTGAAATGCTGCAGAGACTGTTGTCCCTCCGGCAGGTTATCTCAGCGAAGGAACTCTGTAGTTCTGTCAGTGTGGTCATTGGGTTCTTGGTCACCTCCTTGAACAAGGTCCTTCTTTCCCGGTTGCTCAGTTTGGTCGGATTCCCAGTTCTAGGAAGAGTCTGGCTAGTTCCATATTCTTTCCATTTCCTGATGATGGAGCTCACTTTGTTCTTGGGAACTTTCAACACTAGAAATTATTTTATCTCAGAGTTCTACGGACAGTTCCTTGTACTTCCTGGTGGAGTTTCTGCTCTGACATGCACTGTCCACTGTGTGACCTTATATAGAAAGGTATGTTTCTTTCTTAATCATGTCCAATCAATTTAATTGGCCACAGGTGGACTCCAACTTGTATAGACATCTCAAGGAAGAGCAAAGGAAATTGGATGCACCTGAGCTCAATTTGGAGTGTCATAGCCAAGGGGTTGAATACCTATTAAATCAATATATTTCAGCTTTTAGTTTTGAATTATTTTGTAAAGATTTCTGTAATACATATGAGATATGAGAGCCTACCTGGTCTGGGGCTAACCCCGCTCTAGCAGGGAAAATGGCCTTTAAAATGCATGTTGTGTTTGTGTTGTTGTAAAGATTTCTGTAAAATTCTGTAAAAATAAAAAATAAAAACGAATTCCTTTTTGACATTATGGGATATTATGTGTAGATGAGTGACTAAAAAATCCCAATTTAATCCATTTTAAATTCAGGCTGAAACAACAAAATGTGAAGCAGTCAAGGGGTGTGAATACTTTCTGAAGGTACAATATATACACAGTTATGTCTGCACATGCATGTACAGTTATGTCTGCACATGCATGTACAGTTATGTCTGCACATGCATGTAGTTACATCTGCACGTGCATGTACAGTTCATATCTGCACATGTATCAAAGAGTACGGTAGTACTCTCTATGTAGGGATGGCGCGGAAAAAAACGTCGCTCCCATCTGCTACATGCAAAACTAAAGTTGGATTATCTTCTTTAAAAACTCGCTTAAGCTACATATGAGAGCCTACCTGGTCTGCTCAGTTGATTGTTGAGGTAGGGATCCCTTTTAAGTTCTCCAGACAAAGGCAAAAGCAAAATAAAGTGAAAAACGGGATCGGTCAAACCCGGGAATTAATCTTCTTGTTCATAATAATAATAATAATAACAATAATCTTCTTCAGACGGCATATTTCCGAGCTGCCTCTGTCAATGGCAATGATTCTGCTACCATTCGATAGAGTTTTACTTCCTGCAACATCCTTTGGTATTGTTATCAATTTGGGTAGAGTGATTTATAGAGTCAGATAGATCTGTATAGGTAGGTACTCGACTGTCGCGATAGGGAATCTACCTGTAATAAGTTATATGGTTAGCCGGATGTCGGTATAAGCTGTATTGGTGTCCCCGCCACGAAGGGGTGGGGCATGCTAAGTAGTACAGGGATTATGGATAAGATTCCTTTGTGCGTCGTCCCCTCTGTCGTCAAACCTGTGTCCCTTATGGCAATACACACTCACATAGACACCAGATAGATCCCTTAGAGCACACATTAAATAATTCCTTCCCCTTACACTGACTGACCGGAAAGACAAGCAGGCAGCGGCCGCGTACAACACTGGCGTGGGCGTCAGGCATCGAGCAAGGCTGGGAGCCACGCCCAGGAGGACTGTTGATTGGCCAGGGGGAGGGGCAAGCAACAGCACAGGGCGGGAAGCACTTGGCCAATGGGAGGGCACCAGGGCAGTCAGAATATTCGAGAGGTCGAGAGACGAGGCTCTGATTGGGAACGCGCCAGAATTGACGTCACCCGCGAGGTGACAAAAGGACTCGCTGGACGACATTTTCTCTCTTCGCGCTAGACCCCTTCGTGTTGGAGATCGCCATTCGCCCTCTTTTTGCCTCTACGCTGGACCCATCGTGCTTGCTCTTTCTTTTTGCATGGATCCTTCGTGCTTCGCTCTTGGAGATCTCTCAGCGCACGGAGCTCTTAGCTGGTTCGTCGTGGTGCTCGGAGCGAGCGGGACCTCGCGTGCGGCAGACGGGCTGGGAGCGAGGTGTGCCGCTGAGCAGACGAGGCCGGGGCCTACCTGGTGGCGTGCGCTCGGGGCCTAGCGGAGCGCACGAGCGAGGCGGACAGAGGTTTCTTCGCGCCACTGGAGCCTAGACGATTCCGGACAACACACTGCAGACTACTGACAGATAAGGCCGCACCCCACAGAACATTACACGACGGGACAGTTATTTTATGTAATTCATTCCTTTGTCTCGTATTTGGAAGTCGGTGTGCGGGATCCCGATTTAGGAAAATTATTTATCTTCCGTCGCGTTTCATTGGCTTGGGTTTGAAAAAAATAATTGTCTTTGTACATTTTACCTCCCGTGTTCGTTGAGTTACTTTCCCCTGCAGGATCGGAGCTGCCGTCGGATTACAGGTACGCGCTTCCGCTTCTTCCCCTTCATTCTTCCTCCCCGTGCTTGTAGTCGAATCCGTATTTGGTCATCGCCTCAGGTAAGCCCGTTTGGTCATCCGCGAGCCCTGGTGTTAACCGAAGCAATCGCGCGACAGTATTATAATTCTCGTAGCTTTAAAGGATTCCATGAATAGTCTGGAAAACGACATTCCTATGTGGGGACTGGGGTAGAATGGGACTGGGGTAGGCGTGGCTATGACTGTCAATCAGCTTGATGGGGGCGGAGCCCCTAGACACATTTGCCTCAGTGTTGGCGTTATGCGTGATAATGTTATGTGGGATCAAATAATCTCAGCAGAAATATCATGTCTCGGGAAATGCCTTGTTTTTCATCGTTACATTTATGAAAATAAAATAATAGCGAGGTTCCAGTGCTACACACCGCACACGGAACACATGATCACGATCCCTCCAGTCACGGGTCAAGGTAAAAGCAAACCACGTGATCAATAACCACCTCAAGTCACGGTTTCTCGGCAGCAGATACGCTACGGTGGAGTATCACTGATGCCGTCGAAAATAACATCTGCTATAAATGGAGGTGTGTGTGTGTGTGTGTGTGTGTGTGTGTGTGTGTGTGTGTGTGTGTGTGTGTGTGTGTGTGTGTGTGTGTGTGTGTGTGTGTGTGTGTGTGTGTGTGTGTGTGTGTGTGTGTGTGTGCGCGCGCGCGCACGCATGTGCGTCATACTTTTTGACGTCAATTAAATAAGTACTATTCAAATGTACCTTTTGAGCCTCGAGACTGCTGAGACCCCTTAGACCTTGGAAGACCCTTTAACCCAGATGATCCAAAAGTCCTTGATGACCCAAAAGACCCAGATCACCCAAAAGTCCACGAGGACCAAAAAGTCCTTTAAATTACCCAAATGTCCCCAAGGACCCAAATCACCCAAAAGTCCCCAAGGACCCAAATCACCCAAAAGTTCCCAAGGACCCAAAGGTCATTGATGACCCAAAAGACCCACATGACTCAAAAGTCACCAAAGACCCAAAAGTCCCCGAAGATCCAAAAGTCCCCAATTAAAATTTGGTCCAATGGACCAACGGGGCCCCTAGTTTAATAAGTTTTGAACTGACATTTAGTGATCCTTTCATCTTTGTTTTGGCATCCTGCATCACCTGGAGTGGTCAATGGTCAATTAATTAATGTTTCAATATAAAGATCCTAGTTTCCTTATGTATATGCCCTCTTACCTATGGCTACTGGGATTGGGGATTTGGGAGAGGAACGTGGAAGCAGGGGGTGAGGGGAAAGGGGAGGTGAGGGGAAAAAGGGGGGGGGGGGGGGGAAGAGGGAAAATTATTTATGCCAGACACCCTTAGTGCACCACTGGTGAGCACGTCTATAAAGTTTGTACTATAACATTTGTAAATCAGTAGTAGAACATCATCCGTCAGATATAATTATTCAGACGGTGTATTTCTCAGCTGGGCCTCTCTCAATGGCAATGACTGGAGTTTTACCTGGTGCAGAATCCTGTGTTATAATTTGTTTCTCCAGTTAAATATTTACAGACACTCTGAGAGCGTGTTCTCTCGTGCTCAACTGAGGCCAACGTAGTTTGGCAAGGCCACGCCCTTCTCCACGCCTACTCGATCAACCCTGAACCTTGCTATGCGCATGCGCAGATAAGAAAGCGTGTCACGTGTACAGTGTGTTTGACTAACGTTTTTCTGATGATTTATCGTGCATGTATTTTTTGTCTGGCGAGAATCTACTCAAGTATTACCGAGGTCTTCTGATTTCCCAGAACCAGGATTTGGATACAACAGATAAATACTTATATCTTGTCTTGATAAAGTTCTTAATTGAAGTTAATTTTACAAAACTATTGTCAGAGTGCGCACTGGCAAATCTCGACTCTACGTACTAATGTAGGGATGACGTGGATAAAAAGTGTCGGCCCCACCCACTGATACAAAACGAAAGTTGGAGTATCTTTTCGTACTCTCGTAGTAGTTTATCGAGGACACTTGCAGTTCGAGTGTATAATAAGTTTTATTGACACCTCAAGTGAACAAAACAGTACCACGAGTGTCTTTCATGTCCGGCCGTATATAAATAAATTCCTCTCCAGAGCTCCGCCCCTCCCCTCTGTCCCCACCCTATTGGTTAGAGGGAAACCACACCAGTTATTTTGACATTTATAAGTGCAGGTCCTTGTGTGGCATGAGGCTGGATGAATACATTACTCTTTGAGAAACGAGCAACAAGACAGAGCTGCAAGATACAGTGAGGGTTACGTAAGACAATATAGGAACATGTGCAGTGTTTGACCTTGCTGACTAAGATATCTTGACACTTTTGCTCCAAGGTTGGGTATCCTCTGAGTACCATATACCATTGTGTTATATCACATTGTAAAACATGACAGAAACAAGTGAATAAAAAAATTAATGCGAAATTAAAAAGGCAATGTAGGGATGACAAACGACAGTCTAAAAAAAGGCCCTAAACAAGATAAGGATGATATTGGTTTAGAGAGTAGCTAACAGGATTGCAATCACATAACAATCCCTACATCACTGCCTCATTTACACTTCATCAACAAGAAAGAGCAGAGATTGCAAACCCTCGCCAAGATGTATTTTCAGTGGTTGTTCAGGCTTTTGTGTTGAAACAAATATGGCGGCCAAACCACGTGACTGATGACGTCATCATTATTTTTTTTCTAAACTAATTTATTCCTAGATAATGCTGAAGAAATTTCATCTTGATCGGATGAAGTTTTGTACTTGTCGAATTATGACATCATTATGGAGTAACCTATGACATCGTCATTAACATATTTTATTCCCCATGGAGAGTTCTTTACAATGAGCCATGTCTCAATTTTTTCTATTCAGTGCTTTCGGAGATTATAGAGGTGCAATGTTTTTCTGTTTTTCCACGATGGCGGCCGAACCACGTGACCCATGACATCATTATCATTAAAATAAATTATACAGACTGGAGTTATACCTATTGTGAAAATTTCCTGTCAATCGGACCAACGGTTGCAGAGAAAATCATATTTATTCTGTGCGGACAAACAAACAAACAAACAAATGGACTCAAATGCAATACCCTCTCCTCAGGCGAGGGTAATTATTGCTTCAAGCTTCGAGAAACTCCACTGGTTACCACAGTACTTGATTACTCTTGTAGTGTAGCCACATACTGAGACTACAAATTAGCAGCCTGAGTACAATGTTATAATATCAGTACATGATCATCAACTTCTTACAAACTGCATGGACATCTCTAATAACAGCATTATATATATATATATATATATATATATATATATATATATATATATATATATATATATATATATATATATATTGTTGCGGATCCGCCGCCAGCCTTCTCCCCTTACCGAGGGGGGATTAGTCCCCTTGTCTTTGACTGGCCTGGCGGGACCCGGGACCTGTGACGTCCCTTCCGGACAGCGCGAAATAGGGTATTAGGACCAAATTCGCTATTACCTAAATACTAGCGCTGCCCTGGAAGCGAGGAAATAAGACCCGCACGAACCACCTGTGTTGGTGATACGCCGAGCGGTTTGCGTACACGTGACTCGCGCTATTATTAATTACTAGACCCCGATTCAAGTGGTTCTTATTCGTACCATGCTTAGTCAATGGCGAAATCACAAAGGTGATCGAATTGGAAAGGAAGAACAGGTTTTATTTACACTATACAATGTTTCAAGAAAAAGGGGACACAGAGCAGCCTTATACAGTCTTACTTAATACCCAGGACAAACGGGCCCGTCACACACACATACACACACACACACACACACACACACACACACACACACACACACACACACACACACACACTCACACGGGGCTTGCTGATGAGCAGGTTGATGTTCACCGCATCCAGGGATGGCTCCCGTGCAGCCCTCTCTCCGGTCCCCGGCACGTCCCGTGTAGATGGAAGGAGGAGAAGGCAGGAGCTCTCTGCGTGTCGTCTTGTACGGAGCGAGTTATCACGGGGCGGACGGTAGGGGGCAGGCTCTGGTGCGGCTGGCGGTTAATCACTCGCAGGTTTATCCGCGTCTACTCGCGTGGCTGAAGTAGGCGCCATTTGCCACCGGCGCGTCTGGCTGCAGCCGTGTACTCGTATCGCTAACGCCTCTCCTTCTTCCCCTCTGGCGTGTACGTAATATGGCGAGTTACAGTTCAAAGCCTCAAAGTGAGCGAGTCCTCAAATCCTTCAACGTCCTGCTTGTACAACGAAGTCCTCCCAAGTCCTTCTCCCTCAAAGTCCTCTCTCTCTCAAGCTCCCTCTCTGTAAGTCCTCTCGAGGGCTTTGCGCAGCGACTTATATAGGCACGCCCCGCGAACCTCCTCAAACTTACCAGACACGCCTCACCACGCCCTCTCACGCCATGCCGCTAGAGCCCTGATTGGCTGGTGGCTCTTACCGTCATCGCCTCTGACGCTCTGCCTCGACTCCGCCCCGACCTCAACGCCGGCCCCACCCTACCTCGTGTTACTCGACTAGTGGACAGCCAATGCTTAACAAACTGAGCGGGCAGCCAATGCTTAACAAACTGGATCGAGGCTAGGGTGGCTGGGAAATCGGTGGCAAGTAAAGCCTATTTTCTGTCTTTACACAACGCAGGCACTAAGAGGGGAAATGACCTATTCGTACACATACTAAGACATAACTATACTACAATTGGGCCTATGTTGCTCGTGTGACTAACTATGGGGGGCAACCCGTTAACCTTTAATGACTTCAATGTGCCAATCTCAAAACCGTAGCAATATATATATATATACACTACCGGTCAAAAGTTTTAGAACACCTCAATTTTTCCAGTTTTTATTGAAATTTAAGCAATTCAAGTCCAGTTAGTAACCTGAAATGGTACAAAGGTAAGCAGTAAACTGCTCGAGGTTAAAAAAAAAAGTTGACGTTAGCAAAAACGGGAAAATAATGTAAATTGCGCAGTTATCTATCTATAATTCCAGTAATCTCTGTGTGTTTGTTTGTTTGTTTGTCTGTGACCGCTGTTTCTCGACAACCACGGGTCCGATATACTTTAAACTTGCCAGGTATATTGCTGGGGACCCGAGGATGTGCCTTTTCAAGGTTTCATATTAATCGGACAATTACTTACCGAGCTATGTACAAAAAACGATTCAACCAATCAGAGAGCAGCGAGCTATCGCGTGTGCCGAACGTGGCGAACACACTCTGCCTCGGATGGCACATTTGAGAGCGTATTCATTTATTTCACGTTTGCAAACTATGTTGGCGTTAAACTATGTTTTAAAACTAATAAAAACCATTTCATGTAAATAGAGGGGGGGGGGGGGGGGGGGATTGTCACTGTACTCGCAAGCCGTTCGCCGTTCGCTTTGGCGTTGCGAATGGACCAAAACATTTCATGGACCAAACCATTTCATGTAAAGCGTTCGCCGTTCGCTTTGGCGTTGCGAATGGACCAAAACATTTCATGGACCAAACCATTTCATGTAAATAGAGGGGGGGGGGGGGATTGTCACCGTACTCGCACCCACGTACCCACGTACGGGCATTGCACCCACGTACGGGCATGCCCTAGTCTATCTATAATTCCAGTAATCTCTGTGTGTATGTTTGTATGTTTGTATGTTTGTATGTCTGTATGTCTGTGACCGCTGTTTCTCGACAACCACGGGTCCGATATACTTTAAACTTGCCAGGTATATTGCTGGGGACCCGAGGATGTGCCTTTTCAAGGTTTCATATTAATCGGAGAAGTAGTTACCGAGCTATGTCCAAAAAACGATTCAACCAATCAGAGAGCAGCGAGCTATCACGTGTGCCGAACGTGGCGAACAGACTCTGCCTCGGACGGCACATTTGAGAGCGTATTCATTTATTTCACGTTGGAAAACTATGTTGCCGTTAAACTATGTTTTAAAAACAATTAAAACTAATTTGCGATTCATCGTAACTGCGATTTGCGACCTTCCGGACAGTGAAGACTGCACTTCCGGCAGCCAATCACAGAACGCGTTGTTGCGTAGGCGTGGCCGATGTGAGAGCGAGCCGAGCCGAGCGCGTGCGCCATTATGGTTCGTAATTCGATTTCTTCCGGAGAAAATAATAATTTCTCGATTTCTTATGCGCATTATTTCTCCCAATTCAGTCAAAGCGAAGAGCGTTGTTTTTTTTGTTTACGGGCGTACGGGCGGGGTAGAGCGTACGGGTAGCGTTTTTTTTTTTTTTTGGCAAGGAACGGGCACCCACGTACGGGCATGCCCTAGTCTATCTATAATTCCAGTAATCTCTGTGTGTATGTATGTCTGTATGTTTGTCTGTGACCGCTGTTTCTCGACAACCACGGGTCCGATATACTTTAAACTTGCCAGGTATATTGCTGGGGACCCGAGGATGTGCCTTTTCAAGGTTTCATATTAATCGGAGAAGTAGTTACCGAGCTATGGCGATTTCTTTACCAAACTCCGCAAGCCGTTCGCTTTGGACCAAACCATTTCATGTAAATAGAGGGGGGGGATTGTCACCGTACTCGCAAGCCGTTCGCTTTGGCTTTGCGAATGGACCAAACCATTTCATGTAAATAGAGGGGGGGGATTGCCACCGGACCAAACCATTTCATGTAAATAGAGGGGGGGGGGATATAATTTTAGATATATATATAGTACGGGCATGCCCTAGTATTGTAAATTGCACAGTTTCCTACACCATCAAAAGGCACTTGAAAACTGGAGGAAACTCTGACAGGAAGAGGTCTGGCAGACCCAAAGCCACAACAGAATCAGAAGACAAGTTTCTAAGAGTCAACAGCTTGCGTGATAGGCGGCTCACAGGACAACAGCTTCAAGCACAGCTTAACACTGGTCGAAGTAAGCAAGTCTCAGTTTCAACTGTGAAGAGAAGACTTCGAGCTGCAGGTGTGACAGGTCGAGTGGCAGTAAGAAAACCATTGCTAAGATGGCAAAATAAGAAAAAGAGGATTGCCTGGGCCATGAAGCACCGCCAGTGGACGACTGAAGACTGGAAGGTCTTATGGACCGATGAATCAAAATTTTAAATATTTGGTTCATCACGCAGGGTTTTGTACGCCATCGAGTAAGCGAAAGGATGGTTCCTCAGTGTGTGACACCAACTGTCAAGCATGGAGGAGGAAGCGTGATGGCCTGGGGCTCTTTTGATGGATCCAGAGTCGGCGACTTGCACAGAGTGACTGACACCCTGAACCAAAAGGGCTACCACAGCATTTTGCAGCGCCATGCAATACCCCCTGGTATACGCCTAGTTGGTCAGGGGTTCATCCGACAGCAAGATAATGACCCTAAACACACCTCCAGGCTATGTCAAAACTACCTTTGAGGAAAAGAACAAGACGGTAGGCTTCAAATCATGGAATGGCCAGCACAGTCTCCAGACTTAAACCCCATCGAGCTTATTTGGATGAACTGGACAGAAGGGTGAAAGCAAAGCAACCTACAAGTGCAACACATTTGTGGGAACTTCTGCAACAGTGTTGGGAAGAACTTCCCAAACAATATTTGATTTCCATTGTAGAAAGAATGCCACGAGTGTGTTCGGCGGTTTATATACACAAAGAATTAAGTTAAGCACCCCCCCCGTTTTTTTACAACCTCGCACATTACAAGTTTGTTGTCGTCAAAACAGTGTAATATACCCATGATATTGCTATATTTTCTGGAGAAGTGATATTATGGTCACATAAAAACATAACAATCATGCCGTTTTCAATATTTTATTCTGAATAATTTAAGGTGAAAATTTTTGGGAATTTTAGGCATATTTGCACCTCAATTTAAGTATGGAGCTATAGGTCCATCACGGACAGTGTGGATGTCGTTTATGTTTTCTAACGTACAGTCATTGTTCTGAGAAGACCTCTAGCGATCTTTGCGTCAATAACGTGTGTAGGACCCACGTGATCGGATCACTGACTCAACCCTACGTCTCATAGACCCTGTGTATCTGCATTTCATCAATGGATAATTGCTAATGTCATACCAATCATTATTTGATCTCACATACCTTAGAATATATGCCAATGTATACATATACACAAAGAATATATATTAGGGGGTGCTTACCTTAATTCGTTGTGTAGGGGTGCTTAACTTAATTCTTTGTGTATATATCGGCAAAAGGTAGCTACTTTGCTGAATCAAAAATTTAAATTAAATTTTGTTTAACAAAATGATTCGATGATTTCTTTTTTATCTCCAATTGTTTATTTGTTCTATACTTAATTTCAGAGTACATTGAGACATTAAACTGCATAAATTTCAATAAAAACTGGAAAAATTGAGGTGTTTGAAAACGTTTGACCGGTTGTGTGTGTGTGTGTGTGTGTGTGTGTGTGTGTGTGTGTGTGTGTGTGTGTGTGTGTGTGTGTGTGTGTGTGTGTGTGTGTGTATATATATATATATATATATATATATATATATACACAAAGAATTAAGTTAAGCACCCCTACACAACGAATTAGGGTAAGCACCCCCTAATATATATTCTTTGTGTATATGTATACATTGGCATATATTCTAAGGTATGTGAGATCAAATAATGATTGGTATGACATTAGCAATTATCCATTGATGAAATTGAGTGATCAAAGTGAAAAAAAGTGATTGGTTGAGTCAGTGATCCGATCACGTGGGTCCTTCACACGTTATTGACGCAAAGATCGCTAGAGGTCTTCTCAGAACAATGACTGTACGTTAGAAAACATAAACGTCATCCACACTGTCCGTGATGGACCTATAGCTCCATACTTAAATTGAGGTGAAAATATGCCTAAAATTCCCAAAAAATTTCACCTTAAATTATTCAGAATAAAATATTGAAAACGGCATGATTGTTATGTTTTTATGTGACCATAATATCACTTCTCCAGAAAATATAGCAATATCATGGGTATATTACACTGTTTGGACGACAACAAACTTGTAACGTGCGAGGTTGTAAAAAAACGGGGGGGGTGCTTAACTTAATTCTTTGTGTATATATATATACATACATATACAGTGAAACCTTGACTTACGAGTTTAATTCGTTCTGTGACTGAGCTCGTAACTCAATTTGCTCGTTTCTCAAATTAAATTTCCCCATTAAAATGAATTGAAATGCTATTAATCCGTTCCAGCCCCCAAAAAACCACACCAATTTTTTTTGAAATATATATATATAAATATCTCGCGCTTTATATTTCACCTGGATGCAGCATACAAGTTGGCAGGATGGCCTGGACTGGAGGTACGCACACTTGACTCTAAACTGTCCAGCCTGGGTTTGAATCCCGACCCAGCTATAACCTGTCATGTCGGTGTTTCACAGGCAGGGTGATTCATCAATGTGTGTACCGCTAAACTGGGCGCCCCGTTTGCGTCCCATTAGTTGTTGGATGTTAAGGATCTCACCGTGTCTTCCACAAAGAGAAGGCGAGCTATCGCCGGCACTCTGAACAAGTTGTGGCCTGGCATGCTCTTCTCCTCTGCCGTTATATACGTCCTCCTCGGCATCTTTTTCCAGAAGAGCCCTGTCTCGTCACAGTTGAAGATTTGCTGGGGGATGTATCCTTCGGCTTCTATCAGTTCGGCATAAGTTATAATAAAATCTTCAGCTGCCTTCACATCCGAGCTTGCTGCCTCACCATGCCCGATGACGGAGTGAATGCCGGTCCTCTTCTTAAAATTATCAAACCATCCCCGACTGGCTTTGAATGACTCTTCCGATGCCTCGTCCGTTGATGTTCCCGCCGTCTGCTGCACCAAATCCCCGTAAATGTCTCGTGCCTTCTCACAGATGATGCTCTCGGTCACGGTATCTCCTGCGAGCTGCTTCTCCGTCAACCACACAAACAACAACTTCTCCATCTCTTCATGGACAGAGGTCCGGAGCTTTGAAATAATCTTAACGCCCTTGGCTGGCGTTATAGCCTTTATCGACTCCTCCTGCTTCAAAATCGTACATATCGTAGTACTACGATCGTACTGCCTCGCCAGGTCGACAACACGCACACCTCGCTCATGTTTTTCGATGATTACGTGTTTTATATCCAAGCTCGCTCGCTCGTAACTCAGATCTCGGCTCGCATCACAAAGCAAAAAATCGACCGAGCGACGGCTCGTATCTCGGACAACTCGTAAGTTGGTGCACTCGTAAGTCAAGGTTTCACTGTATATATATATATATATATATATATATATATATATACACAGACTTGGCATTTAATATGGAATATTTTTTTTGTGGGGGTGAACTTAGTTTTCAAGATGACTTAGAACCAAAAGTTCATTAGAATTATGTTGAAATTATTCTAGATTTTGTTAATGTGACCTTTAAAAGAAACAAAAACAACATTTGACATTTTGAAGTAAATAAATTGATCCTTGAAAGTGATGTAAACTGATATCGAACTCAATTCATGGACAGTACTGTGTTAAACTTCTGTACGTTTTCCAGAAGTATCTCTTTATTTTGCACATTAGCCAAAAAAAATTTCAACAAAAGTTAAATTATGACTGGGATTACGGACAGTAAAATTACAGTTCAGTACTTCGTGTAACCCCCACGAGCATTCAGGAGAGTACGTACATGTCGAGGCATGCTGTTCACGAGATTTGCCAAGGTTTGGACAGGAATCACTTGCCATGCAGTGACAATAGTCTGCTGCAATTCACGCACAGAGGTCGGCTGCTGGTCCAAGTTGTCGATTTGACGCGTTAATTCTGCCCACAAGTTCTCTATCAGATTCATATCCGGGGACATGGCAGGCCACTCCATATGCTCGACACCACGGTCAGCAAGAAAATGTTGGATCATGCGAGCACGATGAGGCCGTGCATTGTCATCTTGGAAGACAAAGTTTCCTCGAAAGGCTGCACAAGCAAATGGAAGCAATGTTTCTTCCAGAATGGCCCTGTACTTGAACTGGTTCAGGTTTCCATTCAGAACAACCAGGTCAGTTTTGCCCCCTGCATGAAAAGCAGCCCAAACGGTCACCCCACCACCTCCAGCTTGGACTCTTGGCACTATACAATCTTTGTTGTAGGCTTCATGCACTTGTCTGCGCACTCGGTTGCGGCCATCTCGATGATAGACCAGAAATCTAGACTCGTCACTGAAGGTCACGTGATCCCAGTGTCCTGGCTGCCATTGACGGTGCTCTCTGGCCTACTGCAATCGACGCTGGCGGTGTTGTCTGGTCAGGCGTGGCTTTCTCAGGGGACGCCTGGCACGATAGCCTGCTTGAACCAGTCGTTGGTTGACTAGCCTTCTGGATACAGGCACATTTGTCAGTTGCTGCCACTCAGCTCGAAGCCGATTAGCTGACTTTACGGCCATTGCAGACTAACCGGTGCAGCTGGCGATCATCTCTCCTTGTGGTTCTGCGGGGACGTCCTGGGCTCGGTATTGGAGTAGGGACACCCCTCTGAGCATTTCGTTTCAGGATCTTTGACACCTGACCTTGAGTGATGCCATACTGCCGAGCAATAGCACGCTGTTTCATGCCAGAATTTCGTAAAGCCACCACTCCATGACAAACAGCATTGTCGAGTTGACGGACCATCTCCAGAGGAAGCGGCAATAACTTTTGTCGACGTGCAGCAGTTTTCCACTAATACAGAATGCAACAGCCCTTATATACACGATTGTGAAGCCAATCGTCAAATGTACCTGTCCTTACATTTTGTCACGCCACCTGTGATATTTTCCTGTTATTGACCTCTTGCTGTGAAAGACAGTGACATGGTTCTTTTAACAAAGAAATCACCGAAGCGTAAAAGAAACTCACCAGATTGATATACTGAGTTCAGAAAGTAAACCCAAGTCAAGAAAAAAAAAATTCCATATTAAATGCCAAGTCTGTGTGTATATATATATATATATAATATATTGTTACGGACCGCGGATAAGATGTTGGTTTTGCCGAGCGGAGGCCCTGCGGCCCTAACAGTTACCCCGACTAACCCGATTCCCGAACGTTGGCCGGATCGCGCCACAGATATTCAATATGGAAAAGACAAAAGCGACACGGATGTGAAGACGAAATAATAGGGAATACGAATATAATTTATTTACTATTTACAGGCTCAAAAGTAACCAAGGAGAAGGAAGGATAATGAAATAAAATAGACAGAGGGACGGACCAGAAGGACACAGTGAAAATCGCTAGCTTATCTATGCAGTTTTAATTAACCCAGGGACAGAACAAACAAGGACAGACTCATGCGGGGAATGATGATAGGACTGGCGGGAGATGGATGGCTGGAGGGAGAGGAAGGTCCAAGGGTACTGCAGCACGATCGGCAGTGCCGTTTCCTCAAAACTGCCGTCAAGGCCCCAAGCTGATGTTGTTGCTGCTGTGGCCGCCGCTGCTGCTGCTGTGTCTGCTGCTGTGTCTGCTGCTGCTGCGGTGGACGTCGCGCGCTTTGCCAGGACTCGTCTGATTCAACCACACAACTTGCTTCTTGCCCAACTCTCTTGCTTGGTCCAACTTTGGCGAGCAAGGCGACGAATAGCAGGCGTTGTGCTTCCCTGGATGATCTTCTGGATGATCTCTTTTTGGACAAGAATCGCTGCTGGATGATCTCATGCAGTACCTTGCGCGCGCTTTTTATAGCGCCTCTGGCGATCAAGCCGCCGGCCTTTAGGACACGCCCCTCGGTGTGCTCACCTCGGCCCTGGTTGGTCGCGCGACCCTCTGGCTCCGCCCTTGATGACGACGGGCGGGCACGGCCTTCTTCCCTGACCCGAGCACATGTTCAATGGTGGTTTTGGAGGGGATGTAATTGGCAATCGAGGCTTGGCAATGATGAAAGGGGGGTGTGAAAGGAATCTACTCTATTTCACTTGGTGCAATGGAGTGTCATCTTAATGGGAGAGAAGGCCTTACCCTAATACACATAATAAAGATATAACTATCAACCAGGGGGAAATCTATGATTGGCTGACGTGTATGCTTTATGGACTAATTATGGGACGCCCTTTGACCTTTACACAACACTGGAGGCAGGAGGGTCCAGAATCAAGCAATATTAATAAAACACACAATAAAAAAAAATACAATCCTCATATCCACAACAATATATATATATATATATGTTGATAAAAAATAAAAGTAGGAAAGACAACTGAAGCTGCAAGAAGTCCCTGAAATTATATAGGAGCTTCTTATACTTATGCAGAAATGAAATATAGGAGCTTCTAATACTTTTAGCTCGGCCAAGCCCAAGACAATAGTCTGGAGGTAGTGATGGAGGGATTATGTGATGGCAATACTGTTAGCTACTCTCTAAACCAACATAATCCTTATCTTGTTTAGGACCTTTTTTTAGACTGTAGTTTGTCATCCCTACATTGCCTTTTTAATTTAGCATAAATTTTTTATTCACTTGTGTACAGTTAAATGTGTACATATTAAAGGTACATTTGCACCCAATGAGGATCTGTAATGCCAGTATGAGCTTCGTGATGCCGGTGTCTTCGTGATGGACCACATACCCCAATCACCATGAGCTCGAGGGCTCCATCATTCGTCCTGCGCAATCGTCTCGGCTTAATTCGCTGAGGCCCAGTAATGGGTCAAAAGGTTGAATCAATAAAAAGTCACTAAGCAATGTCTCCAGCAGCTGCGGCCACATATCGACCCCATTCAGCGTTTACCACGTTTAAATTGATCATTTTTTTTTTTAGTTTACAAAAGAAGATTTCTTACAAATGGTTAATAGAAATAAACTTTACGATTATAACTAATTGTTCCGATAATGTCAAAATGGATAATACTTCGACTTTTGGACAAAGCACATGACATCGGGTTCAAACCCCAACACTCGCTCTGCAAGGTTTCGGGTTCAAACCCCAACACTCGCTCTGCAAGGTTTCGGGTTCAAACCCCAACACTTGCCCTGCAAGGTTTCGGGTTCAAACCCCAACACTTGCCCTGCAAGGTTTCGGGTTCAAACCCCAACACTTGCCCTGCAAGGTTTCGGGTTCAAACCCCAACACTCGCTCTGCAAGGTTTCGGGTTCAAACCCCAACACTTGCCCTGCAAGGTTTCGGGTTCAAACCCCAACACTTGCCCTGCAAGGTTTCGGGTTCAAACCCCAACACTTGCCCTGCAAGGTTTCCGGTTCAAACCCCAACACTTGCCCTGCAAGGTTTCGGGTTCAAACCCCAACACTTGCCCTGCAAGGTTTCCGGTTCAAACCCCAACACTTGCCCTGCAAGGTTTCGGGTTCAAACCCCAACACTTGCCCTGCAAGGTTTCGGGTTCAAACCCCAACACTTGCCCTGCAAGGTTTCGGGTTCAAACCCCAACACTCGCCCTGCAAGGTTTCGGGTTCAAACCCCAACACTTGCCCTGCAAGGATTCGGGTTCAAACCCCAACACTTGCCCTGCAAGGTTTCGGGTTCAAACCCCAACACTTGCCCTGCAAGGTTTCGGGTTCAAACCCCAACACTCGCCCTGCAAGGTTTCGGGTTCAAACCCCAACACTGGCCCTGCAAGGTTTCGGGTTCAAACCCCAACACTCGCCCTGCAAGGTTTCGGGTTCAAACCCCAACACTCGCCCTGCAAGGTTTCGGGTTCAAACCCCAACACTGGCCCTGCAAGGTTTCGGGTTCAAACCCCAACACTGGCCCTGCAAGGTTTCGGGTTCAAACCCCAACACTTGCCCTGCAAGGTTTCGGGTTCAAACCCCAACACTCGCCCTGCAAGGTTTCGGGTTCAAACCCCAACACTGGCCCTGCAAGGTTTCGGGTTCAAACCCCAACACTCGCCCTGCAAGGTTTCGGGTTCAAACCCCAACACTCACCCTGCAAGGTTTCGGGTTCAAACCCCAACACTCGCCCTGCAAGGTTTCGGGTTCAAACCCCAACACTCGCCCTGCAAGGTTTCAGGTTCAAACCCCAACACTTTCCCTGCAAGGTTTCGGGTTCAAACCCCAACACTCACCCTGCAAGGTTTCGGGTTCAAACCCCAACACTCGCCCTGCAAGGCTTCGGGTTCAAACCCCAACACTTGCCCTGCAATGTTTTGGGTTCAAACCCCAACACTTGCCCTGCAAGGTTTCGGGTTCAAACCCCAACACTGGCCCTACAAGGTTTCGGGTTCAAACCCCAACACTTGCCCTGTAATGTTTTGGGTTCAAACCCCAACACTTGCCCTGCAAGGTTTCGGGTTCAAACCCCAACATTTGCCCTGCAAGGTTTCGGGTTCAAACCCCAACACTTGCCCTGCAAGGTTTCGGGTTCAAACCCCAACACTCGCCCTGCAAGGTTTCGGGTTCAAACCCCAACACTCGCCCTGCAAGGTTTCGGGTTCAAACCCCAACACTTGCCCTGCAACGTTTCGGGTTCAAACCCCAACACTCGCCCTGCAAGGTTTCGGGTTCAAACCCCAACACTTGCCCTGCAATGTTTTGGGTTCAAACCCCAACACTTGCCCTGCAAGGTTTCGGGTTCAAACCCCAACACTGCACACTTGCCCTGCAAGGTTTCGGGTTCAAACCCCAACACTTGCCCTGCAAGGTTTCGGGTTCAAACCCCAACACTCGCCCTGCAAGGTTTCGGGTTCAAACCCCAACACTTGCCCTGCAAGGTTTCGGGTTCAAACCCCAACACTTGCCCTGCAACGTTTCGGGTTCAAACCCCAACACTCGCCCTGCAAGGTTTCGGGTTCAAACCCCAACACTCGCCCTGCAAGGTTTCGGGTTCAAACCCCAACACTTGCCCTGCAATGTTTTGGGTTCAAACCCCAACACTTGCCCTGCAAGGTTTCGGGTTCAAACCCCAACACTGCACACTTGCCCTGCAAGGTTTCGGGTTCAAACCCCAACACTTGCCCTGCAAGGTTTCGGGTTCAAACCCCAACACTTGCCCTGCAAGGTTTGCCCGTCAGGAACTTGAGGACAAGCATAATATGAAGTTTCAAACCAATCACAATAATTCATGGTAAATAGTACACGCTTGTACCTGCACTGCTACCTGTGATATTGCACATCATGTTTGCAGTAGTCAAACCACTTGGTGCGTCACAGGGTTCAAATCCAATGACACAGACTGCATGGTCCTTGCGACCGAGCATAGACCAAGGTCTTCGTGACCGAGCGTAGACCGAGGTCTTCGTGACCGAGCATAGACCGAGGTCTTTGTGACCGAGCATAGACCGAGGTCTTTGTGACCGAGCATCCACCGAGGTCTTCGTGACCGAGCATCCACTGAGGTCTTTGTGACCGAGCATCCACCGAGGTCTTCGTGACCGAGCATCCACCGAGGTCTTCGTGACGCACGAATAAATCACATCGATATCTCATAAAATGTTCATGTGATTCCTGAACAAGGTGCTCTCAATACCTTAAACAACTCAGGTAAATCTCCGAACATCTTTGCTTGAATAAATGTCCAAGTTATGTCATGTTCCTCAGACTGTGTACGAGAAGCAAACATTTCATGGAACCCGGTGCTGAGGGTGAACCCGGTGCTGAGGATGAACCCGGTGCTGAGGCTGAACCCGGTGCTGAGGGTGAACCCGGTGCTGAGGATGAACCCGGTGCTGAGGGTGAACCCGGTGCTGAGGATGAACCCGGTGCTGAGGCTGAACCCGGTGCTGAGGGTGAACCCGGTGCTGAGGGTGAACCCGGTGCTGAGGCTGAACCCGGTGCTGAAGCGACACCGACTCTTCCTGCACAAACTCAATACTGACTATTGATCATTTTTCTTGCCCTTCTGACGTTTCATGTACCAAAGAATTCCTTCTGAAACTTCATCTCAGGCCTCGACCCCACGTGGTTTTACCAGAACTACAGCTCAGGAATCAAAACACTCGCTACTAACAACGCACCACAGGTATCCGTGGTGCTGAACGCATGTCCGCTTACCTCGATCGTCACACTCATGGAGAACGCGACACACATCAGCTCCAGGTGCACCTCGGTGCAACGCTTTGCTCTCCGTACTCATCTTATTCCTCTTTCACATCACTCAACCGGCCACGCCTGCAACACGGTACCCCTGAGGGATTGGCACGCCGGCCACGCCTGCATCACGGTACCCCTGGGGGATTGGCATACCGGCCACGCCTGCACCATGGTACCCCTGAGGGATTGGCACGCCGGCCACGCCTGCAACACGGTACCCTTGGGGGATTGGCATACCGGCCATGCCTGCAACACGGTACCCCTGGGGGATTGGCATACCGGCCACGCCTGCAACACGGTAACCTTGGGGGATTGGCATACCGGCCACGCCTGCAACACGGTACCCCTGGGGGATTGGCATACCGGCCACGCCTGCAACACGGTACCCTTGGGGGATTGGCATACCGGCCACGCCTGCAACACGGTACCCTTGGGGGATTGGCATACCGGCCACGCCTGCAACACGGTACCCTTGGGGGATTGGCATACCGGCCACGCCTGCAACACGGTACCCCTGGGGGATTGGCATACCGGCCATGCCTGCAACACGGTACTCCTGAGGGATTGGCACGCCTGCAACACGGTACCCTTGGGGGATTGGCATACCGGCCACGCCTGCACCATGGTACCCCTGAGGGATTGGCACGCCGGCCACACCTGCATCACGGTACCTATTAGGGATTGGCATACCGGCCATGCCTGCACCATGGTACCCCTGAGGGATTGGCATGCCGGCCACGCCTGCACCATGGTACCCCTGAGGGATTGGCACGCCTGCACCACGGTACCCCTTAGGGATTGGCATCGCCTGCATCACGGTACCCTTTAGGGATTGGCATCGCCTGCACCATGGTACCCCTTAGGGATTGGCATCGCCTGCATCACGATACCCCTTAGGGATTGGCATACCAGCCACGCCTGCACCACGGTAGCCCTTAGGGATTGGCATTGCCTGCACCACGGTACCCCTTAGGGATTGCATACCGGCCACGCCTGCATCACGGTACCCCTTAGGGATTGGCATACCGGCCACGCCTGCACCACGGTACCTCTTAGGGATTGGCATCGCCTGCACCACGGTACCCCTTAGGGATTGGCATCGCCTGCATCACGGTACCCCTTAAGGATTGGTATCACCTGCACCACGGTACCCCTTAGGGATTGGCATCGCCTGCATCACGGTACCCCTTAGGGATTGGCATACCAGCCACGCCTGCACTACGGTACCCCTTAGGGATTGGCATCGCCTGCACCACGGTACCCCTTAGGGATTGGCATCGCCTGCATCACGGTACCCCTTAAGGATTGGCATCGCCTGCACCACGGTACCCCTTAGGGATTGGCATCGCCTGCATCACGGTACCCCTGGGGATTGGCATACCAGCCACGCCTGCACCACGGTACCCCTTAGGGATTGGCCTACATCACGGTACCCCTTAGGGATTGGCATTGCCTGCACCACGGTACCCCTTAGGGATTGGCTTCGCCTGCATCACGGTACCCCTTAGGGATTGGCATACCAGCCACGCCTGCACCACGGTACCCCTTAGGGATTGGCATCGCCTGCACCACGGTACCCCTTAGGGATTGGCATCGCCTGCATCACGGTACCCCTTAAGGATTGGCATCGCCTGCACCACGGTACCCCTTAGGAATTGGCATCGCCTGCACCACGGTACCCCCTTAGGGATTGGCATACCGGCCACGCCTGCACCACGGTACCTCTTAGGGATTAGCATCGCCTGCACCACGGTACCCCTTAGGGATTGGCATCGCCTGCACCACGGTACCCCTTAGGGATTGGCATCGCCTGCATCACGGTACCCCTTAGGGATTGGCATACCAGCCACGCCTGCACTACGGTACCCCTGGGGATTGGCATACCAGCCACGCCTGCACCACGGTACCCCTTAGGGATTGGCATCGCCTACATCATGGTACCCCTTAAGGATTGGCGTTGCCTGCACCACGGTACCCCTTAGGGATTGGCTTCGCCTGCATCACGGTACCCCTTAGGGATTGGCATCGCCTGCACCACGGTACCCCTTAGGGATTGGCATCGCCTGCACCACGGTACCCCTTAGGGATTGGCATCGCCTGCATCACGGTACCCCATAAGGATTGGCATCGCCTGCACCACGGTACCCATTAGGGATTGGCATCGCCTGCATCACGGTACCCCTTAGGGATTGGCATACCAGCCACGCCTGCACCACAGTACCCCTTAGGGATTGGCATCGCCTGCATCACTGTACCCCTTTGGGATTGGCATACCAGCCACGCCTGCACTACGGTACCCCTTAGGGATTGGCATCGCCTGCACCACGGTACCCCTTAGGGATTGGCATCGCCTGCACCACGGTACCCCTTAGGGATTGGCATCGCCTGCACCACGGTACCCCTTGGATTGGCATCGCCTGCACCACGGTACCCCTTAGGGATTGGCATCGCCTGCATCATGGTACCCCTTAAGGATTGGCATCTCCTGCACCACGGTATCCCTTAGGGATTGGCATCGCCTGCATTACGGTACCCCTTAGGGATTGGAATACCAGCCACGCCTGCACCACGGTACCCCTTAGGGATTGGCATCGCCTGCACCACGGTACCCCTTAGGGATTGGCATCGCCTGCATCACGGTACCCCTTAGGGATTGGAATACCAGCCACGCCTGCACCACGGTACACCTTAGGGATTGGCATCACCTGCATCACGGTACCCGTTAAGGATTGGCATCGCCTGCACCACGGTACCCCTTAGGGATTGGCACCGCCTGCATCACGGTACCCCTTAGGGATTGGCATACCAGCCACGCCTGCACCACGGTACCCCTTAGGGATTGGCATCACCTGCATCACGGTACCCCTTAAGGATTGGCATTGCCTGCCACGGTACCCCTTAGGGATTGGCATCGCCTGCACCATGGTACCCCTTAGGGATTGGCATCGCCTGCACCACGGTACCCCAAAGGGATTGGCATCGCCTGCACCACGGTACCCCTTTGGGATTGGCATCGCCTGCACCACGGTACCCCTTAGGGATTGGCATCGCCTGCACCACGGTACCCCTTAGGGATTGGCATACCGGCCATGCCTGCACCACGGTACCCCTTAGGGATTGGCATCGCCTGCACCACGGTACCCCAAAGGGATTGGCATCGCCTGCACCACGGTACCCCTTTGGGATTGGCATCGCCTGCACCACGGTACCCCTTTGGGATTGGCATCGCCTGCACCACGGTACCCCTTAGGGATTGGCATCGCCTGCATCACGGTACCCCTTAGGGATTGGAATACCAGCCACGCCTGCACCACGGTACACCTTAGGGATTGGCATCACCTGCATCACGGTACCCGTTAAGGATTGGCATCGCCTGCACCACGGTACCCCTTAGGGATTGGCACCGCCTGCATCACGGTACCCCTTAGGGATTGGCATACCAGCCACGCCTGCACCACGGTACCCCTTAGGGATTGGCATCGCCTGCATCACGGTACCCCTTAAGGATTGGCATTGCCTGCACCACGGTACCCCTTAAGGATTGGCATCGCCTGCACCATGGTACCCCTTAGGGATTGGCATCGCCTGCACCACGGTACCCCTTAGGGATTGGCATCGCCTGCACCACGGTACCCCTTAGGGATTGGCATACCGGCCATGCCTGCACCACGGTACCCCTTAGGGATTGGCATCGCCTGCACCACGGTACCCCAAAGGGATTGGCATCGCCTGCACCACGGTACCCCTTTGGGATTGGCATCGCCTGCACCACGGTACCCCTTTGGGATTGGCATCGCCTGCACCACGGTACCCCTTTGGGATTGGCATCGCCTGCACCACGGTACCCCTTAGGGATTGGCATCGCCTGCACCACGGTACCCCTTAGGGATTGGCATCGCCTGCATCACGGTACCCCTGGGGATTGGCATACCAGCCACGCCTGCACCACGGTACCCCTTAGGGATTGGCCTGCACCACGGTACCCCTTAGGGATTGGCCTACATCACGGTACCCCTTAGGGATTGGCATTGCCTGCACCACGGTACCCCTTAGGGATTGGCATCGCCTGCACCACGGTACCCCTTAGGGATTGGCATCGCCTGCACCACGGTACCCCTTAGGGATTGGCATCGCTTGCATCACGGTACCCCTTAAGGATTGGCATCGCCTGCACCACGGTACCCCTTCGGGATTGGCATACCGGCCATGCCTGCACCACGGTACCCCTTTAGGGATTGGCATCGCCTGCACCACGGTACCCCTTAGGGATTGGCATACCGGCCATGCCTGCACCACGGTACCCCTTAGGAATTGGCATACCGGCCATGCCTGCACCACGGTACCCCTTAGGGATTGGCATCGCCTGCACCACGGTACCCTTTAGGGATTGGCATCGCCTGCACCACGGTACCCCTTCGGGATTGGCATACCGGCCATGCCTGCACCACGGTACCCCTTAGGGATTGGCATCGCCTGCACCACGGTACCCCTTCGGGATTGGCATCGCCTGCACCACGGTACCGCTTAGGGATTGGCATGCTGTGAAACCAAAGCTTGTGCCTGGCAAAGAAATTACCGTATCAAGTGGACCTTGTAAAACAACCACAGCCCCACACGCACAACCACACTCCACCATTACAGGATCATCACAATAAATCGATGGATCTCTGGAATTCCACATCGATATTGGAGCACTCAGAAGGAAAGATTGAAATTCCAGGGGTGAAGACGCATTGCGGGATCTTCCAGGGTGACGACCGTTTGCCCCTCCTGCTTTGCCCTGGACCCACTGACCTCACTAATGAGTAACGCCACTGGACATGGATACATCCTGACATCAAATAAGGGAGCATCCAAACAGACAGGAAAGGTGACATCCACTTTACATGGATGATGAACATGAACGAAAAGGAGTAAAATGGTCAAATTCCGGGGACATCCAAATGGAATTTGGCCGAGATAATTGTATCAAGTGCACATACCAATTAAAATAAAAACAAGTGCAGATACATTCAAAGTACACCGCCCCCTTGCCAAATCATTTAATATCCTCCAGCGCGGCATTGCCAGGGCGCCTCTGGCGCCCGGCAATACCGCAGTGCAGCTCATAGAGACTGTGTTTGGAGGGAGAGGTGTACAATATTTGATTGATTAATTACAAACTTAAAATCAATAAAAGATTGTCATAAAATATTTTCAAAATCAATTGGCTAAAAGCTTAACTAAACCACGAGTGCTTCATCCGAAGATGTAACTTTTAGGAATTTAATTAAATGTCATTAATAAAAAAAATTAAGTAATTCATTTATTAATCAATAAATAATTAATCGATGAATTGATTAATCAATAAATCAAAAATACCCTTTACAGACAAATCATTTGGTTTCTGTAATGTCCATATATCAGCTTCCGAGCTCAAAAGGTGCCTGAGATATTGGCCAGATGAGAAAGAAAATAAATAAATGATTAATAATGAAAATAAATAAATAATAATCGTTAAAAACAAAAAAAAATTTAATCAATTGCCTAATAGAACACATAAACCACCACCATTTCATTTGAATCTGTAACTTAAAAAAAAAAAGAAGTCATTAATCAAATATTTAATTGATTAATTGATTTATCAATAAATCAAAAATATCCTTTGCAGCCAAATCACCTGGTCATTGGCATGTCCAAATATCAGCTTCCTAACTCAAAAGGTGCCTGAGTTAATGGCCAGAAGAGAAAGGAAATGGAAAAGTACGTAATGAATCGCTAATAATTAAATAACTCGTCAATAATTATTGATTAATCAAAAAACAAAAAATACAGTTTTTGACAAAGGACTTGCTCACTATTGTGCCGAAATTTCAGCTTCCTCGCTCAAAGGATGGCTGAGATATCGCCCAGACAAACAAACAAGAAAGCAAGAAAACCGGAGTGAAAACTGAGTACTCCCTTTCAGCGTGCGTCACTGCCGAGCCCCCTTCGGTGCCCGGCAATGACGACATGCAGCGCCTGGAGATGGAATAGGAAAGGAGCGGTGTACAACAAGAAAATAAACAAGAAAACAAGAAAACAAACAAACAAACAACCGGAGTGAAAACTGAGTACTCCCTTTCAGCGTGCGTCACTGCCGAGCCCCCTTCGGTGCCTGGCAATGACGACATGCAGCGCCTGGAGATGGAATAGGAAAGGAACGGTGTACAACAAGAAAATAAACAAACAAGAAAACAAACAAACAAACAACCGGAATGAGTACTCCCTTTCAGCGTGCGTCACTGCCGAGCCCCCTTCGGTGCCCGGCAATGACGACATGCAGCGCCTGGAGATGGAATAGGAAAGGAGCGGTGTACAACAAGAAAATAAACAAACAAGAAAACAAGAAAACAAACAAACAAACAACCGGAGTGAAAACTGAGTACTCCCTTTCAGCGTGCGTCACTGCCGAGCCCCCTTCGGTGCCCGGCAATGACGACATGCAGCGCCTGGAGATGGAATAGGAAAGGAACGGTGTACAACAAGAAAATAAACAAACAAGAAAACAAACAAACAAAAACCGGAATGAGTACTCCCTTTCAGCGTGCGTCACTGCCGAGCCCCCTTCGGTGCCCGGCAATGACGACATGCAGCGCCTGGAGATGGAATAGGAAAGGAACGGTGTACAACAAGAAACCTGAGTGAAAACCGAGTACTCCCTTTCAGTGTGCATCATCGCCAGGCATCCCCTTCAGTGCCTGACAATGACGTCATGCAGCACCTGGGGATGGAATCGCAAGCAAGTGGCGGAGTAAAATAAAATCCTGCTAAATACAACAATACAGGATGTAGACAACAAAGCATCTCAGAAATACCTCGGAATAGAAGAGGGCCCAGAAAATGGCACAAACAAATACACCAAACAATTACCAAAGAATACCCCAGGAAATACCAAAGAAAACTGGTCTCTGTATGTTTGTCTCTGTGTCCCGATCAGATGTGAAGACCCATCATGAACCGAGACCTACTTTGGAGAAACTCGGCAAACCCTCAAGGCCTGTATGAACCAACATCATTGGCTAGATTATCAAGAGGCTTTGGACTCTGCTGTATATACGCACCTGAACCTGCATGGTCACACCTTTGATACCAGTGAGGTGGACATCCTACACAGAGAACAAGGTGCTTTGCTCGTGGCGTAAAGGAATCCCTTTGGGAAAGAGTTGAATCAGCATCTCCCAACAAAAGAGACGGTTTTCCATTGTGGGACAAGGCTATAACATCTCTCCAATGCCGTCTCAAAACCATCACGTGACGCCCGGATTGGTCTACAGACCAACTCACCTGACGGTGGAGATGACGAGACGATTCTCAAGGTTCTTCTTCACTTCAACATCTGCCGTGATAGTCAGGTTCACTATGTTAACAAATATAATTTCTTTCAAAATTTTGGGATTAGCAAACCTGTACATTTTTGGAATCTTCAGAGCATGGAGAATCCGAAAATCAATGTTGGCATTTGCACAGACACCTGCATGGCCGCCATTTTGGATTTTGAAAATGGCCGCCATTAAATACATATTTTGCACGATCTCGGCTTCTCGTCAACCGAGAAACTTAATTAAATATGCTAATCCTATGTTTTCTGGGTCAAGGAATCCAATAAAGGCCTCAAAATAGTGCTCAGGATTATAGAAAAGCAACAAACAAAGGTAATTGAAAACCATTGTCTTTATATTTGTGATATAACTGTATTACATAATACATGATATTGCAAGTCCTTTGAAGTTATAGGTTGTTATAGGAAGTTATAGGTAGTATCAGATTGAACTATAAGTCCTATACACAGGATCTACGAGGTCTATACCGTTCAGGAATATGCTTTTACAGATCTTCATCACTGTCCTGAGTGTCATTTTCGCAAAGGTGTCTACGCAAATGTAAACATTAATTTTTGGATTCCTCATGCTCTGAATATTCCAAAAATGTATAGTTTTGCTAATCTACCAAAATTTTGAACGAAAAAACATAGTGAACCTGACTATGACCAAGGCAAGTGGATTCTCATCCAAACGACGGCTCTATCGACGAGGACAGGTCTGGAGGTGTTTTCAATTGTAAACTTTCACTATAATATTAATGTTATTATAAAACTATTAATACTAACTAGATTGGCCACCTACGACAGGTGACTTTATAACTACTACGGGCATGACCGGGATCCAATCTGCTCTGCTTTGATAAGACACGTCGCCCATGACATCCTCTTGATAAAACTGAATTCATAATTGGATTTTAAATATTTAAAAAAAAGAGGGGTCCACAGGGTCTTTTGTGTCGTCAGGGTATTTTGGGTCATTGAGGTGTTTTGGCTCTTCAAGGTCTTTGGGGTCCTCTGTGTTTTCTGGGTGTTTTGGATATTTTTGGTCTTAATGGGCTCCAGGGTCTTAGTTATTTAGGGGTCTTGGTGATCTAAAAGGGTCTTCAAAGGTCTAAGGGGTCTCAACAGTATAAAGAGTCAAAAGGTACATCCCAATAGTATGTCATTAACAGAGGTATGTAATTAATAGACAGTAAGGCACTGAGATCAAACAGTACGTAATCTTATATCATATACAGTCACATGAAAAAGTAAGTACACCCCATGTAAAGTTTTGACTTTTTCAACATATTTCAACAATATTGACAGATAAAGGTGATATAATATAACAAATATAATGAAACGTTTACATTTTGTAGTCCATTGTATAATTTAAATAAACATAAATGCAAATTTCGCATGTGGAAAAAGTAAGTACACCCTTGGCTCTAATAGGTGGTATTTCCCCCTTTGGCAGAAACAAGCTCAAGTAGGCGTATCTTATAACTGTCTACCAGTCTCTGACATCGACTGGGAGAAATTTTTTCCCACTCCTCCATGCAGAATTATTTCAGCTGTGCGATGTTTGAGGGGTTTCTTGCAGGCATAGCTCGTTTCAAATCCCCCCACAACATCTCGATGGGATTTAGATCCGGGCTTTGACTTGTCCATTCCAGAACCCTCCATTTCTTTCTTTTCAGCCATTCCTTGGTGGATTTACTGGTATATTTAGGGTCATTATCATGTTGCAAGGTCCACCTTCGGTTGAGCTTCAACTTTCCGACAGATGGCCTCACATTATCATCAAGCACCCTCTGGTACAATGAAGAATTCATAGTGGATTCTATGATGGTGAGCTGCCCAGGCCCTGATGCAGCAAAGCTGCCCCAAACCATAATATTTCCACCACCATGCTTTACAGTTGGTATCAGGTTCTTGTGGTCAAATGCTGTCTTTGGTTTTCGCCAAACATGTCTTCTGTTACTGTGGCCAAATAGCTCTACCTTTGACTCATCTGTCCAGAGCACATTGTTCCAGAAGTGCTGGTCTTTGCCTAGGTGTTCATTGGCAAAGTTTAGTCTTGCCCTGATGTTCTTTCTGGACAGCAAAGGTTTCCTCCTGGCACACGTCCCATGTAGATCAAATTTGTGCAGCCACTTTCTAATGGTAGACTCATGCACTTTGACATCAACAGTGGCAAGAGCTACCTGTAGGTCCTGTGATGACATTCTGGGGTTCTTAGACACTTCTTTCAGCATCTTGCGGTCTGTTCTCGGGCTGAACTTGCTGGGGCGGCCTGGTCTGAACAAGTTGGCAGTTGTTTGGAATCTTCTCCACTTGTAGATGATCTTCCGGACATTCGAATGATTGATTTCAAATTGTTTGGAGATCTTTTTAAATCCCTTCCCAGACTCGTAGGCATCTATAACCTTCTTTCTGAAGGCCTCAGAGAGCTCTTCTGATCTAGGCATGGTGACGCTGCACACTTCAACAACAAAGAGCAAACCAAACTAAATGTCTGAGGTTTAAATAAGACAGGTTCCTCCAAGATCCTCTGTAACGATGTTCTAATCATTTGCACCTGAGCTGGTGCACCTCATTCTAATTTTAAGTATTTGAAGTAGTGATAAATGTAGGGGTGTACTTACTTTTTCCACATGTGAAATTTGCATTTATGTTTATTTAAATTATACAATGGACTACAAAATGCAAATGTTTCATGATATTTGTTATATTATATCACCTTTATCTATCAATATTGTTGAAATGAAGATCAAATAGCTGTTTGTTGAAATATGTTGAAAAAGTCAAAACTTTACATGGGGTGTACTTACTTTTTCACGTGACTGTATATATTGTTGCGGTTTTGAGTCTGTCAAATGAGTTTAATAAAGGTTAAAGTCTGTCCCCCATAGTTAGTCACACAAGCAACATGTAGCCTCATGATCGTATAGTTATGTTTTAGTATTTGTAGGCTTAGTCCTTTTCCTTTGTTAATTCTGCGTTGAGTAGGAGCCAGGAGAATAGGCCCTACCTGCCACCGATTTTCCAGCCACCCTAGGCTCGATCCAGTTTGTTAAGCATTTGTTGATCATTGGGCGAGTTAACATGAGGCAGGCCTAGGAAGGTCGGGGCGGAGTCGAGGCGGAGCGGCGGAAGCGCTGACGGTAAGCACGAGCCGCCAATCAGAGCTCGAGGGTGGTGACGGCGGCGTGGCATCAGAGGGCGTGGTGAGAAGGTTCGGGGGGCAAAGCTATAAAACGGCTGCGTGAAAGCCCTCGACAGGACTTGCACGCCAGGACTAGCGCGGGTACACCTAATGAGAAGGACTTGCATCGGAGGGCTAAAAGGACTGCTGCCTGAGAGGATTCGCAGAGGAACGCAGGACTTGCGGCAAAAGGACTGGCAAAATAACTTGATAAGCGGTGAAAGCTGATGAACTTGACGTACTTGCACGAGAACGCGCGCGCTAACCAGCTCGGAGTGTATAGAAGAAGAGGAGTTGGCCGCTACATATACGCGGGCACAGCCAGAAGCGCTTAGAACGAATACAGCGCATTTCAGACGCGCGAGTGAGCAAGGCTGAGTAACCGCCAGCCGCGCTAAAGTCCGCCCTCTACCGTTCCGCCCCATCATCTGTTTGTTCGAGAGACGCGCTACGAGTCCCTGCCTTCGGCCTGCCACCATCTTCGCGGGACGTGCCGGGTACCGTTGAGAGCCGGACGGTGACCATCTCTGGACGCGTTGGGGAACACATGCCCATCTGCAATTCCCTGTGTGAGTGTGAGACCGGCCCGTTGTCCCAGGGATAAGTTAAGACTGCTTAAGGATTGCTCTGTGTCTCTTCGTCCTTGGACTGTATATACGTGTGGGAATAATTAAACCCATTTGTTCTTCCTTTCTTCCTGATTCGACCGTTTCTGTGGTTTCTCCATTTGACTAAGCGTGGCACGAATAAGATCGCTCCAATCGGGTTCCACTAAGTAAGACTGCGCGGACCATGTGTACGCAATCCGCTCGGCGTACTCAAACCACACGTGGCTCGTGCGAGGCTTGGTTCCCCGCTTCTGTGGCGGCGCAGGTATTTAGGTACGAGCGAGACTTGGTCCCGAAACCCTACGCTGCGTGTGTCCGGGAGGGACGTAATAAGTCTCGGTTCCGCCAGGCCCAGTAAAGACAAGGGGATTAATCCCCCCTTGGTAAGGGGAAGAAGGCCGGCGTAGAGAACCGTAACAATATATATAATGGAACAAGTGGTTGTGATAAAGTATGTATGTCCACTCTTCACCCATTGGTGGAGAGCTGACCTGACACCAGCAACAATCGTAACCTGAAATACTTAACCAAAAGGACCCGAAAACTGAAGAGATCAAACACTGTTAGAGTTCAAGGAGGTTACAGGTCAGGAATACCTGGAAAAAACATGTACAAATCAAAATTCACTGGTTGTAAAAGTATTCCGCCCATTAGGTCAGTACTTGGTGGAAGCACCTTTTTCAGCAATGACTGCGATGAGTCTTTACGGGTAGGTTTCTACCAGCTTTGTACAGTGAGATGGTGAAATCTTTGTCCATTCATCACCTGGGTAGGCAGACCTCTACCAGCTTTGTACAGTGAGATGGTGACATCTTTGCCCATTTATCACATAAGTGGGCAGACCTCTAGCAGCTTGGCACAGTGAGATGGTGACATCTTTGTCCAATCATCACCTGGGTAGGCAGACCTCTACCAGCTTGGCACAGTGAGATGGTGACATCTTTGTCCATTCATCACCTGGGTAGGCAGACCTCTACCAGCTTTGTACAGTGAGATGGTGACATCTTTGTCCATTCATCACCTGGGTACGCAGACCTCTACCAGCTTGGCACAGTGAGATGGTGACATCTTTGTCCATTCATCACCTGGGTAGGCAGACCTGTACCAGCTTGGCACAGTGAGATGGTGACATCTTTGTCCATTCATCACCTGGGTAGGCAGACCTCTACCAGCTTTGTACAGTGAGATGGTGACATCTTTGTCCATTCATCACCTGGGTAGGCAGACCTCTACCAGCTTTGTACAGTGAGATGGTGACATCTTTGTCCATTCATCACCTGGGTACGCAGACCTCTACCAGCTTTGTACAGTGAGATGGTGACATCTTTGCCCATTTATCACATAAGTGGGCAGACCTGTACCAGTTTGCCTCAGTGGAATGGTGACATCTTTGCCCATTTTTCACGTGAAAATTGCTCTAGTTCGGCCAAGTATGATGGGGATCGTCTACGGATTGCAATCTTCAAATCTCACCATAAATGTTCAATTGGGTTTAAATCAAGACTTTGACGAGGCCACTCAAGAACATTAATTTTATTCTTATTCAGCCAATCCAGTGCAGCTTTAGCTTTGTGCTCCGATTCATTGTCCTGCTGAAAGGTGAATCTCCTACCCAGTTTCAGATTCAAGGCCTACTCGAGCAGGTTTTTATCAAGGAATCTCCTGCACTTTGCAGCGTCCATTGTCCCTTCTATCCTGACAAGCTTGCCAGTCCCTACTGATAAAAGCAGCCCCATAACATGATGCTGCCACCATCATGCAAAGTAGGGATGGTGTTCACAGAGTGGTGTGCAGTGTTCTGCTTGAATCAGACCTAACGCCTTGAATTTAGACCAGAAAGTTCAATTTGTGTCTTGTCGGACCACAAACCTTTTCTCCACATGTCTGCAGTATCATCAAGATGCTTTTTCACAAACTCCATACAAGCTTTTAGATGCGTCTTTTTCAGTAATACCTTATGTCTTGTCACCTGTCCATAGAAGCCAGCTTTGTTAAGGGAACGAGATATTGTTGATTGATGAATACCGACCCCAATCTCGGACATAGAGCCTCGTCGATTTTTCAAAGTCATTGATGGATTTACAGTGACATCACGAACGAACCAGTTTCCTGTTTGCCCAGCTGCTGAGTTTGAATGGGCGACCTGATCTGTGTAGGGTCTGGGTGGTATGACACTTATTTCACTTCTTAATGATGGATTTCACCGTAATCAAAGGGATAATGAGGGACTTTGAAATCTTCTTATAACCCTCTCCTGAACGGTGCTTCTCCCCCACTTTATGTCTCACTTCCTTGGAAATAGCCTTGGTCTTCATGTTTACCTTGTTGCTTGACCAGGTCAGTTGAACCTTAAAACTCCTTAGATGAGTGGGGAAGATTAATTTTAACTCAAAGTACTGATTACATACAGGTGAAACATATTACACTTATTTTCAAACCTTTCAAACAAATAATTTGCTCCTGAAGTGATTTAGGGATATTTAGGGAGAGTGTTTGACTACGTATGCAACCGAGAGTCACAGATTTTCTCTGTTAATTTCATTTATTCACATTTTATCTGCATTTTTTTTTTTGCTTTATCACTTTGGAGTATTTTGTGAAGACTATTATATATTAAGTTTGATTTGAAAGCATCATGAAATAAGCTCAGGTGGCAATGTGAAAACTTTGGAGTGGGGTGGAGGGGGGTGAATACTTTTGCAGGCCTCTGTACATATAACCCTCTCAACACCAAAAAGACATGGTGTAAACATGTAACAGGGTGGTGTATGACGGACATTGTACATGTTGCTCTGTTACCAATAGAAGGGGATGTTTATGACACCTATATTATTGTCACCAAAAAGGGCAGAACATGATAAAGGGCAAACAAATGGCCCAGACAATAATGTACGTGGATATTTAACTTGCCTATGGAACATGGATCTCGTTACATTTGGAATGACAGCTGGAGCCAAGACGCGGCTATGTTCATGCCTACCTGTAATCACTTAGTTCCCCTCACAGAAGACAGGAGGAAGTATTTATCCATTCTTAATTTTGGGGATGAGCAAATGGTGCGATTTACCTGTCCTTTCAGAAGGTATTTATGAGAAGCTTACAAAACTTTGGGATTGGAGGAAATAGGGGGGAGGGAAGTGTAACCACCAAACAAGTCGTGTGCTTTAGTCGTGTTCGTTCACCGGGCAACGGCCAACGGCCTCAGTTCGGCAGGTAACCCTCCATAAGTGTTCTTGGTACAACAGCTTTCAGCAGATAACTTCACACACTTAGTTACCAAACCTGTTTAACCACCGTTGGACCATGTGATCAGCAGCCAATGAGACCTCACCTTCCCCAAGGCAGAGAAGACACAGGTAATAAATGGCATGAAATATGAACGGGTTTGTCTTGTGGACGCGGTAACCAATCCCAGGAGATTCTGCAATCTCAAGGCTTCGTGAGAGTTGTGCAAGGTGAGAAAATCCCTGGCATGTACAGGTAGACCGGATAGCTATTCAGATCAATGGTCAATACAGGATCTTAAACGTTCAACGTCACTTTACAAAGATTCTTCTCGGGTCAAAGGTGAAATGGTTCATGAACTATAGACTTGGCACGGAACTGAAAAAGCAAACTCTGGCACATCGGGCACAAGTAAACTCTGGCACATGGCACCTAGGGCAATTCAAGTGGCTTGTTAGCTCTGGATTGGCACATAGGGCAAATCAAGTGGCTTGTTTGCTCTGGATTGGCACATAGGGCAAATCAAGTGGCTTGATAGCTCTGGATTGGCACCTAGGGCAATTCAAGTGGCTTGTTAGCTCTGGATTGGCACCTAGGGCAATTCAAGTGGCTTGTTAGCTCTGGATTGGCAGATAGGGTACATCAAGTGGCTTGATAGCTCTGGATTGGCACATAGGGCACATCAAGTGGCTTGTTAGCTCTGGATTGGCACATAGGGCAAATCAAGTGGCTTGATAGCTCTGGATTGGCACATAGGGTACATCAAGTGGCTTGTTAGCTCTGGATTGGCACATAGGGCAAATCAAGTGACTTGTTTGCTCTGGATTGGCACATAGGGTACATCAAGTGGCTTGTTAGCTCTGGATTGGCACATAGGGCAAATCAAGTGGCTTGTTAGCTCTGGATTGGCACATAGGGTACATCAAGTGGCTTGATAGCTCTGGATTGGCACATAGGGCAATTCAAGTGGCTTGTTAGCTCTGGATTGGCACATAGGGCACATCAAGTGGCTTGTTAGCTCTGGATTGGAACATAGGGCAATTCAAGTGGCTTGTTAGCTCTGGATTGGCACATAGGGCAAATCAAGTGGCTTGTTAGCTCTGGATTGGCACATAGGGTACATCAAGTGGCTTGATAGCTCTGGATTGGCACATAGGGCACATCAAGTGGCTTGTTAGCTCTGGATTGGCACATAGGGCAAATCAAGTGGCTTGTTAGCTCTGGATTGGCACATAGGGCACATCAAGTGGCTTGTTAGCTCTGGATTGGCATATAGGGCACATCAAGTGGCTTGTTAGCTCTGGATTGGCACATAGGGCAAATCAAGTGGCTTGTTAGCTCTGGATTGGCATATAGGGCACATCAAGTGGCTTGTTAGCTCTGGATTGGCATATAGGGCACATCAAGTGGCTTGTTAGCTCTGGATTGGCATATAGGGCACATCAAGTGGCTTGTTAGCTCTGGATTGGCACATAGGGCACATCAAGTGGCTTGTTAGCTCTGGATTGGCATATAGGGCACATCAAGTGGCTTGTTAGCTCTGGATTGGCACATAGGGCACATCAAGTGGCTTGTTAGCTCTGGCACATGGCACATAGGGCAAATCAAGTGGCTTGTTAGCTCTGGATTGGCACATAGGGCACATCAAGTGGCTTGTTAGCTCTGGATTGGCATATAGGGCACATCAAGTGGCTTGTTAGCTCTGGATTGGCACATAGGGCACATCAAGTGGCTTGTTAGCTCTGGATTGGCACATAGGGCACATCAAGCGGCTTGATAGCTCTGGATTGGCACATCAAGTGGCTTGTTAGCTCTGGATTGGCACATAGGGTACATCAAGTGGCTTGTTAGCTCTGGATTGGCACATAGGGCACATCAAGTGGCTTGTTAGCTCTGGATTGGCACATAGGGCACATCAAGTGGCTTGATAGCTCTGGATTGGCACATAGGGCACATCAAGTGGCTTGTTAGCTCTGGATTGGCACATAGGGCACATCAAGTGGCTTGATAGCTCTGGATTGGCACATAGGGCACATCAAGTGGCTTGATAGCTCTGGATTGGCACATAGGGCACATCAAGTGGCTTGTTAGCTCTGGATTGGCACATAGGGCACATCAAGTGGCTTGTTAGCTCTGGATTGACACATCGGGCACATTAAGTGGCCTGTTACCTCTGGATTGGCACATAAGGCGGCTTGATAGCTCTGGATTGGCACATAGGGCACATCAAGTGGCCTGTTAGCTCTGGATTGGCACATCAAGTGGCTTGATAGCTCTGGACTGGCACATAGGGCACATCAAGTGGCTTGATAGCTCTGGACTGGCACATAGGGCACATCAAGTGGCTTGTTAGCTCTGGATTGGCACATAGGGCACATCAAGTGGCTTGTTAGCTCTGGATTGGCACATAGGGCACATCAAGCGGCTTGATAGCTCTGGATTGGCACATAGGGCACATCAAGTGGCTTGTTAGCTCTGGATTGGCACATCAAGTGGCTTGTTAGCTCTGGATTGGCACATAGGGCACATCAAGCGGCTTGATAGCTCTGGATTGGCACATAGGGTACATCAAGCGGCTTGTTAGCTCTGGATTGGCACATCAAGTGGCTTGTTAGCTCTGGATTGGCACATAGGGCACATCAAGTGGCTTGTTAGCTCTGGATTGGCACATAGGGCACATCAAGTGGCCTGTTAGCTCTGGATTGGCACATGAAAGGCATTGGAGGCTACAGGAGCTGAAGAGGAAGGAGCACTTGCTATTAATCACAACTAACATATATATATATATATATATCTCAAAACAATCAGCAACATTTGTTTGTTTTTCGGATGAGGTCTTATGATTTACAGAAGTCGAGGCTCGTGGAAGAGCAATTCATGAAAATCAAGGCAGAAAGTAAGAATGAACATATAACAAAATAAATAATCATAATAATAATAATAGTGAGACGATGTGCACCCTCATCAATTCCATCTTCACCCTTCACTCGTTCATACGTAGTATAGTTTAAAAAATTACCGGATGCAATCATTAACCTTCATTGTGACGACACGTTCACTTCCGGTATATTTGGGCGATGGTGGAATCTCTGAGTTGTTCAGATTAAACCCAAACCCTAACATTAAACAACATTAACATGCTAGTCATGCCAGTGCGGGAGTCATGCCAGTGCGAGAGTCATGCCAGTGTGGGAGTCATGTCAGTGCGGGAGTCATGCCAGTGCATGAGTCATGCCAGTGCGGAAGTCATGCCAGTGCGGGAGTCATGCCAGTGCGGGAGTCATGCCAGTGCGGGAGTCATGCGAGTGCGGGAGTCATGCGAGTGCGGGAGTCATGCCAGTGCGGGAGTCATGCCAGTGCGGGAGTCATGCCAGTGCGGGAGTCATGCGAGTGCGGGAGTCATGCGAGTGCGGGAGTCATGCCAGTGCGGGAGTCATGCCAGTGCATGAGTCATGCCAGTGCGGGAGTCATGCCAGTGCGGGAGTCAGGCCAGTGCGGGAGTCAGGCCAGTGCGGGAGTCATGCCAGTGCGGGAGTCATGCCAGTGCGGGAGTCATGCCAGTGCGGGAGTCAGGCCAGTGCGGCAGTCATGCCAGTGCGGGAGTCATGCCAGTGCGGGAGTCATGCCAGTGCGGGAGTCAGGCCAGTGCGGGAGTCAGGCCAGTGCGGGAGTCATGCCAGTGCGGGAGTCATGCCAGTGCGAGAGTCATGCCAGTGCGGGAGTCATGCCAGTGCGGGAGTCATGCCAGTGTGGGAGTCATGCCAGTGTGGGAGTCATGCCAGTGTGGGAGTCATGCCAGTGTGGGAGTCATGCCAGTGTGGGAGTCATGCCAGTGTAGGAGTCATGGAGAGCTGGAGACGATGGACGACTACCATGTTTGGATACACATGCGTGAACGGCCTTGTCCTCGACTAGCTACATTTATCAGTGCCCAAAGGGACACCTGCTTGAACAGGGATCTTGGTAACCTCAACCGAAACTTCAGCAAACTCGGTACCTTGGAACTACGACAAGTTTGGGCGATTCCAAACGATGATTAATGGCCCCTGGCACTCCATCAAATACATCATGACAATTGGATTCTTTCAGCTGAAAGGCAAATCGAGCAAGATGGACCTTCGGCTTATTGGTTCATGGGCCCGTTCATGCACACGCTCATTACTTGTGGGCTCGCTCATGCACACGCTCATTACTTGTGGGCTCGCTCATGCACACGCTCATTACTTGTGGGCTCGCTCATGCACACGCTCATTACTTGTGGGCTCGCTCATGCACACGCTCATTACTTGTGGGCTCGTTCATGCACACACTCATTACTTGTGGGCTCGCTCATGCACACGCTCATTACTTGTGGGCTCGCTCATGCACACGCTCATTAGTTGTGGGCCCGCTCATGCACACACTCATTACTTGTGGGCTCGCTCATGCACACGCTCATTACTTGTGGGCTCGCTCATGCACATGCTCATTACTTGTGGGCCCGCTCATGCACATGCTCGCATTACTTGTGGTCCCGCTCATGCACACGCTCATTACTTGTGGGCCCGCTCATGCACACGCTCATTACTTGTGGGCCCGCTCATGCACACGCTCATTACTTGTGGGCCCGCTCATGCGCACGCTCATTACTTGTGGGCTCGCTCATGCACACGCTCATTACTTGTGGGCCCGCTCATGCACACGCTCATTACTTGTGGGCCCGCTCATGCACATGCTCATTACTTGTGGGCCCACTCATGCACATGCTCATTACTTGTGGGCCCGCTCATTACTTGTGGGCTTGCTCATGCACACGCTCATTACTTGTGGGCTCGCTCATGCACACGCTCATTACTTGTGGGCCCGCGCATGCACACGCTCATTACTTGTGGGGTCGCTCATGCACACGCTCATTAATTGTGGGCTCGCTCATGCACACGATCAATTGTGGGCTCGCTCATGCACACGCTCATTACTTGTGGGCTCACTCATGCACACGCTCATTACTTGTGGGCCCGCTCATGCACACACTCATTACTTGTGGGCTCGCTCATGCACATGCTCATTACTTGTGGGCTCGCTCATGCACACGCTCACTACTTGTGGGCCCGCTCATGCCCACGCTCATTACTTGTGGGCCCGCTCATGCACACGCTCATTAATTGTGGGCTCGCTCATGCACACGATCAATTGTGGGCTCGCTCATGCACACACATTACTTGTGGGCCCACTCATGCACACACTCATTACTTGTGGGCTCACTCATGCACACGCTCTCATTACTTGTGGGCCCGCTCATGCACACGCTCATTACTTGTGGGCCCGCTCATGCACACGCTCATTACTTGTGGACCCACTCATGCACACACTCATTACTTGTGGGCTCGCTCATGCACACGCTCATTACTTGTGGGCCCGCTCATGCACACGCTCATTACTTGTGGGCTCGCTCATGCACATGCTCATTACTTGTGGGCTCGCTCATGCACATGCTCATTACTTGTGGGCTCGCTCATGCACATGCTCATTACTTGTGGGCTCGCTTATGCACACACCATAGGAAAAAGAACGTATACGACAGGTAGATTTAGTGAAACCTTCACAATTATGGAAACCAAGTCATCAATTATGATACAACATGCTTACCTCCATACATGTAATCAACAATATTTTCATTTACACACGTCAAAAGGTCGCAAGACTAATAACACGTAATACTGTGCTTACACATGTTTGGCTAGCTACAGGGAAGAGTACCGGCGTGGCATACAAGACAAGAACATATCCACACATGCTTAACACAACACCATTGGTCATTTTGTCAAGGTTATCCTCTATGATTCATGGGTAGAGTTTGAGTTTTTAAAGAAATATTCAAATTCTGGGACAAATAGTGCAACTTCTGCTTCTTGAATGAACACGACCATGGGATAAACAAGGGACAATGCAAGACGAAGAAGAACAATGCATTTGGGCATCATTACATCATGCACTTATGCGAGCGGGATAACCAAGCCTTTGGCAATGATAACCATTTAAATCAATCGGGTTTTCAGAAGAGAAAGTTCACAAGTCAGTGGAGCAGACATAATGAGGGGGTAACCTTAATAAACTTGATAAAAAGGATAGGAATAGGAAGAATAATAAAGGGGGAGAAGGCCTTTGCAATCCTTGTCCTCCACCAAGTTTCAGTTCAATATGTAAAAGGGTATTGGTGAAAGTGCAGAAAGCCACAGGTGGGACGCACAGATGGACAGAGAGCAAACCTATAGTCCCCCTCCAGGTACGGGACTAATAATAATAAAAGCACACCATCATACCCATGTGGATAAACAAAAAGGATGTTATTAAGAGATCAACATTCGAGCCTTCTCCATGGGGACTGCTTGAAGACATTTATAAAACCAGAAGGTACTAGAAGGAATACTAGGTAGAGCGCAAACCTCCGCCAGGGTGAGCAGTTTACGTTTTGTATCCCACTGATAGGCCAGATCTGGATTTGGACTTGAAGCAAAATATAATTGACTTGTTCTTGTCATCTAATCAACTCATCCACCAGGTTTTATCATAATTCAGCCACAACTTTTTGTGACATCATGCTATATATTGTCGTGTTCCTGGGGATTGAGATCCTCCAAGGTAACGGGTAGCCGATCGAGCTTTACACTCCGAGGCGTTCAGTCAACTATGGCAGTGTTAATACGCGTGGGAGAGGAGGGCAGCGAAGCTCTTACCTGCACGGTTGGACGCAGCCCAGGGTTTCTTCCGATCCTCCAACAATTAAACGGGACAGGACAAGGAATGAATGTTCAATAAATAAAGGATTTAATAAAAAATAAATGCAGGGAACAAGAAAATGCACGGTAACTAATATTCCCATTTGAGGAATCCTCTATACGGACTCGTAAAACAACACAAGGGGAAAAATAACTGGAAAATAATAATGTGCATTTGTGTACTTAGCTCCGAGCGGCTCTTTAAACCCCGTCAGTCTACGAACGGGTCCCGGAGGTCCGTGCGTGAGAAACGCACGCCCTGGCACGAAGTCTGTGCGCGGGAAACACACTCGCCCTGGCGCGAATTCCATGCGCGGTAAGCAGGCCTCGGCGCGCAGTTCGTTCCTTCGTTCCTCCAGCCGCCGAGCACGAAGCGAGCAGGCCGTGCTCGTCCACTCGTCGTCTGCTCCACACAGCACCGCAGTTTCTCAGCGCAGACAGCCGCTGCACCGTCAGCACAAATGTGCCAGTGAAAGGACAATGCGGCCGCTTTAATCGATCGTCGGACCAAAAAGCGCAAATTTCCGGCTGCACGACACCAATGTCCCTGTCCCAACGCAAGAGCAGGAAAATGTGACTGTGCCTTCCAACAGGAACCCAGCGCAAGAAGAGAATATCTGCGACCGTTCACTTTCAATGTTCTTGTCATCTAACTCGATTTACCCTTAATCCCTGGTGCAAGAGGACGGAAAATGTGACTTTGCAATGAAATCCAGAACCAAGAAGACGACGAACTGTGACCGCTTCTCATCAGCCCGAGACCCCCCAAAAAGGCAGAAAATGCAGGGACACAGTCTTTTGTTCCCCGGGCTGTTACGTGATCCGATGACATCCGCGCATGCTCCAATTTAAACCCAATTGAACATTAAACCCAATTGAACTGTGATCACCCAGTCGGTGGTGTCAGCGGTAGTTGAATGTCCTATTTCCTGCTACTTTCATTTAGTGTTATTGTTAGGTGTGGAGTGCATGGCGAGTGTGGTGTGTGTGTTATAACGAACAAAGGAGCAATCACAGAGGCCATTTACATACTGGGGATTAGGGCTGTCAACCGAGCCGAGACCGGGACAAAATCCCGGCGGTTTCGGCTTTCGAGACGGTCTCGGGACGGTCCCGAGATAAATTGATTGACGCAATTTCTCGGTAAAAAAAATCCCGGTTAAAATTCCAACTTCTTGCAGATATTTTCCATAATAGAGGCATTTATTGAGCCTTGCTTTCATTACTCTGCTTCTGCACAAGCATCATTTTTCGTAAATAATTCGACTCGTAAATAGTTGGTACTTTCAAATAATTGATGTTGGTTGAGATTTATTTCAAATCCCACATAATGTGTTGATGACTTGATGTTTACAGTTTGTCGTTTTTCATTGCTGTACATAACTTAAGTCATATTTATAAGCCTATAATGCATTTCGGATTGTACACGTAATGTCGTAATATATAAAGTACACTATTTCCTGACATCGCTTTTCGCTCTGCTTTATGTTGTCATTATCCATCGTGTTAGACTGAAAAAATGAGTTTAATGTTCGTTTTGTACGAATTAACTTCAAGATTCCAGAATGAGTTCACATTCAAACTTTTCAATGGCTTTTTTAGTTAATTTGTTTCTATCTTGGCGTTTAAGATAACGAATATGATAAGACAGCATGGCGATAACAATTGTGAAGATAAGGACTCGGGCCTCGGGGGTGGGGTTTGGTTTGACGGTTTGAATGCGAAAGTATTTTGGTTATCTTATCTCCACTTTAGGCCTGATAAGTTGATTACGTTTACTTTAGTCACAGAGTCAAAATAAGGAGGGGGGGGGGGGTGATCACTACACCGCCTGCTTTATAATTTACTAGCAGAAGTACCCGGCATTGCCGGGCGGGGGAAGGGAAGGGAACGGGGGGGGGGGGGGGGGGAGCGAGCCCCTTGGCAAAGCGAGCGATTTTTTTTGTCATAGCGTCATCACGTGATCGCTCTGAGCGAATCAGCGCCCACCTGCTCTGATGCCGTTGATTCCGTGCGCGAAACAGAGGAACATCCGGGTTACAACGGCACCCGATCACAACTCACAAAATGATAATGAAACTCCAACCGGGACTCGAATATGCCTGGGCAGAGACATTTTCTCCCTCTCTCTGACATTCCGAGCAAGAAATTACACGACAATACAAACTGTAATGAGATAACCCGGTCCCGGTGAGATAATTCAACAAAACTTTCGTGGAAGATATACATGTTATTGTTATTAGGCTTCATCGGGGATTCACGATGAATGGGTTGCTAAACTTACGGGTAGTGGGACGTGCATCAGGTCGGTGAGCACGCTATATTGAACGCTTAGCGTTAGCGGTGGCCGATCATCTGCATGTAGGCGGTGTATTTTAATTCATCCCGGTAAATGGAAGCTAAGTCGGAATTTAAGTACTCAACATCAGAAATGAATTTTTTTCATTGTTGTTTATATATTGTAATGAAATTCCATTATTTTTGAAGCCTTATTTATATATATATATATATATATATATATATATATATATATATATATATATATATATATATATATATATATATATATATATTTTACTTTGTCAGGAACCGAGCCGATCCGAGATCCCGTTATGAAAATTGAAAATTTATCGAGACGGTTCCGAGACGGGATTTTGAATCTAGCTAACAGCACTACTGGGGATTCACCCTTAATCCCTAACTAATTAACATAACCCCACCCCTCGTCATGGGGACAAAGATACACTCTTACACGACATCCGGTCTAACGGGTCCCTACTTAGGTACAGGGGGTTCTTCTTCTTCATCGCGACATTCGGAGCACACTATTCTATACAATCCTTCCTGGCCCTAAGGTAATCCATTGCCTACCCCCTCACAAACGTAACAATATCGTTTTTGGCCCGATCAATCATTAGTGAAGAATCGCTTTAAAAAAGAGAAAATTCTCTGATGCGGATCCGGATTCGAACCTTCACAAAAATCCAATTGATTTGTGCTGGTCACACACCCAACCACTCCACAAAATTTCGTCCAAATCCATCCACAACGTTTTGAAATATCTTGATCACAGAAAAACAGCCAAACAGACTTCGGTGGCGAAGGTAAAAATGTATCATGGCCAAAGACGAGAAGAAGATTCTACATAGCAGATGGCAGGTGCTCCTTTATTGCATTTCATTTTTCATATCGTTCATGATCATTCCATTAACCTTAACATGTCGCAGACACAGTGTTTGTGCTCAAGATATAAATGAACCATCAATAGCAATCGAGCAGATCCACCCAAATGGGAGACAAAGAATCCTCTAACGATCTGTATAATTAACCTGGATTGCACATGGAAAGGCTTTTCTGGGCCAGGATGACAAAGTTGGAAAGTTTCTGAAAGCAAGCTTCGACTTGTCAGCGACTGAATTGAATGACAAACATCATGAACCACTTGGCTCTGGAACAGCTCGAGGCTCAGAAGTAGACAGGTGGATCTGCCGTTCGGCCACTCACATGTACAGGTGGATCTGCCGTTCGGCCCACTCACAGGTACAGGTGGATCTGCCGGTCGGCCCACTCGGCACAATATTTGGATCATTCTATGGACTGTAGGGTGCGTGCACAAAATGACTCAACACGTTGCTAATCCGGCACGACCATAACCATGGCAACAACACAATGCAGCACACGCCCTTGGTCAATCAAAAATGTCTCATCCCAGCGTTTTCCAAACTATTTCGGCCCCAAAGCTGCCGTGGTGGCGTTTGAAGATCAAATAATTCCACCGCAATTAAAAATTCCATCATTTGGAATTGAATTCCAACATTGACACAAGTACAATTCCATCTTCTTACAACAATGCTGACACTTCATACACCACAAAAGGGTAACTGACACATCAAAAATAAACAAAGGTTTCACATTCATAAATTACAAGGAACTAATGATACTCGATAAACTACAGAACTAATGATACTGTACTTGTACCAAGCATATATATATATATATATATATATATATACACACATATATACACACACAACACAACACACACACACTAGCAAGGTACTTCTGCTACGCACAGGTGGGGGAGGCCATAAGCAAACAGACAATGCAGAAACGGTGAATGCTAAAGTATGAAACCAATAAATTCCACATTCCTGTGCCACCTGTAGACAAGAACATCAAGCAAGGACAGGAGGTTCGTGAATGACTTCCACGAAAAACGTACCCGTTTCAATGGTTCTATACCCAGCGAATGGCGAATCTGCATATGGCGATCCGTGAATGTCACGTTTAGAAAGTAGAAACCGTCACAGAATTTCGTCATTCACTTGAACTCAATATCTCTTTTTTCATTCCAAACAGCAGAACTCCAATCACAAATTAAATAGCATTAATATAAAAAAAATAAACTTTTACCAACATTCGTGACATAAACAAATATTTAAATCCGGATGTGAAGTAGTTCTGTCAGGTTGGGTGAATACAATTACGAATTCAAAATCGTAATTTTATTCACTCAATTCCAAACGTCATTATGATCATAAATTGATACTTTAACAAAATACTGTTTTAAATGACGATTGTATTGGGATATTATCAAACCAGCTTATTGCCGTCATCTAACCACTTCCGGATTTGGGGCAGGTTCGTATCAAGTTAATTTCAAAATCATAATTTTATTGAGGAATTTTTAAAACCTCCTAACTACCTTGGAGCATCGGCTGGGACCCAAAACGTTCCACAGGAGGTTTGGCGGGGCTAGCCCCAAAACTGAGGGAGTAGTTTATATATATAGTTGCGGTTTTGAGTTTGTACAATGAGTATAATAAAGGTTAAAATTTCCCCCTCATAGTTAGTCACACATCAACATGTAGCCTCACGATAGTGTAGTTATGTCTTCGTATTTGTTAGCTTAGTCCTTTTCCATTGTTAGTTCTGCGTTGAGTAGATTCAGGAGAATAGGCCCTACTTCTACCGACTTTCCAGCTTACCTAGCCTCATGCCCCTTTGCGCTGACTTTGGTTCATTTTGGGCGAATTAACACGAGGCAGGCCTAGGAGGGTCGGGGCGGAGCCGAATGAGTGGTGGCAGAAGAGCTGACGGTAAGCATGAGCTGCCAATCAGGGCTCAGAGGTGGTGGTGGCGGCATTGCATCACAGGGTGCAGCAAGAAGGTTTGAAAGGGTTCCAGAAGGTTCGGGGGGCGTACCTATATAACCCGTTGCGAAAAGCCCCCGAAAGGACTCGATAGGACTAGTGCGGGAAGGACTGCTTGAGAGGACTAGAGGACTTGAAACAAAAGGACTCGTTGAACAGAGGACTTGAAGGACTCGCACTGACTGCTGCCCAGGGAGAACTCACGCGCACTGACCAACCCGGAGGAATAGTTGAAGAGGAGTTGTGAGCATCAGAGAACTGTGAGAGATATGCGGGTGAAGAGAGATGTGCATGAACCGGAATACGCGCTATTATAAGTGATGCTCGGTTGAGTTGGAGGCCGATCCATATACAGTGCATTAAGTCGCACGAGTGAGAACGGCTGTGTAATCGCCAGCCGTGCTGAGAGTCCCGCATTTGCGGTTCCACCTCATCGGCTGCCGTTGTTCGGGAGACGCGCTACGAGGTTCCTTCCATCGCCTGCTGCCATCTTCGCGGGACGAGCTGGGACCGTGGAGAGCCGGACGGGGCCGTTCCTGGATGACCACGTCGACGCGCCTGGCTGGGACATCAATCCATCTGCAATTCCCTGTATGAGTGTGACGGGCCTGAGTCCGGGGGATAAGATAAGACTGATTAAGTGCTGCCTTGTGTCTCTGTGTCCCCGATCATTGTATATACGTGTGCGAATAATTAAACCTGTGTTCTTCCTTTTTCCATTCAATCGTTCCTGTGGTTTCCTCATTGGCTAAACATGGTACGAATAGAACCGCTCGAATCGGGTTCCACTACTAAACTGCACGGACCACGTGGTACTCAATCCGCTTGGCATACCCAAACCACACGTGGCTCGTGCGAGGCTTGCTTCCTCGCTTCCGTGGTGGCGCAGGGAATTAGGTACGGGTGAGAGTTGGTCCCGAAACCCTACTTTGCGTTTGCCCGGAAGGGCCGTTTCAAGTCTCGGTTCCATCAAGCCCAGAAAGAACAAGGGGATTAATCCCCCCCTTGGTAAGGGGAAGAAGGGCGGTGAAGAACCACAACAATATATATGTATATATACACCCCGAGTCGCGATTTCTACACCTCGGTCACTTTAGCCGCGCTCTGCTCTACCCCGCTCTCCCCGCATTCCTCGCACTGCTTTACCTCGTCACGTCTCTTTGCGACGTCCTCGCTCAACATGTGCCCAATGTTCTCCCCCATTTCTTTTATTCCCCGGATGTATTCGTCCCCCACTTCTTTTAATTGGTTACTTTGAGCATCCATTTTTTTTTCCAACCGCTCACTCCAAGCATCCATGTTTTCACTCATCCTGATCATGTAGGCCCTGCATTGTGTCATGAACAATTGCATGTCCAAACTCACTTGCACAACGGGTTTGGCCTTCGCCACCACGTGCGAGGTACAGCCATTTTCTACCCCTACTGCTGGCCCCTCATCAATGTCCTCCTCTATTTCCAATTCTTCCCGGGGGTGCTGGGTCATTGATTCTATCTCCTTATCTACCTCCTCTTCTACCCCCACCGGCATTCGACCGCTTTGGCTAGCCATGGCACAAATTTAAATTTGGTTCTTAAAAACTAAATTCGGTCGCTCGTAATTTTGAAGTGCGTTAAGCGCACTTTGGGACCTATCCCACTCCTGACACCATTTGTTATGGTTCTCTCGCCGGCCTTCTCCCCTTATCAAGGGGGGATTAATCCCCTTGTCTTTACTGGGTCTGGCGGAACCGGGGCTTGCAACGTCCGTTCCGGACAGTGCCAAATAGGGGTTCGGGACCAAATTCTCGCTCGTACCTAAGTATTCGCGCTGCCCTGGAGGCGAGGAAACAAGCCTCGCACGAACCACGTGAGGTTGGAGTACGCCGAGCGGTTTGCGTACACGTGATCCACGCAGTTATAATTAATGGACCCCGATTTAAGCGATCTTATTCGTGCCACGCTTAGTCAATGATGAAACTACAAAGACGATCGAATCAAGAAGAAAGAACAAATTGGTTTAATTATTATTATACGTATATACAGCTCAAGGATGAAGAGACACAGAGCAAGCTTAGACAGTCTTAATTATCCCAGGGACACGGGCCTGTCTCACACTCACATGGGGTATTGCAGATGGGCAGGTGTTCCCCAGCGCGTCCAAGGATGGTCTTCGTCCAGCTCTCCACGGTCCCTGGCACGTCCGCGAAGATGGAGGTAGGCGAAGGCAGGGACTCGTAGCGTGTCTCTCGAACCACGGAGATAATATCGGGGTGAACGGAAGAGAGGAATTTTACGGCAAAGGGCGGGACGGCTTTTACGGCAAAGGGCGGTTACTCAGCCTCGTTCACTCGCTTGGCTGAAAATGCGCAAGTTTGTTATAAACGCGCCTGGCTGCACCCACGTATATTCAACGACCAACTCCTCTTCTTCAATGCCTTGGTGTTGGTTAGCACGCAAGTTCTCATGCGATGGTCAATTTCATCAAGCGGTACAATGCGAGTTCTCTCATCAAGTCCCCTCTCTGCAAGTCCTGTGACGCAAGTCCTCTCTTTCCTCTGCAAGTCCTGTGACGCAAGTCCTTCTCTTTGCTGCAGTCCTTAGGAGGGCTCGGGTTATATAGGCACGCCCCGCGAACCTTCTGGAACTCACCAGACTCTTCTCACCACGCCCTCTGAGCTCTGATTGGCGGCTCATGCTTACCGTCATAGCCTCTGCCGCTCTGCCCTCAACGCCACCCCCACCTTCTTAGGCCTACCTCGTGTTAACTCGACTAATGAACAACCAACGGGTAGCAAAATGGATTGCACCTACAGAGGTAGAATGGTTTGCAGAAGTAGGGCCTATCCTCCTGTCTTTACACAATGCAGAACTAACAGAGGAAATGGCCTATTCTCACATATACTAAGACATAACTATACTACAAATGGGCCTACATGTTGCTCGTGTGACTAACTATGGGGGGCAAACCTTTATTGACCTTATTGTACACATCTCAAAACTGTAACTATATCTATCTATCTATCTATCTATCTATCTATCTATCTATCTATCTATATATATATATATATATATATATATATATATATATATATATATATATATATATATATATATATATATATATATATATATCTATATATATATCTATATATATATATATATATATATATATATATATATATATATATATATATTGTTATGAATTTGGTAATGCAACATCTAGAGCTAGGTAGATCTGAATAGGTAGGTATTCGGCTGTCGTGACAGGGACTCTACATGTAATAAGTTATTGATGTTCAGGCGGTTGTCGGGGTAAGATGTATGAGTGTGGATCTACCTGGAGATTCGAGTGTTAAATAGTGAGGGATTAAAGGTAACGCCCCTGTGAGTATCACCTAGTAATCAAACCTTTGTCCTTTATGGCACTGCAAACCACATAAACATTAGTTAGGTCCTTAGCGCAACATTAAATAATCCCCTTTCCCTGACAAGGACTTCGTATTAAATTGACAGGAAACCAGGTCAAAAACACCGCCACAAGTGGCCGCCACCGTGTACACCTCCAAGGCCTACAAACCTGGCCGGCACGTGTTATGCCGGGACCGCAGGGTGGCGGAGGGGGGAGATGTCAGGAGTCGCGGGAGGCTTTGATTGGCTGAGGAGTGCGCCAATGGGACGTCATCGGCCACCAATATAGGCGACGGTCGGACGCCATTTGAGGAGTTGAGTTGAGTTCGTGGCAGACGCAGGCAGGCACCAGAGAGTTGAGTCGCAAGTCACACGGAGTTAGTTCGCCAGTTGGAGTTGGAGAGGACACGCCATTTCGGGCAGTCGCAGTCGAGTTCGAGCTTGGCAGTGAGCAATTGAGAAGCGAGTTGGAAGGACGAGACGTGCAGTCACACCTGCGTTCTCTCCGGTCCTGTCTTCGTGCTTTGTGTGGGGATCGACCTCGTGTGAAGCTGCTGGCTTGCGTTGGGTGCTTTGGAGCGTGGTGCACGGACCTGGTGGGCGGCGAGAGGATCGGAGCCTGGTGGAGCGAGGCCTCGTGGGTGCATCGGGGCCGAGCGGTGCCGGGGTGGACGGCAAACAATACAAGACGACAAAGACAGATAAGCCGAGCTCCTTGTGTACATTTTACAAGACGTGTTATTTTCGTAATTAATCTCCCTCGTTTGTGTTTGCTGTCTGTCGTGTGGGGACGTCCCGATTAGAGTTATTAGATTTACCGGCGGGCTTTTTCACTGGCTTTACTTTTCCTAATAAACCCTTATATTATTTTCTGTATATATTTGAACGCAGTTTTCCTGGGTGTTTGATTTTAATAGATAAGGTTGCGGAGCCTTCGCTGCGTCCCGCCATTCCGCGCGTTGGTGTTGAACTTGAGTCCGCCATTGAGTGTTCGCCTCGGGAGTTAAAGTCTCGCAAATCGGTCATCCGTAACTGTGGTGTTAATCACAGTTGCGTAACAAGTGGTGTCAGGAGTGTAGGATTTGAACCCGTCGGACAAATTTTTTTGTCCGCGGCGAGACATCGACACGGTCGGACAAATTTTTTTGTCCGCGGGGCGACATCGACACGGTCGGGCGTACATTGCGCCCGACGTTCGAACGCAAAATTGTTATAGGCGAGGCGGAGAAATTTAGTAATCAATTGGGCAAACGGAGCGCGATATCGCGTCTTCGTCAAATTTAAATTGTGTTTCAGGAATTATTAAAATAAATACGCGCGCGGGGTACGACCTTCCGGAAAGCGGATGTCGGAGGTCGACGAAATGGAGGTGCGTAGTGAGGCCTCCGTCAGCGTCGGGAGTGAGCCGGAAATGGGGGATAAGGAGGATAGCGTTGGAACTTTCCCCGCCGCTGGGACGGCCCCGATAGATCTCCAGACCATAGTAAATTTAATAAATGCTCAGAGGGCCGATAGTGAGCGATTGGGAAAGCAGATGGGAGACATGAGGGCTCAGAGTGAGCGATTGGAGAACCAAATGGAGGTAATGAGGGACGAAGCGAGGGCTCGGAGTGAAAAATTGGGGGCAAGGAGGGACGAAGCGAGGGCTCGGAGTGAAAAATTGGGGGTAATGAGGGACGAAGCGAGGGGTACCGGTGAGGGGTTAGACAACGGGATAAAAGAGGTGAAAAATGGGTTAGAGGGGTTAGAAAACAGTATGGAAGGAAAAATTGGGGAAATGGCACAGCAGCTGGGGGAAGCTAAATTGGGAATGGGAGAGAGTACGGCCCATGCAGATGTGCACGGGGCTCAGGAGCCGGGAATGGCAAAATTGGGAATTGCACAGGGAATGGCAATTGAAGTAAATGGGGAGACCGCAGGTCCACAGGTGGATGGGGAATGTCCACAGGTGGATGGGGAATGTCCACAGGTGGATGGGGAATGTGTACAGGTAGAGGGGGAATGCCTGCAGGTAAACGTGGAGAGTCCACAGGTGAGCGGGGAAGGAAATTTGGAATGTGAGAGTTGTAATGGGGAATGTTTCCCACATTCTGGCCTGGTTGTTTATCGGGACCGTGTGGATGTCACAACACCCCAACCGGGGGATGAATTTGGAATTGTGCAGCACCAGGGCGGTGGTGCGGAGCAAGGGGGGGTAGAGTTTTTGGGGGTCCATGCGATAGAGCCGGACCGGGTATTTATTGGGGATATTGATCAAAGCCTGGCGGGGCCAGGAATGATTTCTAATGATGAGGATGAGTTGATCCAGCGGCTGGAGACCTGTGACAGTCCCATGGAGGTAGAGCTTGTTCAGGCCCAAAGGAGTCTGGGGGAAGAGGTGAGTTGGTTCGAGGAGGTGGTTGGAATGACCGAGGGGACGCTCACTGTACACTGCTATTTGGAAACAGAGGCTCCAAAATTGGACAACCAGTTGGGGGAGTGTGTTGGCTCCGGGCTGGATTTGGATCTTGGAGGATCGGGAGATAGAGCTTCTGGAGATTTGGTCCCTGTAGGGAATTTGGATCAACTGCAGGGAGGGGCAGAACAACCGGTGGTAGAGGTTGTTCCCTGCAGCTGCGGGTTGGCAATGGGAATGAAAATTTGTAAAATAAAATGTAAAATAAAATTACAATGGGAAATTGATTTGGAGCAGCCATGGTGGGGATTGGTCCCCGGGCTGCGGGATTTGGACATGGAGAGGTCATGGGTGATGGCCTCGGGCAAAAGTTGCCCCTTTCAAAATTTGGGTATGCCGGCCAGCTGGGGGGCTGTGATGGCGAGATTTGGACGTGGGGTCCAGCCTTGGGTGTCGAGGTACGACCTGGGTCCCACGGGGGGTCTGGTGGAGTGTGGCGTCCCTTGTCCGTCGGGGCGCCGTCCGAGCTGGTGGCTCGGGCCGGCAGGGTCACCGGACCCTGGTGGGGGTTAAGACCTCCAGGGAGGTCCGAGGTGGTTTCTCAAGCCTGGGATGGCAAATATTGAGGACCACTAGGGGGAGTTGTTGTGGGTCGCGCTTTGGTGGTGGCACTGTGGACGGCCAACTTGGGACTGATGTGGTGACCACCCGGGCATGCGGCCTGGCACTCTCCTCCAGGGACTCTGGGACAACCAGCATGTGGTGACCTGGCATGGTGGTTGGTCTATGGACGCGGGTCAAACCGAATGGACAGGGATGGAGACAGCCTGCCGGACAACCATTGGGGCATCTGTGGAACGTGATGGTGTGAGTGACCTTCCACAGATGCTCCGTTATGATTTATGGACTCTCGGGTTGGGAAGAGAGCCATGGGGATGTGAATCGGGAGATGTGTAACGCGCCGAGCATATGGGCCATGCTCGGCTGGCATGTGTATGGCAAAGCATCCTTCTTTGGTGAGGTGAGTGAAATGTGACAAATGGTTGGCATGGGTAATCTGTGGGTTAGATGGAAATTTAAGGGTGGATTTTGAAATGCCATGGTGGACACTGTACAGTGACGCCATTATTGATCCAGGTGTGTAGACCAAAGTGTTGGAGGCTGTGATGAAATTAATAGGGTAGCAAGACACAGCTTTCAACTGGTTGCGGGGGCAACTGTGCTGATATTTGGGACGCGGGATGATGGGGATGTAGTTGTGTAGCCTGAGGGTCAACGTGGTGCTGTGCGTGTCCGAGGTGTGTGGACCATGTCTTCTGGGTGGGTCTCCTGGTGGAGCATGGCTGTTGACTGGACCTTGGTGTGGTCAAGTGTGGGTGAGCACTGGGGGGGCTGCAGTTTTGTAGTCGGACTGGGGGATGATGGGGAGGTGCAGGGGACGTGGCTGTAGGGATGCCACGCACTGCGACCGTGCCCCCCAGGGCCGAGGTTGTGTGTGCGGTAGTGTGTGTTGTGGCAGCAAGTGCTCACCACATTGGCCAGCTGGGGCTGCTGCAGCTGTGTTCCTCGCAGGGGGGCCGAAGGATGGATGGTGGGTCGCACCCTTATGGACACTCATGGGCCATGTTGGCGTTTTGACTGCTCACCTTGTCCCGGTGACCCTTGCACGGTAGAGGTGCAGAGCTGTCGTGGCCACAGGTAGTTGTGTAGTGATGATCACCGTTGGATGCGGATCCACATACCTGCCAGTGTAGTGGGGACAAAAGAGAAATCTGGAAGGATTTGGTAGGCCCAATGTGAAATTTTGGGAATTGTGTGGTGGATGACACCCTTGAACCTGACCAACCTGCAACTACCTGAACTTGAGGTGAGTGTTTTGAGGAGTACTGTCCCAGGCTTCAGGATTTGCTTTGGGAAATTGGGGACATGTAATTTGGAGTTGGGAGGTGAGAGCGAGTGATGACATGGCCGGTGAGGGGATGGAATGGGAGCCACAGTGTCTTGTGGGTGGCGTATGTTTTTGTGTTGTGGTTAGGTGTTTTGATGTGGTCGTGAGAGTGGAACCTGGAGAGTGTGTGATGATTATTGGAGATAATGAGGGGTGATAATTGTGCTTTTGGAAATGTGCTTTTGGGAAGATGTGATGGTTTAAATGTGAACTGGGGGAATTTCACATGTAGCAGGCCATGGCAAGCCTTGTAACACCTTTTACACCATCTATGGAATTGTACTGAATTGTGCTGAGTTGTGTGGAGAATTGAATGGCAGTGGGGGAGGAAGTGTGTTTTGGGGTCTTGTGGGTGGGGAAGGTGTGTGTGTCCGCAGGTACAGAGCAAGCTCTGAGGAGCGATGCCTGCGGGCCCCCCTCTGCGGCAATTACCCCTGGCAGCCGGTGGTAACTGGAAATTGGAGCTCGTCGGTGGAGGGTCTGGTTGGGCGCCGCGGGGTGAGGAAGTCCCCCGGTGACCCGTGTTGCTGCGTGAAAGCAGGAGGCAAAGGAGCCTGGTGTGTGTGGAGACCCTCACCGGCGAGGTAACGGCGGAAAGGGGCTGTTGGCCTGTCACGGGGCCAAGAGGTAAAGGGGGGGGGGGGCAATGAATTTGTAAGTCGGTTGACTTGTTTTTGGGACTGCGGGCACCACAGTCTGATGCGCCCCCACCATCTTTTGTGCGGTACCTCCCCGCTGCCTAGTTGAGGAATGCACACACACGTGAATGACATCAATGCCATGGTCCTGCAGGGGGTGTATTGGGAATAAGTGCTTTGTTGATTTTTGCAATGCCTTGATGACCTATGGAATGAGAATGAGTGGTTAAGGGGTCTGTGTAGCATGAATGTGGGCGAAATCCACCGAGCCGTGTCACTCACCTGTAACATCTGGACGGGGCCCGTGGAAATTTAGGGGGATGCATTGGGGATGGCCCCGCAGGTAAGGTTGAGTCTTGTGGCATCCACCGGGGGACGCGGTCTGTAGACCGGGGTATGTACAAAGGTTAGAGTTTTGAGTTTTGGAAAGATGGTTAAGTTTTGTGGTTAAGTTAGTGTTGTGTGTTGTTGTTTCCTCCCTCCACAGGAACAACGAAGAAGATGTACATACTTGCATGATGGTTAAGGGGTTCAGCATGTTAAGGAAGTGTAGGTAGGTAGTCCGACTCACTTCCCACAGCCCTTCCTGATTTATTTCATAGGTTAATTAAGTGTGTGACAGTAAGTGTTAAGGCTGGAATGGTAGCCCTGCGGTGAACCTTGCAGGAGCTACGGTTCCAGGGGGGGGGGCTGTGTTATGAATTTGGTAATGCAACATCTAGAGCTAGGTAGATCTGAATAGGTAGGTATTCGGCTGTCGTGACAGGGACTCTACATGTAATAAGTTATTGATGTTCAGGCGGTTGTCGGGGTAAGATGTATGAGTGTGGATCTACCTGGAGATTCGAGTGTTAAATAGTGAGGGATTAAAGGTAACGCCCCTGTGAGTATCACCTAGTAATCAAACCTTTGTCCTTTATGGCACTGCAAACCACATAAACATTAGTTAGGTCCTTAGCGCAACATTAAATAATCCCCTTTCCCTGACAAGGACTTCGTATTAAATTGACAGGAAACCAGGTCAAAAACACCGCCACAAGTGGCCGCCACCGTGTACACCTCCAAGGCCTACAAACCTGGCCGGCACGTGTTATGCCGGGACCGCAGGGTGGCGGAGGGGGGAGATGTCAGGAGTCGCGGGAGGCTTTGATTGGCTGAGGAGTGCGCCAATGGGACGTCATCGGCCACCAATATAGGCGACGGTCGGACGCCATTTGAGGAGTTGAGTTGAGTTCGTGGCAGACGCAGGCAGGCACCAGAGAGTTGAGTCGCAAGTCACACGGAGTTAGTTCGCCAGTTGGAGTTGGAGAGGACACGCCATTTCGGGCAGTCGCAGTCGAGTTCGAGCTTGGCAGTGAGCAATTGAGAAGCGAGTTGGAAGGACGAGACGTGCAGTCACACCTGCGTTCTCTCCGGTCCTGTCTTCGTGCTTTGTGTGGGGATCGACCTCGTGTGAAGCTGCTGGCTTGCGTTGGGTGCTTTGGAGCGTGGTGCACGGACCTGGTGGGCGGCGAGAGGATCGGAGCCTGGTGGAGCGAGGCCTCGTGGGTGCATCGGGGCCGAGCGGTGCCGGGGTGGACGGCAAACAATACAAGACGACAAAGACAGATAAGCCGAGCTCCTTGTGTACATTTTACAAGACGTGTTATTTTCGTAATTAATCTCCCTCGTTTGTGTTTGCTGTCTGTCGTGTGGGGACGTCCCGATTAGAGTTATTAGATTTACCGGCGGGCTTTTTCACTGGCTTTACTTTTCCTAATAAACCCTTATATTATTTTCTGTATATATTTGAACGCAGTTTTCCTGGGTGTTTGATTTTAATAGATAAGGTTGCGGAGCCTTCGCTGCGTCCCGCCATTCCGCGCGTTGGTGTTGAACTTGAGTCCGCCATTGAGTGTTCGCCTCGGGAGTTAAAGTCTCGCAAATCGGTCATCCGTAACTGTGGTGTTAACCACGGTTACGCGACAATATATATATATATATATATATATATATATATATATATATATATATATATATATATCTATCTATCTATCTATCTATCTATATATATATATATATATATATATATATATATATATAATATATACACACGAGGTGTGTTCAAAAAGTATGCGACCTTAATTTGTCGTGCGTAAACAAATGAAGCTAGGGAGGCGTTGATTGGTGCACGTATGTAGGCGATCCTAATGCGCACGCGTGAATTTTTTCCCACCTGCAGAAGCTGTCATTCGACGGCAGACCGCCGATGAGTGAGGAAGTGTAAGTGAGCGCCGTCGGATTTTCGTTTTTGACAAAATGACGGAAAAACTTGAACAACGCTACTGCATCAAATTTTGTGTAAAGCTTGGCGATTCCCAAGTGGAAACGATCCGCAAGATTCAACAGGCCTTCGGGGACGAAGCAATGAGCACCACACAGATAAAGGAATGGTACAACTGCTTCAAAGATGGCCGCACATCAGTGGAGAGTGAAGCACGTTCGGGTAGGCCCTCAACATCCCGAAATGAGATAGTCATTGACCAATTGAGGACCCTGGTGATGCAGGATCGTCGAATCACGATCAGAGAACTTGCAGACGAGGTGGGCGTCAGCATTGGATCCGTTCATTCCATTATGAAGGAGGATTTGGGCTTCAGGAGAATCTCAGCGAAGTTCGTACCAAAGCTGCTAACGATTTAGCAGAAGCAACTCCGTTTGGAGATCGCACAGGACATGCTGGAGACTGTGAACAGCGATCCCAGCTTCCTCAACACAGTGATCACTGGCGATGAGTCCTGGGTTTATGGGTACGACCCAGAAACCAAGTTGCAGTCATCACAATGGAAGCATCCAACATCCCCGAGGCCAAAAAAAGCAAGGCAGGTCCACAGCAATGTCAGTCATGCTGACCGTCTTCTTCGACTCCAGTGGCGTGGTTCATCACAAGTACGCACCACACGGCACAACCATCACCAAGGAGTATTACCAAGAGGTTCTGCATCGCCTTCGTGACGCTGTGCGACGCAAACGGCCGGACCTGTGGGCAGCGGGCAATTGGCAGCTCCATCACGATAATGCACCCGCCCATTCTTCACATTTGATAGAGTTTCTTGGCCAAACACAACACACCTGTGCTTCTTCAGGCTCCCTACTCTCCCGACATGGCTCCGTGTGACTTCTGGCTTTTCTCCAAGCTGAAAATGCCCCTGAAAGGGACCAGATTTCAGTCCAGAGAAGACATCATGCGGAATGCGACGGACCAGCTGCGCGCCATCCCAAAAGAGGCGTTACAGCGCTGCTTCCGACAGTGGCAGAACCGTTGGGAGAAGTGTGTGGCAGCCCAAGGGGACGACTTTGAAGGAGATTAGTGTAAGTTTGTTGTATCTGGATACGAGTATTTTTTATGAACAAAGGTCGGATACTTTTTGAACACACCTCGTGTGTATATATATATATATATATATATATATATATATATATATATATATATATATATATATATATTATACATGATCAAAAGTATGCGGACACCCCTTCTAATTGGTGGATTTGGCTATTTCAGCCACACCCATTGCTGACAGGTATATAAAATCAAGCACACAGCCATGCAATCTCCATAGACAAACATTGGCAGTAGAATGGGCCAAACTGAAGAGCTCAGTGACTAGTCAGGTTCACTATGTCAATAAATTATATTTCGTTCAAAATCATGGTAGATTATCAAACCTATACATTTTTGGAAAGGTTATAGCATAAGGAAACTAAAAATCAATGTTTACATTTGGAGAGATACCTGTATGGCGGCCATTTTGGATTTTCAAAATGGCCACTGTAAAATACATATTTTGTTCTATTTCTGCCTCTAATTACCCTAAAAACTTTTAAAAATATACTAAACCTATATTTTCAGGGACAAGGAATCCAATGAAAGTATCAAATTAGTGCTATGGGGAATGGTAAGACACGAATCAAAGGTTTTGAATTGCAAAATACTGTCTTTATATTCGCGATAAGTTGCATAATCAAATACATGTTATCATTTTGTACAGGCAGTTAATAACATCAAAATGTGTCACAATAATTCATATCACCAAACATACACAGGCAGTCAGCAAAATCATATATATACACATGCAGTCAGTATAACTTCACATCTACACAGGCAGTCAATGACAAAATATACACAGGCAGTCAATGGCATCAAACATACACGATTACAGAATATGCCATTTAGAGTTCGTCATAACTGTCCTGTGTGTCGTATCCGACAATATAGTCCGCATCGTTTTCACAGTCCGTTCCACACAAGCAAAGGTCGGTCAAATTGATTGGCAAATCGAATTGGTCGAATGGTCGATCGAATCGAATTCGATGAATCGAATCGAATCGAATCGGTCGAATGGTCGATCGAAGCGATTGGTCGAATGGTCGAATTGGTCGAATGGAATTGGTCGATTGGTCGAATTGGTCGAATCGAATTGGTCGGAATTGGCAAATGTAAACATTGATTTTCAGATTTTCCACGTAATAACGTTTCCAAAAATGTATAGGTTTGCTAATCTACCATGATTTTGAACGAAAAAACATAGTGAACCTGACTAGACTTTAAACGTGGCACCGCCATATAATGCCACCTTTCCAACAAGTCAGTTCGTCAAATTTCTGCCCTGCTCGAGCTGCCCTGGTCAACTAAGCGCTGTTATTGTAAAGTGGAAATGTCGAGGAGAAACAACAGCTCAGCCGCGAAGTGGTAGGTCACACAAGCTCACAGCATGGGACCGCCGGGTGCTGAAGCGTGTTGCGCGTAAAAATCATCTGTCCTCGGTTGCAACACTCACTACCGAGTTCCAAACTGACTCTGAAAGCAACATCAGCACAACAACTGTCCGTCGGGACCTTCATGAAATGGGTTTCCATGGCCGAACAGCCGCACACAAGCCGAAGATCACCATGCACAATGCCAAGCGTCGGCTGGAGTGGTATAAAGCTCGCCACCATTGGACTCTGGAGCAGTGGAAACGCGTTCTCTGGAATGATGAATCGTGCTTCACCATCTGGCAGTCCGACGGATGAATCTGGGTTTGGCGGATGCCAGGAGAACGCTTCCTGCCCAAATGCATAGTGCCAACTGTAAAGTTTGCTGGAGGAGGAATAATGGTCTGGGGCTGTTTTTCATGGTTCGGGCTTGGCCCCTTAGTTCCACTGAAGGGAAATCTTAATGCTACAGCATACAATGACATTCTAGACAATTGTGTGCTTCCAACTTTATGGCAACAGTTTGGGGAAGGCCCGTTCCTGTTTCAGCATAACAATGCCCCCGTGAACAAAGCGAAGTCCATACAGAAATGGTTTGTCGAGATCAGTGTGGAAGAACTTGACTGGCCTTCACAGAGCCCTGACCTCAACCCCATCGAACACCTTTGGGATGAATTGGAACGCCAACTGCAAGCCAGGCCTAATTGCCCAACATCAGTGCCCGACCTCACCAATGCTCTTGTGGCTGAATGGAAGCAAATCCCCACAGCAATGTTCCAACATCTAGTGGAAAGCCTTCCCAGAAGAGTGGAGGCTGTTATAGCAGCAAAGGGTGGACCAACTCCATATTAACGCCCATGATTTTGGAATGAGATGTTTGACGAGCACATATGGGTGTGATGTTCGGGTGTCCACATACCTTTGGCCATGTAGTGTACATCTACCATATCAACACTGTGTGTTTGTGTATTTGTTTTTATATTTGTTTGTGTATTTGTGTGATGTCTGCCCCCCTTTATAAGGGTAGGTTTTAAAGGCTTTGAGTTGTGCTTTAGGAGGGATTTGAGTGGGGGTTCAATGGGCAATCTTTGAACACCACTGTGTGTGTCCACTGGTTAAAAGACCTAAAAGACACCAAGGACCCAGAAGACCCCAAGAACCCAGAAGACCCAAAAGACCCACAAGACCGAAAAGACCCTGAAGACTCAATGGACCCCAAACACCCAAAATACCCTGAAGACCCTAAAGACTGTTAATGGCCCAAAAGGCCCAGAAGACCCAAAATATCTTGAAGACCATTAAAGAATGAAAAGACCCAGAAGATCCAAAATACCCCAAAGACCCAAAAGACCCCATAAACCACTAAGATGCAAAAGACCCATAAGACCCAAAATACCCCAAAGACCCTGAAGACTGAAAAGACCCAAAGTGGATTGACTATTGCAATGTCAGACAGGCTGCAGACATGATGTGCAATCTTACTGGAAGTGCTGTACAGTACAACTGTTCAAATATCCGTTTATGGTTTATAAAACCTTTTTAAGCAGTGACTACTGCTATTGGTTCACGAGTTATCAAGTGACCAGTATATTCGTCATGTGTGTGCATCTGTCTGTCTGTGTGTCTGTCTGTCCGCAGCATAACTACCCGATATCATCAGATCTTGATGAAACTTGGGTGGGAGATTGATATCATGATCTAGTTGTGTCCTGCCTCGAGTGGGCGTATTGCGCCAATTGTGGGCGGAGCCACGCCCGAAAAAGATGTCTTTTTAGGGGGTAATCGAGTTCAAGCTACATCTTTTCCGAGGGGTTTGGTGGAATCTGATAGGGGTTTCGATATTTGGTTCGGCCAATGTCATGTGTCTAGCCCCACGGAGCTCGATTTTTTTTTTCTTCATTTTTTGTATATGTAGACAGGTGTGTGCCTTTCCACATCATGTCCAATCAATTGAATTTACCACAGGTGTACTCCAATCAAGGTGCAGAAACATGTCAAAGATGATCGAGAAATGGGAGGCACCTGAGCTAAATTTAAAGTGTCACAGCAAAGGGTATCTAACTCAGTGATCTAATTGAACAAAAAACAATGATAAATTGATTTTGCAATAATTTATTCAACAATAAATTAACAGAGATGCCATTTCCTTCTGCGGAAAAAGTAAGTGCACCCTTGGCTCTAATAGGTGGTATTGCCCCCTTTGGCAGAAACGACCTCAAGTAGGCATTTCTTAAACTGTCGACCAGTCTCTGACATCGACTGGGAGAAATTTTTTCCCACTCCTCCATGCAGAATTCTTTCAGCTGTGCGATGTTTGAGGGGTTTCTTGCATGCACAGCTCGTTTCAAATCCCCCCCACAGCATGTCGATGGGATTTAGATACGGGCTTTGACTTGGCCATTCCAGAACCCTCCATTTCTTTCTTTTCAGCCATTCCTTGGTGGATGTACCGGTATGTTTAGGGTCATTGTCATGTTGCAAGGTCCACCTTCGGTTGAGCTTCAACTCTCCGACAGATGGCCTCACATTATCCTCAAGCACCCTCTGGTACAATGAAGAATTCATAGTGGATTCTATGATGGTGAGCTGCCCAGGCCCTGATGCAGCAAAGCTGCCCCAAACCATAATATTTCCACCACCATGCTTTACAGTTGGTATCAGGTTCTTGTGGTCAAATGCTGTCTTTGGTTTTCGCCAAACATGTCTTCTGGTACTGTGGCCAAATAGCTCTACCTTTGACTCATCTGTCCAGAGAACATTGTTCCAGAAGTGCTGGTCTTTGCCGAGGTGTTCATTGGCAAACTTTAGTCTTGCCCTGATGTTCTTTCTGGACAGCAAAGGTTTCCTCCTGGCACACCTCCCATGTAGATCAAATTTGTGCAGCCTCTTTCTAATGGTAGACTCGTGCACTTTGACATCAACAGTGGCAAGAGCTACCTGTAGGTCCTGTGATGACATTCTGGGGTTCTTAGAGACTTCTTTCAGCATCTTGCGGTCTGCTCTCTGGCTGAACTTGTTGGGGCGGCCTGGCCTGAACAAGTTGGCAGTTGTTTGGAATCTTCTCCACTTGTAGATGATCTTCCGGACAGTGGAATGATTGATTTCAAATTGTTTGGAGATCTTTTTAAATCACTTCCCAGACTTGTAGGCATCTATAACCTTCGTTCTGAAGACCTCAGAGAGCTCTTTTGATCTGGGCATGGTGATGCCGCACACTTCAACAACGAAGAGCAAACCAAACTGAATGTCTGAGGTTTAAATAAGACGAGTTCCTCCAAGATCCTCTCTAACGATGTTCTAATCATTTGCACCTGAGCTGGTGCACCTGATTCTAATTTTAGGTATTTGAAGTAGTGATAAATGTAGGGGTGTACTCACTTTTTCCACATGCGAAATTTGCATTTATGTTTATTTAAATTATACAATGGACTACAAAATGTAAATGTTTCATGATATTTGTTATATTATATCACCTTTATCTATCAATATTGATGAAATGAAGATCGAATAGCTGTTTGTTGAAATATGTTGAAAAAGTCAAAACTTTACATGGGGTGTACTTACTTTTTCACGTGACTGTGCTCTCTACTGAGTGTAGTTCAAATGTAGTTGCATTTTAAATCATAACAATGTCCAATGTATGAGGATGAATAGGCTGTTACTATAATAAACTGTTATCAAGGTAACTGTAACCATTTGACCCATGTCAACTCCTTACTAAGGTGAATGAGACAGAAGTGAAAACAGTTGTGCGGTATTGTGCATGTTGGTTCCATTGACACGTAATATGTGAACCACGTGGTTAACTTGCTCATAATGTAGCATGTGCTGCCCTAACAGAAACAACATTACGATAACAAGCATCGTCAAGGAGCTTTCAAGATGATCAGAGTCTCGGAAAAAAATAGCAATTTCTTCAGGATGCTGGCGATAACTCAACGACTCTTTGTGAAGGACACGGTGGAATCTTTAACGTCCAACTAATTCCGGCAAATGGGACATCGAGTTTTACGTCCATCCGGGGGGGGGGGGGGGGGGGGGGGGCAGCACACAACGCGATGCCTCAAACTGCATGCGAGACACCTGGATGACAATTTGAGGCTGAGTAGGGATTGTAACTCAGGATACACGGAAGTGAGTGAGCATACATCTAGGCCATCCTGCTAGTCCAATGCCAGTATTAACTGCAATGTGAGTGATGAGATGACTTTTTGGATGAAAGTAAAAAGGGGTCATGTTTGAAACTCCTTACATTACATTCCATCCCCATAGAGCACAACATTCCACATTAACACCTACACATGATTGCCTTCAAGATGTCCACATTCATGGATTGCTGGGAATTCTAACGACGTCCGCAAGCTGAAATGCTGAATTTCAGAACAACAGTCTTCAGAGAACAACAACAGTCTTCAGAGAACAACAACAGTCTTCAGAGAACAACAACAGTCTTCAGAGACCAACAACAGTCTTCAGAGAACAACAAGTCTTCAGAGAACAACAACAGTCTTCAGAGAAGAACAATAGTCTTCAGAGAACAACAACAGTCTTCGGAGAACAACAACAGTCTTCGGAGAACAACAACAGTCTTCAGAGAACAACAACAGTCTTCGGAGAACAACAACAGTCTTCGGAGAACAACAACAGTCTTCGGAGAACAACAACAGTCTTCGGAGAACAACAACAGTCTTCGGAGAACAACAACAGTCTTCGGAGAACAACAACAGTCTTCGGAGAACAACAACAGTCTTCGGAGAACAACAACAGTCTTCGGAAAACAACAACAGTCTTCAGAGAACAACAACAGTCTTCAGAGAACAACAACAGTCTTCAGAGAACAACAACAGTCTTCAGAGAACAACAACAGTCTTCAGAGAACAACAACAGTCTTCAGAGAACAACAACAGTCTTCAGAGCTACTGCTCAACGCCATTCCAATTTCCATCTTACTCGACAAGGAAACAGTAATTTCTCATTATGGCCTAAAAAGGACACCATTAGGATTTATGTTTCGGTAGAAAACACCAGATTGGCAGCTGAGGGACAAACACGCATGGGAAGGAAGCCGGGAAAGCCGTGTTTGTCTTACTGTTTGTTCAGGCTTCATGGCTTCCGCCCATTCTGCTCCAACACAAAGTCGGGTCGTGGAGGATTGGGAAAAATTGTGGAGGGAGTTAAACAAGAAAGACAAGGAAAGGACTGAAAAAATAGCGGAAAAAAATGAACTGGAGGGTGAAGACATCTGACAAGCAAAGGAGGGAGTGTCGATGAAGGGATTTGGTGAGGGAATGAAACAAGAATTGTAATGGGAAAGATAGTGGATTTGAGGGAAAGAGATCCAAGTAGGGGAAACAAATGGGGAAATGAGAAAGTGAAAATTAAAATAGAAGCTGCACAAATATCATCTGATAACATGTACACAACTCATTACACGGTGTAAAATATCCATTATATCTCATCCGATAACATGTACACAACTCATTACACGGTGTAAAATATCCATTATATCTCATCTGATAACATGTACACAACTCATTACACGGTGTAAAATATCCATTATATCTCATCCGATAACATGTACACAACTCAATACACGGTGTAAAATATCCATTATATCTCATCTGATAACATGTACACAACTCATTACACGGTGTAAAATATCCATTATATCTCATCTGATAACATGTACACAACTCATTACACGGTGTAAAATATCCATTATATCTCATCTGATAACATGTACACAACTCATTACACGGTGTAAAATATCCATTATATCTCATCTGATAACATGTACACAACTCAATACACGGTGTAAAATATCCATTATATCTCATCTGATAACATGTACACAACTCATTACACGGTGTAAAATATCCATTATATCTCATCTGATAACATGTACACAACTCATTACACGGTGTAAAATATCCATTATATCTCATCTGATAACATGTACACAACTCATTACACGGTGTAAAATATCCATTATATCTCATCTGATAACATGTACACAACTCAATACACGGTGTAAAATATCCATTATATCTCATCTGATAACATGTACACAACTCAATACACGGTGTAAAATATCCATTATATCTCATCTGATAACATGTACACAACTCAATACACGGTGTAAAATATCCATTATATCTCATCTGATAACAAGTACACAACTCATTACACGGTGTAAAATATCCATTATATCTCATCTGATAACAAGTACACAACTCAATACACGGTGTAAAATATCCATTATATCTCATCTGATAACATGTACACAACTCATTACACGGTGTAAAATATCCATTATATCTCATCTGATAACATGTACACAACTCATTACACGGTGTAAAATATCCATTATATCTCATCTGATAACATGTACACAACTCATTACACGGTGTAAAATATCCATTATATCTCATCTGATAACATGTACACAACTCAATACACGGTGTAAAATATCCATTATATCTCATCTGATAACATGTACACAACTCATTACACGGTGTAAAATATCCATTATATCTCATCTGATAACATGTACACAACTCATTACACGGTGTAAAATATCCATTATATCTCATCTGATAACATGTACACAACTCATTACACGGTGTAAAATATCCATTATATCTCATCTGATAACATGTACACAACTCAATACACGGTGTAAAATATCCATTATATCTCATCTGATAACATGTACACAACTCAATACACGGTGTAAAATATCCATTATATCTCATCTGATAACATGTACACAACTCAATACACGGTGTAAAATATCCATTATATCTCATCTGATAACAAGTACACAACTCATTACACGGTGTAAAATATCCATTATATCTCATCTGATAACATGTACACAACTCATTACATGGTGTAAAATATCCATTATATCTCATCTGATAACATGTACACAACTCATTACACGGTGTAAAATATCCATTATATCTCATCTGATAACATGTACACAACTCATTACACGGTGTAAAATATCCATTATATCTCATCTGATAACATGTACACAACTCAATACACGGTGTAAAATATCCATTATATCTCATCTGATAACATGTACACAACTCATTACACGGTGTAAAATATCCATTATATCTCATCTGATAACAAGTACACAACTCAATACACGGTGTAAAATATCCATTATATCTCATCTGATAACAAGTACACAACTCAATACACGGTGTAAAATATCCATTATATCTCATCTGATAACATGTACACAAATCATTACATGGTGTAAAATATCCATTATATCTCATCTGATAACATGTACACAAATCATTACATGGTGTAAAATATCCATTATATCTCATCTGATAACATGTACACAAATCATTACATGGTGTAAAATATCCATTATATCTCATCTGATAACATGTACACAACTCATTACACGGTGTAAAATATCCATTATATCTCATCTGATAACAAGTACACAACTCAATACACGGTGTAAAATATCCATTATATCTCATCTGATAACATGTACACAACTCATTACACGGTGTAAAATATCCATTATATCTCATCTGATAACATGTACACAACTCAATACACGGTGTAAAATATCCATTATATCTCATCTGATAACATGTACACAACTCAATACACGGTGTAAAATATCCATTATATCTCATCTGATAACATGTACACAACTCATTACACGGTGTAAAATATCCATTATATCTCATCTGATAACATGTACACAACTCATTACACGGTGTAAAATATCCATTATATCTCATCTGATAACATGTACACAACTCATTACATGGTGTAAAATATCCATTATATCTCATCTGATAACATGTACACAAATCATTACATGGTGTAAAATATCCATTATATCTCATCTGATAACATGTACACAACTCATTACACGGTGTAAAATATCCATTATATCTCATCTGATACCAAGTACACAAATCATTACACGGTGTAAAATATCCATTGTATCTCATCTGATAACATGTACACAAATCATTACATGGTGTAAAATATCCATTATATCTCATCTGATAACATGTACACAAATCATTACACGGTGTAAAATATCCATTATATCTCATCTGATAACATGTACACAACTCATTACATGGTGTAAAATATCCATTATATCTCATCTGATAACATGTACACAACTCATTACATGGTGTAAAATATCCATTATATCTCATCTGATAACATGTACACAACTCATTACACGGTGTAAAATATCCATTATATCTCATCTGATAACATGTACACAAATCATTACACGGTGTAAAATATCCATTATATCTCATCTGATAACATGTACACAACTCATTACATGGTGTAAAATATCCATTATATCTCATCTGATAACATGTACACAACTCATTACATGGTGTAAAATATCCATTATATCTCATCTGATAACATGTACACAACTCATTACACGGTGTAAAATATCCATTATATCTCATCTGATAACATGTACACAAATCATTACACGGTGTAAAATATCCATTATATCTCATCTGATAACATGTACACAACTCATTACATGGTGTAAAATATCCATTATATCTCATCTGATAACATGTACACAACTCATTACATGGTGTAAAATATCCATTATATCTCATCTGATAACATGTACACAACTCATTACACGGTGTAAAATATCCATTATATCTCATCTGATAACATGTACACAAATCATTACACGGTGTAAAATATCCATTATATCTCATCTGATAACATGTACACAAATCATTACACGGTGTAAAATATCCATTATATCTCATCTGATAACATGTACACAACTCATTACATGGTGTAAAATATCCATTATATCTCATCTGATAACATGTACACAACTCATTACATGGTGTAAAATATCCATTATATCTCATCTGATAACATGTACACAACTCATTACATGGTGTAAAATATCCATTATATCTCATCTGATAACATGTACACAACTCATTACATGGTGTAAAATATCCGCAGTTGACTGTGACTCCTCCTGTAGCCAATGTTCCTTCACCAGTTTCAATGGTCCTCGAACTGAGTGTCCAAACACGAGTTCAAAAGGACTGAATCCCAATGACTCCTGAACAGACTCCCTTGTAGCAAACAACAATAAGAGTATTCCTTCATCCCAATCCTTGTCACATTCAAAACAGTACGGTCTGATCATATTCTTTAATATCTGGTGAAACCTTTCCAAGGCCCCTTGGCTCTCGGGATGGTAAGTACTTGATCTTACTTGCTTCATTCCCAACAGGTGTACCACTTGCTGAAAAAGTGTTGACATGAAATTGGAACCCTGATCAGACTGGATGACATTAGGTAGGCCAACCAGGGTGAAAATTTTAATCAAGGCCTTCGCAATAACTGTCGCTGTAATTTTCCTTCGAGGCACCGCTTCTGGGAACCTAGTGGAAGCACACATGATGGTCAGCATATACTGATGTCCAGCCTTAGTTTTAGGTAAAGGGCCGACACAGTCAATGACCCGGCTGAATTGTTCTTCAAAAGCTGGAATCGGTATTAAAGGCACTGAGAGGGGGGGGGGGGGGGGGGGGGGTTATGATTAGGTTTGCCCATCAGCTGACAAGAATGACAAGATTTACAGAACTCCGCCACATCACGTCGCAATCCTGGCCAGAAAAAAATGTGCCAGAATTCTTTCATACGTCTTGTTCACTCCAAGGTGCCCGGCCAAAGGTATCTCAATATATCCTTCCGGTACGGCTGTGGCACCACAATATGGTGATGGACTTTCCACTCATCATTCACTGGTACTTCCGGTGGCCTCCATTTTCTCATAAGTATTTCCCCTTTCAGGAAGTAAACAACAGGTACCTTCATAGCCTCTTTCACTGTAATGGCTTTACCAATCAGACTCCAGAGTTCAGAATCTCTGTGGTGCTCTTCAACAAGTTTCTTTCGGACAAGCACCGTTTGTTCAACCTCGTTCCCAGATGTCTCTGACGGACACTCCATTTTATCCTTTGGTCCAGATGAAACCTTATCATTCGGTTCCTTGGTGTCACTCGCTTCACTACCGTGTCTCCCAGACCTTTCCTCCAATATCTCTATGGAACCCAAATCCACATCACCTTCCTTCTCATTCTCTTCAGAACGCTTCCTACCTATAGCACGAGTCATTGCACATGATGGAAAGATACCCGGAATCTCCTGCTCCAACTGTGCTGTGTTATTTTCCATACTGGGCTTTTCAACCAACATTGGATCACCTGAAACTCTACCACCAGCCAAATCGTTCCCGATAATGAAAGAAATTCCCTCCACAGGAAGAGTGGCTTGTAAACCTACGGTGACCGTTCCTGACACCAACTCAGACTTTAAATGGATCACATGAAGTGGAGCTTTAACGAAGCCACCAACCCCCTGTAAGAGGACACTAACCCCAGTTGCTGTTTTTTCAGATAACGGCAAAATGCTCTCAAGCATCAAAGATTGATGTGCTCCCGTGTCCCTCAATACCCTAACAGGTCTCTGGTTAGTCAAGTTCTCATCCAGTGACACAAACCCCTCGGAAACGAAAGCTTTGTAACCCTCTTGGACAAGGTCGTTCTCTAATGCAGTAAGTTTGGTACAGGGACCTTCACAAGGCACTGTCCTCCAAGGAAGATTTCTCGCACTTGCCAACGCATTCGGAGTTGAAGTAGCCTGACTCCGATCCTGATTTCTCCTTTTCAGGGCATAACATTGGGACATCAAATGCCCAGGTTTCTTGTAAAAAGGACAAGTATGCCCGGAGGAAAATCCCATGGTCTGCCTCGGGCCCCCTGGAAGGTAGGTCTGCCTTGCACAGTCAGTTTTTTGATCACTAAAATTTGAGGTACCAGATATTTTCCGATACTCCTCTCTGGGTCGCTTCCATGAAAATTTGCTCTCCAAACCTGATTTAATGTAACTCCCCATGGCTACCTCTAGGCAGGAAATTAGGTTTGTGAAAACCCCATCCTGTGAGTCAAGGCATAGTCATCTGCCACTGCTGCTGCCTCATACAACTCAGGTACTTTTCCACGTGGACACGCTGTTTAAATTCTTCCACCAAAATCAATTGTCGTAAACGGTTAAAGTCTTCCCCAATCTCTTTCGAGTCACATCACCTATCAAACATAGTTTTCTTCTCTCTGGCAAACTCCACATGGGTCTCATTCTCCCGCTTCCTGGCATTCCTACATTTTTGTCGGAAAGCTTCGGGGACCAATTCATAGGCTTTGAGAATGGCTTTCCTAACTGTCTCATAATCTGCACATTGGTCAATCGGTAAAGCCGAATAGATATCTTGAGCTTTACCCACCAGAACACTTTGTACTAACATAATCCATGACTCCACAGGCCATTTTAACATCTGAGCCACCTTCTCAAAGTGTAAAAAGAACTTGCCTACCTCCTTTTCAATAAAGGGTGGAACCATTCTTACATGCCTACCAATATCCCAAGAGTTCTGACTTGTTGTCAAACTATCCGGCACGGATAAGATTTCTCTCCGTCCTCCCAGTAATTCAAGCTCCTTGAGTTTAATTTCCCTCTGATACTCCATGTCCCGTTCCTTTAAGTCCCTTTCAGCTCTCCTTTCCTCTGCTCTTTTCTCCTCGAGTGCTCGTTCCTTTTCTGCTTTTCTTTCCTCTCGTTGGTGCCTCTTCTCTTCCAATTCCAACTCTTTTAATCTTTCCTGCCTCTGCAGTTGCATTTCCATTTTCCGTAGCTGCATATTTCCTTTTTCCTCTGGTAACCCATTCAATGCTACCTCTTCCCATTTTCTCTCTCCCACTAAATATTCTACCACCAACGTCTGAATCTCTGCCTTCTTCATATTAACTCGGACCTCCAAGTTACAGTATTTGGCCAACGTCCTAAGTTCCGATCTTTTTAACGCCTGGAACTGTGCCTTGTTAGGGGACATCACAAAATTTTCCACATCATACACCTTTGTGACTATTAGTTCACAGGCCTGCTAACCTTCACACAAAAATTGTCAAATTTGGGAATGTTCGGGAATGTCAAATTTGGGAATGTTAGGGAATTCAATCCTGGATGACGATGTTAGGGAATTCTATCCCAGATGAGCCCCCAATTTCTGTTATGTGTCACCTCCCCAAACTCCGGTTACGGTGCCCCACAGAGTCTCGAGATGGAACGTGGCAGAAAGATTTGTTATTTTGCGTGTTCTAATAAACCATGGTAAAAACACACCAATGCAATTGTAGAACAAAACAAGTCATTGTATTAAGAACTCTCACATGCACAATTATAACACAATTAAAGAAAGTATAATGAAAATATCACTTGTATCAAATGAACAATACATGTGATGGTACCATCATTTCCCCAATGCTCTCCAAGCAATAAACTCACGATACGCCAAACGTGAGTGGAATGTAACATTCCCCAAAGTCCGTGCACTAATCCCCACGCTGGTTAAATCCGTGCAGAACGACAAGAACAGGCAGGCATCGAAACAGCGGTGGACGAGGAGTTACGAGGTGAGAGGTCGATATGGGAATTGAGCCGATATGGAAACCAACGGCGATCAACACGATGAGGTCGATATGGGAATCCCAAATGACAAAACAAGACGCATCAAGCAGACAGCCTCTTCGAGGACAAAATGGCGTATCGGCCTGTAATGGAGGCGCTTAATCTCTCTCCAACAATAACTCACACTTGGTGATAAAGGCTGAGACGCAGGTTTAAATGCAATCGCAATAGAGGACGATGTCATGAGCAATCCCTCCCCTGGGAAGCCTCAACTCATTCGCGATCAATATCAAAAAAAAGTCCACTCGCAGCCCCGATGCGACTTTACGGCTGTTTCTCTATCATGGCAATCTCCTCCTCTCTCCTTCTCTTCCGGTTTGTTTGCCGCATTTTCCTTTTTCCTTCACAAACATTTCTTTTTACCTTTTACTAAAGCCATCTCCATTTCACACAAAAGTTTTACTAACAATATGACTTGAAACTAAAAAATATTCTACAACTATATAATAACAACAAAGGCGGATGTGACGGATCCGTAACACTCATCAACACATCCTATTCCCCACGGGGAGTACTTGACAATGAGCCTTGTTTCAACTTTTTTACATTGAGCGGTTTGGGAGATATAGAGGTGTACAATTTTTCCAAGATGGCATCTGTACCACGTGGCATATGACGTCATAATTACGAGTAAAAATATATATATACAGGCAGAGGCGCTTCTATGGTAAATTCTTTTGTCAATCGGACCATCGCTTGCCGAGAAAATGAATTATAAAAATGCAGACACGTACACGTGCATGCCACACACGCAACCAAATGCCTAACTCTGCTTTTCGCTTCGTGAGCGCAGGGTAACAATGTTTCAACCCTTAACCTCCCACAATTTAACACCACCTGTTTGTCCTTTTATCTCCCTCGTCGTTTCATCTCCCACCTCCTGATAGAAACCTTCATTCGTCGTCATCAACTCATTAACGATAATTAATACCTCCTGACTGAAATCATGCTGGAAACTACAACGGCACTCAGTAGAGAGCATACCTCCACCTGGTTGGCCATATCACTCAATGGGGAAGAATCACTTAAAAAATTATACTAGCTGGATCCGGATCCGGATTCTCACCAAAATCGAATCGATCCTGCCTTGTCACACACACAACAAGTCAAACAAGTTTCGTCCAAATCCATCCATAACTTTTTGAGATATCCTGCTATGTATCATTTTTGGCCCCATCTCTCAATGGTGAAGAATCACTTAACAAATTCTAGTAGCCGAATCCGAATCTTCACCAAAATCGAATCATTTCGTCCGTGTCACATACGCTACATCTCTGCCAAATTTCGTCCGAATCCATCCACAACTTTTGAGATATTTTGTTCACAGACAAACGGACAGACAAAGGGAGAGACAAACAGACAGGGGTGAAAACATCACCTCCATCCATCACCTCCCTCCACAGAGGAAAATATATAAATAAGGTACCACACTTGACAGTGCAAGTCAGAGTAGAAACTCCACCATGAAGTACAAGGATCTGTCCGTAGATCTCCGAGATAGAATTGTTAGGAGGCCTAGATCTGGGGAAGTGTATAAAACAATTTCTGGAGTGTTGAAAGTTCCCAAGAACACAGTGAGCTCCATCATCAGGAAATGGAAAGAATATGGAACTACCCAGACTATTCCTCCAGCTGGCCGGCCGAGCAAACCGAGGAGCCGGAAAAAAGGACCTTGTTCAGAGAGGTGACCAATAACCCAATGACCACACTGACAGAACAAAATTATAATTATCATTTCATAAGTTCACACAGCTCATTACACAGTAGAAGATAGGTGGTAAACACAAGGTATATAGGGGGTCACTTGAAACGTGACCCCCTATATACCTTGGAAAGATTCAGGAACCACTTGAAACGAACAAAGCTGGCAGCCAAGGCCTAACGAAGTTCACAATTTGTTTATTAATAATAATCCTTTACTGAAAAATAAGTTGGAGATTTTGAGTTCTGGGAGAACTTCCTCCCACCTGTGAAACCCGCAAATGGAGATAACAACTAACGGAATATACTGTTCATATCCAGCTTACACATTTCTGAAACCAGGACATGGAGATAACAACTAACGGAATATACTGTTCATATCCAGCTCACACATTTCTGAAACCAGTATATGGAGATAACCAACGGAATATACTTTCCTATCCAGCTTACACATTTCTGAAACCAGGACATGGAGATAACAACTAACGGAATATACTGTGCATATCCAGCTTACACATTTCTGAAACCAGTATATGGAGATAACAAAAACCACCGTTTATATGGAGATAACAACCAACGGAATATACTGTTCATATCCAGCTCACACATTTCTGAAACCAGTATATGGAGATAACAACCAATGGAATATATTGTTCATATCCAGCTCACACATTTCTGAAACCAGTATATGGAGATAACAACCAACGGAATATACTGTTCATATCCAGCTCACACATTTCTGAAACCAGTATATGGAGATAACTAATGGAATATATTGTTCATATCCAGCTCACACGTTTCTGAAACCAGTATATGGAGATAACAACCAATGGAATATACTGTTCATATCCAGCTCACACATTTCTGAAACCAGTATATGGAGATAACAACCAACGGAATATACTGTTCATATCCAGCTCACACATTTCTGAAACCAGTATATGAAGATAACAACTAACGGAATATACTGTTCATATCCAGCTCACACATTTCTGAAACCAGTATATGGAGATAACAACCAACGGAATATACTGTTCATATCCAGCTCACACATTTCTGAAACCAGTATATGGAGATAACTAATGGAATATATTGTTCATATCCAGCTCACACGTTTCTGAAACCAGTATATGGAGATAACAACCAATGGAATATACTGTTCATATCCAGCTCACACATTTCTGAAACCAGTATATGGAGATAACAACCAACGGAATATACTGTTCATATCCAGCTCACACATTTCTGAAACCAGTATATGAAGATAACAACTAACGGAATATACTGTTCATATCCAGCTCACACATTTCTGAAACCAGTATATGGAGATAACAACCAACGGAATATACTGTTCATATCCAGCTCACACATTTCTGAAACCAGTATATGGAGATAACTAATGGAATATATTGTTCATATCCAGCTCACACGTTTCTGAAACCAGTATATGGAGATAACAACCAATGGAATATACTGTTCATATCCAGCTCACGCATTTCTGAAACCAGTATATGGCGATAACAACCAACAGAATATACTGTTCATATCCAGCTCACACATTTCTGAAACCAGTATATGGAGATAACAACCAACGGAATATACTGTTCTTATCCAGCTCACACATTTCTGAAACCAGTATATGGAGATAACAACCAACGGAATATACTGTTCATATCCAGCTTACACATTTCTGAAACCAGTATATGGAGATAACAACCAACGGAATATACTGTTCATATCCAGCTCACACATTTCTGAAACCAGTATATGGAGATAACAACCAACGGAATATACTGTTCATATCCAGCTCACACATTTCTGAAACCAGTATATGAAGATAACAACTAACGGAATATACTGTTCATATCCAGCTCACACATTTCTGAAACCAGTATATGGAGATAACAACCAACGGAATATACTGTTCTTATCCAGCTCACACATTTCTGAAACCAGTATATGGAGATAACAACCAACGGAATATACTGTTCATATCCAGCTCACACATTTCTGAAACCAGTATATGGAGATAACAACTAATGGAATATACTGTTCATATCCAGCTCACGCATTTCTGAAACCAGTATATGGCGATAACAACCAACAGAATATACTGTTCATATCCAGCTTACACATTTCTGAAACCAGTATATGGAGATAACAAACAACGGAATATACTGTTCATATCGAGCTCACACATTTCTGAAACCGGTATATGGAGATAACAACCAACGGAATATACTGTTCATATCGAGCTCACACATTTCTGAAACCAGTATATGGAGATAACAACCAACGGAATATATACTGTTCATATCCAGCTCACACATTTCTGAAACCAGTATATGGAGATAACTAATGGAATATATTGTTCATATCCAGCTCGCACATTTCTGAAACCAGTATATGGAGATAACAACCAATGGAATATACTGTTCATATCCAGCTCACACATTTCTGAAACCAGTATATGGAGATAACTAATGGAATATATTGTTCATATCCAGCTCGCACATTTCTGAAACCAGTATATGGAGATAACAACCAACGGAATATATTGTTCATATCCAGCTTACACATTTCTGAAACCAGTATATGGAGATTACAACTAACGGAATATACTGTTCATATCCAGCTCACACATTTCTGAAACCAGTATATGGAGATAACTAATGGAATATATTGTTCATATCCAGCTCGCACATTTCTGAAACCAGTATATGGAGATAATAACCAACGGAATATATTGTTCATATCCAGCTCGCACATTTCTGAAACCAGTATATGGAGATAACAACCAATGGAATATACTGTTCATATCCAGCTTACACATTTCTGAAACCAGTATATGGCGATAACAACCAACAGAATATACTGTTCATATCCAGCTCACACATTTCTGAAACCAGTATATGGAGATAACAACCAACGGAATATACTGTTCATATCCAGCTCACACATTTCTGAAACCAGTATATAGAGATAATAACCAACGGAATATATTGTTCATATCCAGCTCGCACATTTCTGAAACCAGTATATGGAGATAACAACCAATGGAATATACTGTTCATATCCAGCTTACACATTTCTGAAACCAGTATATGGCGATAACAACCAACAGAATATACTGTTCATATCCAGCTCACACATTTCTGAAACCAGTATATGGAGATAACAACCAACGGAATATATTGTTCATATCCAGCTCGCACATTTCTGAAACCAGTATATGGAGATAATAACCAACGGAATATATTGTTCATATCCAGCTCGCACATTTCTGAAACCAGTATATGGAGATAACAACCAATGGAATATACTGTTCATATCCAGCTTACACATTTCTGAAACCAGTATATGGAGATAACAACCAACGGAATATACTGTTCATATCCAGCTCACACATTTCTGAAACCAGTATATGGAGATAACAACCAACGGAATATACTGTTCATATCCAGCTCACACATTTCTGAAACCAGTATATGAAGATAACAACTAACGGAATATACTGTTCATATCCAGCTCACACATTTCTGAAACCAGTATATGGAGATAACAACCAACGGAATATACTGTTCTTATCCAGCTCACACATTTCTGAAACCAGTATATGGAGATAACAACCAACGGAATATACTGTTCATATCCAGCTCACACATTTCTGAAACCAGTATATGGAGATAACAACTAATGGAATATACTGTTCATATCCAGCTCACGCATTTCTGAAACCAGTATATGGTGATAACAACCAACAGAATATACTGTTCATATCCAGCTTACACATTTCTGAAACCAGTATATGGAGATAACAAACAACGGAATATACTGTTCATATCGAGCTCACACATTTCTGAAACCAGTATATGGAGATAACAACCAACGGAATATACTGTTCATATCGAGCTCACACATTTCTGAAACCAGTATATGGAGATAACAACCAACGGAATATATACTGTTCATATCCAGCTCACACATTTCTGAAACCAGTATATGGAGATAACTAATGGAATATATTGTTCATATCCAGCTCGCACATTTCTGAAACCAGTATATGGAGATAACAACCAATGGAATATACTGTTCATATCCAGCTCACACATTTCTGAAACCAGTATATGGAGATTACAACTAACGGAATATACTGTTCATATCCAGCTCACACATTTCTGAAACCAGTATATGGAGATAACTAATGGAATATATTGTTCATATCCAGCTCGCACATTTCTGAAACCAGTATATGGAGATAACAACCAACGGAATATATTGTTCATATCCAGCTTACACATTTCTGAAACCAGTATATGGAGATTACAACTAACGGAATATACTGTTCATATCCAGCTCACACATTTCTGAAACCAGTATATGGAGATAACTAATGGAATATATTGTTCATATCCAGCTCGCACATTTCTGAAACCAGTATATGGAGATAATAACCAACGGAATATATTGTTCATATCCAGCTTGCACATTTCTGAAACCAGTATATGGAGATAACAACCAATGGAATATACTGTTCATATCCAGCTTACACATTTCTGAAACCAGTATATGGCGATAACAACCAACAGAATATACTGTTCATATCCAGCTCACACATTTCTGAAACCAGTATATGGAGATAACAACCAACGGAATATACTGTTCATATCCAGCTCACACATTTCTGAAACCAGTATATGGAGATAATAACCAACGGAATATATTGTTCATATCCAGCTCGCACATTTCTGAAACCAGTATATGGAGATAACAACCAATGGAATATACTGTTCATATCCAGCTTACACATTTCTGAAACCAGTATATGGCGATAACAACCAACAGAATATACTGTTCATATCCAGCTCACACATTTCTGAAACCAGTATATGGAGATAACAACCAACGGAATATATTGTTCATATCCAGCTCGCACATTTCTGAAACCAGTATATGGAGATAATAACCAACGGAATATATTGTTCATATCCAGCTCGCACATTTCTGAAACCAGTATATGGAGATAACAACCAATGGAATATACTGTTCATATCCAGCTTACACATTTCTGAAACCAGTATATGGAGATAACAACCAACGGAAGATATCCATATCACAGGAGTAGAAAAAATGCCCTGAATACCCCAAGGTGTTTTCTAAGAAACCGACAGGTGGTGTGATGCCCTGTGATGCCCTTTTTGGATGGTTTTGTGAAGTGCTGCAGGTCCCGGTGGGTGCCTTGCTCCAGATGGTGAGGGAGGACCTCGGAGACGTGTGGTGGTCATGGGGCACCATTACCTCCCCGGTTCCGAAGCTTGGGACTTGTGTGAAAATTCCTTTGCTTGGCTGAGATGTCTATTTGAAGTCGTTTGTTGTAAAGAAAAATGTGATCTTTTGTGAATGACGTCATTGTGTTGTTGTCTTTTCCGAAGTTTAAAACATACGATACTTTGACAAGTGTATTGTCCTGACCCCACCCCACCCCCAAATCCCCCCCCATGCCCCTCCACTCCCCAATTCCCCCCCTCACCCCTCCCCCCCCCCCCCACACAACCTCCCGCACCCCTAACGGTTCTCCTGCCCCCATCTTCTCTCTCTCTCCCTCTCTCAGTATTCCCGTCACCAAACAGGTGGTATTTGCTAGTAGGTATACAATTATTGGTGTTCAAGTGAACCGTTTGAATGAATATGAATGAATGAATGATCGTTTTAAGGCCATTTTCCCCGCTGGAGCGGGGGTTAGCCTTGCGGGCCCCATGACAATCATGCTTCCCTGTTTGAGGCAATGTTTTTATGGCCGGATGCCCTTCCTGACGCCAACCCTTGGTCGCCTCTTACGATGCGCAGGGATACGGTGTACCTATTCTAAACCGGGGTACACACTGGGATCATTCATCCCAGCAAGCTGGTACTCAACCGTTTGCCGTCAAGTGAACCGTTTGCTGTACAACAAAAACATTACAGATGATGCTTTTGATGAACACTTTAAAATTGGTCTGTCCAACTTCCCAACAGTTTCTGTTGAAAGGTCGACATGTGTATACTTTGTGGATTGCCATGCAGGTGTGCACTATTCAGGTAACACCATATAGTAATGCTCAGCTCTTCATTCCCACAATCCCACATTATTACACCACTTCATTTGTCCAGAAAGGTATATTTTAAAACTCGACAACCTCCTCGGCATGACCTCCATCTCGATTGGAGTGAAATGGACCAAACGACCTTTTCCTGCAATGTTTCATCTAAAGTTTTGTTTCATGAAGCTATTTCGGATCATCGAGAAGCTTTCTCGCACAACAGGTGAATCACAAAGACGCGGCTCAGACAAAGCTCCCTGAGAGTAGAAGCACAACAGGTTACTCAACATTGGAATTCGGAGAATCAAATTTCATCACAAACAATGCACAAAATAAGAAAAAAACGGTTCAATTAAAACAAAGTTCTTCTTCGCTTCCGAATACATAATACATATACGAAACACCAACAAATCACATACCAACTCTGAATACATAATAAATATACAAAACACAAACAAATCACTTACTAACTCTGAATACATAATAAATATACAAAACACAAACAAATCACTTACTAACTCGGATTACATAATAAATATACAAAACACAAACAAATCACTCACTAACTCCGAATACATAATAAATGTACGAAACACAAACAAATCACTTACTAACTCCGAATACATAATAAATGTACGAAACACAAACAAATCACTAACAAACTCTGAATACATAATAAATATACAAAACACAAACAAATCACTTACTAACTCCGAATACAAAATAAATATACAAAACACAAACAAATCACTTACTAACTGAATACATAATAAATATACAAAACACAAACAAATCACTGACTAACTCCGAATACATAATAAATATACAAAACACAAACAAATCACTTACTAACTCTGAATACATAATAAATATACAAAACACAAACAAATCACTTACCAACTCTGAATACATAATAAATATACAAAACACAAACAAATCACTTAGCAACTCTGAATACATAATAAATATACAAAACACAAACAAATCACTGACCAACTCTGAATACATAATAAATATACAAAACACAAACAAATCACTTACCAACTCTGAATACATAATAAATATACAAAACACAAACAAATCACTTACCAACTCTGAATTCAAAATAAATATACAAAACACAAACAAATCACTTACTAACTGAATACATAATAAATATACAAAACACAAACAAATCACTTACTAACTCTGAATACATAATAAATATACAAAACACAAACAAATCACTTACCAACTCTGAATACATAATAAATATACAAAACACAAACAAATCACTTACCAACTCTGAATACATAATAAATATACAAAACACAAACAAATCACTTACCAACTCTGAATACGTAATAAATATACAAAACACAAACAAATCACTTACTAACTCGGAATACATAATAAATATACAAAACACAAACAAATCACTCACTAACTCCGAATACATAATAAATGTACGAAATACAAACAAATCACTTACTAACTGAATACATAATAAATATACAAAACACAAACAAATCACTTACTAACTCCGAATACATAATAAATATACAAAACACAAACAAATCACTTACTAACTCGGATTACATAATAAATATACAAAACACAAACAAATCGCTTACGAACTCCGAATACATAATAAATATACAAAACACAAACAAATTGCTCACTAACTCCGAATACATAATAAATATACGAAACACAAACAAATCACAAACCAACTCTAAATACATAATAAATATACAAAACAAACAAATCACATATCAACTCTGAATACATAATAAATATACAAAACACAAACAAATCACTTACTAACTCCGAATACATAATAAATATACAAAACACAAACAAATCACTTACTAACTCGGATTACATAATAAATATACAAAACACAAACAAATCACTTACTAACTCCGAATACATAATAAATATACAAAACACAAACAAATCACTAACTAACTCCGAATACATAATAAATATACAAAACACAAACAAATCACTCACTAACTCCGAATACATAATAAATATACAAAACACAAACAAATCACTTACTAACTCTGAATACATAATAAATATACAAAACACAAACAAATCACTTACTAACTCTGAATACATAATAAATATACAAAACACAAACAAATCACTCACTAACTCCGAATACATAATAAATATACAAAACACAAACAAATCACTCACTAACTCCGAATACATAATAAATGTACGAAACACAAACAAATCACATACCAACTCTGAATACATAATAAATATACAAATCACAAACATCACTCACGAACTCCGAATACATAATAAATATACAAAACACAAACAAATCACTTACTAACTCGGTATACATAATAAATATACAAAACACAAACAAATCACTTACTAACTCGGTATACATAATAAATATACAAAACACAAACAAATCGCTTACTAACTCCGAATACATAATAAATATACAAAACACAAACAAATTGCTTACTAACTCCGAATACATAATAAATATACGAAACACAAATCACATACCAACTCTAAATACATAATAAATATACAAAACACAAACAAATCACATATCAACTCTGAATACATAATAAATATACAAAACACAAACAAATCACTAACTAACTCTGAATACATAATAAATATACAAAACACAAACAAATCACTTACTAACTCGGATTACATAATAAATATACAAAACACAAACAAATCACTTACTAACTCCGAATACATAATAAATATACAAAACACAAACAAATCACTAACTAACTCCGAATACATAATAAATATACAAAACACAAACAAATCACTCACTAACTCCGAATACATAATAAATATACAAAACACAAACAAATCACTTACTAACTCTGAATACATAATAAATATACAAAACACAAACAAATCACTCACTAACTCCGAATACATAATAAATATACAAAACACAAACAAATCACTCACTAACTCCGAATACATAATAAATATACAAAACACAAACAAATCACTTACTAACTCCGAATACATAATAAATGTACGAAACACAAACAAATCACATACCAACTCTGAATACATAATAAATATACAAAACACAAACAAATCACTTACTAACTCTGAATACATAATAAATATACAAAACACAAACAAATCACTCACGAACTCCGAATACATAATAAATATACAAAACACAAACAAATCACTTACTAACTCCGAAGACATAATAAATATACAAAACACAAACAAATCACTTACTAGCTCTGAATACATAATAAATATACAAAACACAAACAAATCACTCACTAACTCCGAATACATAATAAATATACAAAAAAAAGAAATCACTTACTAACTCCGAATACATAATAAATGTACAAAACACAAACAAATCACTTACTAACTCGGAATACATAATAAATGTACGAAACACAAACAAATCACATACCAACTCTGAATACATAATAAATATACAAAACACAAACAAATCACTTACTAACTCTGAATACATAATAAATATACAAAACACAAACAAATCACTTACTAACTCGGAATACATAATAAATGTACAAAACAAACAAATCACTCACTAACTCCGAATACATAATAAATGTACAAAACACAAACAAATCACTTACTAACTCGGAATACATAATAAATGTACGAAACACAAACAAATCACATACCAACTCTGAATACATAATAAATATACAAAACACAAACAAATCACTTACTAACTCTGAATACATAATAAATATACAAAACACAAACAAATCACTTACTAACTCGGAATACATAATAAATATACAAAACACAAACAAATCACTGACTAACTCGGATTACATAATAAATGTACAAAACAAACGAATCACTTACTAACTCCGAATACATAATAAATATACAAAACACAAACAAATCACTTACTAACTCTGAATACATAATAAATGTACAAAACAAACAAATCACTTACCGGACTAACTCCGAATACATAATAAATATACAAAACACAAACAAATCACTTACTAGCTCTGAATACATAATAAATATACAAAACACAAACAAATCACTTACTAACTCCGAATACATAATAAATGTACGAAACACAAACAAATCACATACCAACTCTGAATACATAATAAATATACAAAACACAAACAAATCACTTACTAACTCTGAATACATAATAAATATACAAAACACAAACAAATCACTTACTAATTCGGAATACATAATAAATGTACAAAACAAACAAATCACTCACTAACTCCGAATACATAATAAATGTACGAAACACAAACAAATCACATACCAACTCTGAATACATAATAAATATACAAAACACAAACAAATCACTTACTAAATCTGAATACATAATAAATATACAAAACACAAACAAATCACTTACTAACTCGGAATTACATAATAAATATACAAAACACAAACAAATCACTGACTAACTCGGAATACATAATAAATGTACAAAACAAACGAATCACTTACTAACTCCGAATACATAATAAATATACAAAACACAAACGAATCACTTACTAACTCCGAATACATAATAAATATACAAAACACAAACAAATCACTTACTAACACTCCAATGTATTGGTCACCCACCAGTGTGGAGGTGGAATACCTGGTTCAACCTGAATAGCTTGGAAAAGTTCAAATTAATGTGGATTATTATTTACATCATGTTAAAGTGTAAAGGTAATTAAGAATAAACCAAGAATGAAGGGCCTTTCAGATCACACCTATTGTGTGTAAGAATGAAGGGCCTTTCAGATCACACCTATTGTGTGTAAGAATGAAGGGCCTTTCAGATCACACCTCTTGTGTGTAAGAATGAAGGGTCTTTCAGATCACACCTATTGTGTGTAAGAATGAAGGGCCTTTCAGATCACGCCTATTGTGTGTAAGAATGAAGGGCCTTTCAGATCACACCTATTGTGTGTAAGAATGAAGGGCCTTTCAGATCACACCTCTTGTGTGTAAGAATGAAGGGCCTTTCAGATCACACCTATTGTGTGTAAGAATGAAGGGTCTTTCAGATCACACCTATTGTGTGTAAGAATGAAGGGCCTTTCAGATCACACCTATTGTGTGTAAGAATGAAGGGCCTTTCAGATCACACCTATTGTGTGTAAGAATGAAGGGCCTTTCAGATCACACCTATTGTGTGTAAGAATGAAGGGCCTTTCAGATCACACCTATTGTGTGTAAGAATGAAGGGCCTTTCAGATCACACCTATTGTGTGTAAGAATGAAGGGCCTTTCAGATCACACCTATTGTGTGTAAGAATGAAGGGCCTTTCAGATCACACCTCTTGTGTTAAGAATGAAGGGCCTTTCAGATCACACCTATTGTGTGTAAGAATGAAGGGCCTTTCAGATCACGCCTATTGTGTGTAAGAATGAAGGGCCTTTCAGATCACACCTATTGTGTGTAAGAATGAAGGGCCTTTCAGATCACACCTATTGTGTGCAAGAATGAAGGGCCTTTCAGATCACACCTATTGTGTGTAAGAATGAAGGGCCTTTCAGATCACACCTATTGTGTGTAAGAATGAAGGGTCTTTCAGATCACACCTATTGCGTGTAAGAATGAAGGGCCTTTCAGATCACACCTATTGTGTGTAAGAATGAAGGGCCTTTCAGATCACACCTATTGTGTGTAAGAATGAAGGGTCTTTCAGATCACACCTATTGTGTGTAAGAATGAAGGGCCTTTCAGATCACGCCTATTGTGTGCAAGAATGAAGGGTCTTTCAGATCACACCTATTGTGTGTAAGAATGAAGGGCCTTTCAGATCACACCTATTGTGTGCAAGAATGAAGGGTCTTTCAGATCACACCTATTGTGTGTAAGAATGAAGGGCCTTTCAGATCACGCCTATTGTGTGTAAGAATGAAGGGCCTTTCAGATCACACCTATTGTGTGTAAGAATGAAGGGCCTTTCAGATCACACCTATTGTGTGTAAGAATGAAGGGTCTTTCAGATCACACCTATTGCGTGTAAGAATGAAGGGCCTTTCAGATCACGCCTATTGTGTGCAAGAATGAAGGGTCTTTCAGATCACACCTATTGTGTGTAAGAATGAAGGGCCTTTCAGATCACACCTATTGTGTGTAAGAATGAAGGGCCTTTCAGATCACACCTATTGTGTGTAAGAATGAAGGGTCTTTCAGATCACACCTATTGTGTGTAAGAATGAAGGGCCTTTCAGATCACGCCTATTGTGTGCAAGAATGAAGGGTCTTTCAGATCACACCTATTGTGTGTAAGAATGAAGGGCCTTTCAGATCACACCTATTGTGTGCAAGAATGAAGGGTCTTTCAGATCACACCTATTGTGTGTAAGAATGAAGGGCCTTTCAGATCACACCTATTGTGTGTAAGAATGAAGGGCCTTTCAGATCACGCCTATTGTGTGCAAGAATGAAGGGTCTTTCAGATCACACCTATTGTGTGTAAGAATGAAGGGCCTTTCAGATCACACCTATTGTGTGTAAGAATGAAGGGCCTTTCAGATCACACCTATTGTGTGTAAGAATGAAGGGCCTTTCAGATCACACCTATTGTGTGCAAGAATGAAGGGCCTTTCAGATCACGCCTATTGTGTGCAAGAATGAAGGGTCTTTCAGATCACACCTATTGTGTGTAAGAATGAAGGGCCTTTCAGATCACGCCTATTGTGTGCAAGAATGAAGGGTCTTTCAGATCACACCTATTGTGTGTAAGAATGAAGGGCCTTTCAGATCACACCTATTGTGTGTAAGAATGAAGGGCCTTTCAGATCACACCTATTGTGTGTAAGAATGAAGGGTCTTTCAGATCACACCTATTGCGTGTAAGAATGAAGGGCCTTTCAGATCACACCTATTGTGTGTAAGAATGAAGGGCCTTTCAGATCACACCTATTGTGTGTAAGAATGAAGGGCCTTTCAGATCACACCTATTGTGTGCAAGAATGAAGGGTCTTTCAGATGACACCTATTGTGTGTAAGAATGAAGGGTCTTTCAGATCACACCTATTGTGTGCAAGAATGAAGGGCCTTTCAGATCACACCTATTGTGTGTAAGAATGAAGGGTCTTTCAGATCACACCTATTGCGTGTAAGAATGAAGGGCCTTTCAGATCACACCTATTGTGTGTAAGAATGAAGGGCCTTTCAGATCACACCTATTGTGTGTAAGAATGAAGGGCCTTTCAGATCACACCTATTGCGTGTAAGAATGAAGGGCCTTTCAGATCACACCTATTGTGTGTAAGAATGAAGGGCCTTTCAGATCACACCTATTGTGTGTAAGAATGAAGGGCCTTTCAGATCACACCTATTGTGTGTAAGAATGAAGGGCCTTTCAGATCACACCTATTGTGTGTAAGAATGAAGGGTCTTTCAGATCACACCTATTGCGTGTAAGAATGAAGGGTCTTTCAGATCACACCTATTGTGTGTAAGAATGAAGGGTCTTTCAGATCACACCTATTGCGTGTAAGAATGAAGGGCCTTTCAGATCACACCTATTGTGTGTAAGAATGAAGGGCCTTTCAGATCACACCTATTGTGTGCAAGAATGAAGGGTCTTTCAGATCACACCTATTGTGTGTAAGAATGAAGGGTCTTTCAGATCACACCTATTGCGTGTAAGAATGAAGGGCCTTTCAGATCACACCTATTGTGTGTAAGAATGAAGGGCCTTTCAGATCACACCTATTGTGTGTAAGAATGAAGGACCTTTCAGATCACACCTATTGTGTGTAAGAATGAAGGGCCTTTCAGATCACACCTATTGTGTGTAAGAATGAAGGGCCTTTCAGATCACACCTGTTGTGTGTAAGAATGAAGGGCCTTTCAGATCACGCCTATTGCATGCAATACAACCTTCTGAGAGAACATAGGGGCAATACACCTGGTGCTCACCTGGTAGAATAAACATTATACTGCCCTGACGAAAGGTATTTAAAACCAATTTCAATGGTTGCTAGAAGACAGGTTAGCATGTAGAATCATAATAACATAATCATAAGAGTTTAAATAAACAAACAAATAAATACCTATAGAGTTTAAATAAACAAACAAATAAATACCTATAGAGTTTAAATAAACAAACAAATAAATACCTATTTTGGGGGGCAACCCCCCCCCCCTCCCACCCTGTGTATCTACTCAGAACCCAATTTTTCCAATGCCTTGAACAAACATTGGTACATCACGGATGATGAAGGTTGTGGTGAAGTTTCATCGAAATAGTGTGTGTAGGTTCTGAGAAGAAAGCAAATACCTATTTTGGGGGTCAAACCTGGATCCACTTTGACCCCCAGTAAACCCCCTTAGACCCCGATTTTTTAAAATGCCGTGAACAAACTTTAGTCACAACACAACATTTATCATTTGTGCCAAATTTGGTCGCAATCCCATCAGCGGTTTCGGAGAAGAAGTTTAAAGTGTTTACGGATGGACTGACTGACTGACTGGACTGAGTGACTGACTGACTGACTGGACTGAGTGACTGAGTGACTAACGGAGTGACTGCCTGACGATGGAGTGACTGACTGATGACGGAGTGACTGACTGATTGACTGATGGACTGACTGATTGATGGACTGACTGATTGACGGACTGACTGATTGACGGACTGATGGACTGACTGACTGATGGACTGACTGATGGACGGACTGCCTGACTGATGGACTGACTGGCTGATGGACTGACTGGCTGATGGATTGACTGACTGATGGACTGACTGACTGATGGACTGACTGACTGATGGACTGATGGACTGACTGACTGACTGATAGATGGATGGAGTGACTGACTGACTGACTGATAGACAGACGGTGTGACGGACGGACAACGCGCCATCGTATAAGCTCCCCTGAACTTCGTTCCAGGTGAGCTAATAAACGACGGAAGGATCTCGTTGTTGTTGTTGTTGTTGTTGTTGCGATCTACTATCAAGTCAAGAACATCACCCAGAGGAACTTGTAGCTTTTGCAGAACGATCCTGAAACGGCCTCGATTTTCGCACAACCACCTGTCATCTGGTTCAAGCGGAAGAGTAATGAACAAAACTCTCTGGTTAACGGATCATCATCTTTTCACCTCCCACCAGGAACTTTCGCGTGTTCCTGGAGTCCCTGTAACACCTGCACTTTCATCAAGACAAGCACTGTGGTCTCAGGACCCAAAAGTGGTATTAAACTTATGAACCACTTCGACTGTATCTCCACGAACATCATCTACAGAACCACGTGTGCTCTCTTCAGGAAGATCGACATCGGTGAAACCAGAAAATAATCCCAAACTCATCAAGCACTTGGTTGATGGCGGCCACCTTGCTTCGCTCCTTTAGGCTGGCCACCTTGCTTTGCCCCTCTAGGCTGGCCACCTTGCTTTGCTTCTCTAGGCTGGCCACCTTGCTTCGCCCCTTTAGGCTGGCCACCTTGTTTCGCCCCTCTAGGCTGGCCACCTTGCTTCGCCCTTTTAGGCTGGCCACCTTGCTTTGCCCCTCTAGGCTGGGCCACCTTGCTTTGCCCCTCTAGGCTGGCCACCTTGCTTTGCCCCTCTAGGCTGGCCACCTTGCTTCGCCCCTCTAGGCTGGCCACCTTGCTTCGCCCCTCTAGGCTGGCCACCTTGCTTCGCCCCTCTAGGCTGGCCACCTTGCTTTGCCCCTCTAGGCTGGCCACCTTGCTTTGCCCCTCTAGGCTGGCCACCTTGCTTTGCCCCTCTAGCCTGGCCACCTTGCTTCGCCCCTTTAGGCTGGCCACCTTGCTTTGCCCCTCTAGGCTGGCCACCTTGCTTTGCCCCTCCAGGCTGGCCACCTTGCTTTGCCCCTCTAGGCTGGCCACCTTGCTTTGCCCCTCTAGGCTGGCCACCTTGTTTCGCCCCTCTAGGCTGGCCACCTTGCTTCGCCCCTTTAGGCTGGCCACCTTGCTTTGCCCCTCTAGGCTGGCCACCTTGCTTTGCCCCTCTAGGCTGGCCACCTTGTTTCGCCCCTCTAGGCTGGCCACCTTGCTTCGCCCCTTTAGGCTGGCCACCTTGCTTTGCCCCTCTAGGCTGGGCCACCTTGCTTTGCCCCTCTAGGCTGGCCACCTTGCTTCGCCCCTCTAGGCTGGCCACCTTGCTTTGCCCCTCCAGGCTGGCCACCTTGCTTCGCCCCTTTAGGCTGGCCACCTTGCTTCGCCCCTTTAGGCTGGCCACCTTGCTTCGCCCCTCTAGGCTGGCCACTTTGCTTTGCCCCTCTAGGCTGGGCCACCTTGCTTTGCCCCTCTAGGCTGGGCCACCTTGCTTTGCCCCTCTAGGCTGGGCCACCTTGCTTTGCCCCTCTAGGCTGGCCACCTTGCTTCGCCCCTCTAGGCTGGGCCACCTTGCTTCGCCCCTTTAGGCTGGCCACCTTGCTTTGCCCCTCTAGGCTGGCCACCTTGCTTTGCCCCTCTAGGCTGGCCACCTTGTTTCGCCCCTCTAGGCTGGCCACCTTGCTTCGCCCCTTTAGGCTGGCCACCTTGCTTTGCCCCTCTAGGCTGGGCCACCTTGCTTTGCCCCTCTAGGCTGGCCACCTTGCTTCGCCCCTCTAGGCTGGCCACCTTGCTTTGCCCCTCCAGGCTGGCCACCTTGCTTCGCCCCTTTAGGCTGGCCACCTTGCTTCGCCCCTTTAGGCTGGCCACCTTGCTTCGCCCCTCTAGGCTGGCCACTTTGCTTTGCCCCTCTAGGCTGGGCCACCTTGCTTTGCCCCTCCAGGCTGGGCCACCTTGCTTTGCCCCTCTAGGCTGGGCCACCTTGCTTTGCCCCTCTAGGCTGGCCACCTTGCTTCGCCCCTCTAGGCTGGGCCACCTTGCTTTGCCCCTCTAGGCTGGCCACCTTGCTTTGCCCCTCTAGGCTGGCCACCTTGCTTTGCCCCTCTAGGCTGGGCCACCTTGCTTTGCCCCTCTAGGCTGGCCACCTTGCTTCGCCCCTCTAGGCTGGCCACCTTGCTTTGCCCCTCTAGGCTGGCCACCTTGCTTCGCCCCTCTAGGCTGGCCACCTTGCTTTGCCCCTCTAGGCTGGGCCACCTTGCTTTGCCCCTCTAGGCTGGCCCCCTTGCTTTGCCCCTCTAGGCTGGGCCACCTTTCTTTGCCCCTCTAGGCTGGCCACCTTGCTTCGCCCCTCTAGGCTGGGCCACCTTGCTTCGCCCCTCTAGGCTGGCCACCTTGCTTCGCCCCTCTAGGCTGGCCACCTTGCTTTGCCCCTCTAGGCTGGGCCACCTTGCTTCGCCCCTCTAGGCTGGCCACCTTGCTTCGCCCCTCTAGGCTGGCCACCTTGCTTCGCCCCTCTAGGCTGGGCCACCTTGCTTTGCCCCTCTAGGCTGGCCACCTTGCTTCGCCCCTCTAGGCTGGCCACCTTGCTTTGCCCCTCTAGGCTGGCCACCTTGCTTCGCCCCTCTAGGCTGGCCACCTTGCTTTGCCCCTCTAGGCTGGGCCACCTTGCTTTGCCCCTCTAGGCTGGCCCCCTTGCTTTGCCCCTCTAGGCTGGGCCACCTTTCTTTGCCCCTCTAGGCTGGCCACCTTGCTTCGCCCCTCTAGGCTGGGCCACCTTGCTTCGCCCCTCTAGGCTGGCCACCTTGCTTCGCCCCTCTAGGCTGGCCACCTTGCTTTGCCCCTCTAGGCTGGCCACCTTGCTTCGCCCCTCTAGGCTGGCCACCTTGCTTCGCCCCTCTAGGCTGGCCACCTTTTTTCGCATCTTGCTCAGTTTGACACCACGGAAAGCAAGGCATTCAAGATCATTGGAATCCACCATGTTGAAACTGAATGTATGGGCCTATTACTCCACCATCGCAGATAGGTCAGTGGTCTCTGTATTCTACCGCCTCCCTTCTGGTCCTGCACCCTCTGCTAGTTCCATTCTTTGTCCCCACCCCCTTTCCTCCCCCCCCCCCCGGGTTTCTGCAGGGCACACCTGGACCACCATCAACTCCCTGCTGGTGAAACTACATAAATCCAGGATCCCTGCTCACCTCCACTCGTTTGTTCGTCGCTTCCAGCCTGTGGAACCAAGTTCCACATCCTCTTCGATCTCATTCATATATACACTCGTTGCAAAAATGTTGTTCGGGTGACGTTGGCGGTGAAGCGGTTTAGCAGCCATGTTGAGATAAAAAAAATTAATCAGATCAACACGAAATATTTTTGTGGAATATATGCATCCATAAGAATTTGAATATGAAATTTCGTTTTGATCAGTCACATGGTGTGGCAATGAAAAAGAAAACAAAATTGATGAAAATTGATGATGTCATAGGTGTTCATCTTGGAAATGCTGGTCTGATTAGGTTGAAAGTTTACAGTTAATTGTACACCGCTCCTTTCCTATGCCATCTCCAGGCGCTGCATGACGTCATTGCCGGACACCGAAGGGGCCCGGCAATGACGTGCGCTGAAAGGGAGTATTCAGTTTTCCCTCCAGTTTATTTCTTGTTTGTTACTTGAGAAAATGGGGGATTTTTCAAGTATATTGGTTGGTGTCGTCCCTTTAGGCTATATATATATATATATATATATTGTGTTGTGTGTATATATATATATATATAGGCTGTTGCTATATATATTATTATTTATATTTAGGTTTAGGTTATATTTATTATATATATATATTAGTTAGGTTTAGGTTATATATATTAGGATTATATATATATATAGGTTATATTTAGGTTGTATATATATATATATTTAGGTTGTATTAGGTTTAGGCCAGGCTATATATATATATATATATATATATATATTAATATATATATATATATTATATTGGTTGGTGTTGTGCGTTATTACCTCCGCCATCGAAGGTGGATGGAGGTTTGGTTTTCACCCCTGTCTGTTTGTCTGATTGTGAACAAGATATCTCAAAAAGTTGTGGACGGATTCGGACGAAATTTGGCAGAGATGTAGTGTATGTCACAAGGACGAAATGATTCGATTTCGGTGAAGATCCGAATTCGGATCCGGTTAGGATAATTTTTTAAGTGATTCTTCACCATTGGGAGATGGGGACAAAAATGGTACATAGCAGGATATCTCAAAAAGGTATGGACGGATTTGGACGAAACTTGTTGGACCGGTTCGGTGTCTGACAAGGACAAATAGATTCGATTTTGATGAAGATCCGAATATGGATTCGGATATGATAATTATTTAATTTTTAAGTGATTCTTCACCGTTGGGAGATGAGGCCGAAAACTATACATTACAGGATATCTCAAAAAGGTATGGACGGATTTGGACGAAACTTGTTGGACAGGTTGTGTTTGTGACAAGGAAGAATCGATTCGATTTTGGTGAAGATCTGAATATGAATTCGGATATGGGAGTTATTTAATTTTTCAAGTGAATATTCACAATTGAGTGATATGGCTAACCAGGTGGAGGTGTGCTCTCTACTAAGTGCCGTTCTAGTTCTCTGCTACTTGGCAAAAAAAAAATTTTTTTTTTTTTTTTTTGCAAGTATGTTGATCACTGCGGTTTGTGTGTTTGTTTGTGTGTTTGTCTGTGCACGCACTTATACTTGCCTACAGTTCACAATTTTAAATCAATCTTCACGAAACTTCACCAAACGGTAGAGTTCGTAGTCCGACAAAATCCTATGTATTTTTGAGGTCAAAACGTCAAAAGGTTAACATAGGCCAAAGGCCAACCACTTTTTTCCAAATTTCTAAAATCCTCTTTTCATCCGATTGACTTGAAATTTGAATAGCATTTACATATCGGATAACTGAATTCAACCACCAACTATTTTTGAGATAAACGGCGGTCATAAGGTCAACATATGCCAAAGGTCAACAACAATTTCAAATTTCTAAAATCCTCAATTTTCATCCGATTGACTTGAAATTTCAAAAGGATTTTCATATCGGCGAACTGAATTCAACCTCCAACTATTTTTGAGATCAGCATAGGCCAAAAGGTCAACGTAGATCAAAGGTCAACAACAATTTCAGATTTCTAAAATCCTTAATTTTCATCCAATTGACTTGAAATTTGAATAGGATTTTCATATCAGCTTACTGAATTCAACCACCAACTATTTTTGAGATCAACATAGGTCACAAGGTCAACATCAGCCTAAGGTCAACCACTTTTTTCAAATTTCTAAAATCCTCAATTTTCATCCGATTGACTTGAAATTTGAATGGGCTTTTCATATCAGCTTACTGAAACCAACCAGCAACTATTTTTGAGGTCAACATAGTCCAAAAGGTCAATATAGGCCAAATTTCTAAACTTGTAAATTTTCATCTGATTAACTTAAAATTTGCTTAACTTAAAGACGATTTCCATATCGGGTGACATAATTCAACCACCGATTACTTTTGAGGTCAAAAGGGTGCTCTACTGAGTGCCATTCTACTTTGTTCTCCTTTGCCAAGCCAAGTGTCACTCTATGAGTGATTTTTCATTCTGTGTATCTGTCTGTATGTCAGTCGCCTACAGGTCACAATTTTCAACCGATCTTCACGAAACTTCACCAAATGGTAGAGTTGGTCATAAGCAAGAAGCCTATTCCTTTTTTTTGGGTCAAAAGATCAATAGGCCAACATAGGCCAAAGGTCACCAACTTTGTCAAATTTCTAAAATCCTCCATTTTCATCTGATTGATTTGAAATTTGAAGAGGATTTGCATATCTGGTCACTGAATTCAACCACCATTTATATTTTAGGTCAACATAGGCCAAAAGGTCAACATAGGCCAATTTTCTAAAATTCTCAATTTTCATCTGATTGACTTGAAATTTTAAGAGGATTTGCATATCTGGTCACTGAATTCAACCACCAGTTATTTTTGAGGTCATCATTGGCCAACAACTTATTTTAGAGATTTCGCAAGTATCGTGCTATGCACAAGATATTTCTTGTTCGTTTGTTTGTCTCTTTGTCACTCGCCTACAAGTCACATTTCTAAACCGATCGCCATGAAACTTCAAGTTGTAGAGGTCGTCACAATTGAGAAGCCTATTGATTTTGAGGTCATAGGTCAAAGGTAATCTGAAGGTCAAATTTCTAAAATCGCCATTTTTCATACGATTAACTTGCAAATTGCACAGCATTTGTACATCTAGTCACTAAAATAGGAAACCAACTAATTTTGAGGTCAAAAGGTCAATGGTCAACTTAAGGTTAAACCTCCAAAATCATCCATTTTTAACTCACCTGGAACGAAGTTCAGGGGAGCTTATGCGATGGTCTGTCGTCCGTCCGTCAGTCCATCAGTCTGTAAACACTTGCAACTTCTTCTACGAAATCCCTGATCGGATGAAAAGTATTCTATAGGTATTCTATGAGCCAATTGATTCTTTATTTAATTATTTTATGATTATTAATTAATTATTTTCATTATTAATCATTTATTTATTTTCTCTCATCGAGACAATATCTCAGCCACCTTTTGAGCTAGGAAGCTAATATTTGGACATGACAGTGACCAAGTGATGTGCCTATAAAGGATATTTTTGATTTATTGATTAATCAATTAATAGATTAATTATTTATTGATTAATTAATTAATTATTTAAATTTTTCGATTAGTGACTCATTTAATTAATTTTCAAAAAGTTACAGCTTCGAATAAAGCACTGGTGGTTTAGGTATGCTATTAGCCAATATTGATTAAGAAAATATTTTATGATCATTATTTAATGATTTTAATTATGCAATTATTGTACACCTCTCCCTCCCAATACATTCTCTATGCGCTCGAGGATGTTATTTATTTATTTATTTATTTGGCAAGGGGGCGGTGTACTTTGAATGTATCTGTACTTGTTCAATCTTTTTTTGATTCGGAATTTTGATTTTGTAATCACCATGGCAACCAGCTTGGATTTAAGTGAAAATTTAAAAAAGCTTTTCCTCTGAAACCGCAAATGCTATCGATTCAATACTTGTCAGGTTATGAACATCGACCCATGGTACAAAAGCGTTGTTAAATATGGCCTCATCGGTAAAGCGGTTTGCCAGCAACATTAAGGTTAAAAAAATAATTATACATCCACAGTCTACACAATATGAACTTGAATATGAAATTTCTTATGAATCGGTCACATGGTCTGGCAATGAAAGAGAAAACATGGATGGATGACGTCATGGCTTGGGCCACTGTATCACTGCTCACAGTTTTCATTATTAGCTCACGTGGAACATACAGTAGTTCCGGGGAGCTTATGCGATGGTCTGTCGTCCGTCCGTCAGTCCATCAGTCCGTAAACACGTGCAACTTCTTCTCCGAAATCCCTGATCGGATTGTGACCAATCTTAGCACAAATGACAGTTGGTATGTTGCAACTCAAGTTTGATCATGGCATGAAAAAACCTTGGGGTCTAGGGGTGTCTATGGGGGTAAAAGTGGATGCAGGTTTGACCCCCCCCCCCCCCCCAAAATAGGTATTTGCTTTCTTCTCAGAAACTACACATGCAATTACAATGAAACTTGACCACAACATTCCGATCTAAGCCCCCATCAACCGTCACCCTGACTAACAATACCCACAACCACCCTACACCCCTCACCCCCCACCTTCCCCCCACAATCCCCCATCAACTGTCACCCTGGCTAACAATACCCACAACCACCCTACACCCCACTCCACCTTCCCCCCACAATCCCCCATCAACTGTCACCCTAGCTAACAATACCCACGACCACCCCACATGCCACCATCCCATTCATCATCCCCAATCGGTATCGGAATCCAAGCTCGGAATGCACTGTTTCTTTATGTACTATCGCCGGCAGGATCAAGGTGAGTTCACAATGTGACGTCACTGGCAAACTGGAAAATCAACAGTCTCGGGCTTTTTTCAGCACTGTGATTGGAAATAAATAAATAAATAAAATCCCTTCAAATTAGACCGTGATTAATGATTTTCAATGGGTTTCAGAAATATAAATTGTGTTTGGGTTCTCCTTTAAGGGACTTTTGGGTCTTCAGAGTCTTTTCAGTCTTTGGGGTCTTCAAGTATCTTTGGGGTATTTTGGGTCTTTGAAATCATTTTGGTCTTCAGGATCTTTTGGGTCTTGGGGGTCCTTAAGAGTCTTTGGGGTATTTTCGGCCTTTGGGGTCTTCTAGGTATTTGGGGTCTTTGGTTTCTCTGGGTATTTTAGGGTCCTTGGGTTTTTTAAAGGGCCTTGGGGTCTTTTGAGTCCTCTGGGTACTTTAGATTAAGTATTTCAGTTACAATTTTGGGTGGCATCAGGTTAGCTGTCAAACCAATGGGTGAAGAGCAGACATACATACATACATACATAATCACAAACACTTGCTCCATTATATATAGATTATTATTTTTACTACAAGTAAACATGTCCTTTATTAGGAGTAAATTTGCCCATTATTAGGAGTAAATTTGGCAATTATTAGGAGTAAATTTGTCCATTATTAGGAGTAAATTTGTCCATTATTAGGAGTAAATTTGTCCATTATTTGGAATAACTTTGTCCATTATTAGGAATACATTTGTGCATTGGAACTGCCTTTAGAGGCTATTTTTCCCCACAGAGTGGGGGTTGGCCTTTTTTTGGGCACCCTGGTCCCTTTTTTGAAGCAATGTTTTATGGCCGGATGCCCTTCCTGCCGCCAACCCCGTTAGTCGCCTATTGCGACACGCAGGGAATTACCAATGAACTGGTACTCAATTTGCAGGACCTCGGAAGGATGACAGGCTGAGTCAACCCCCCTGGCATTAATTCAGCGATCGACCGGGATTCAAACCCAGGATCCTAGGATCCCAAGCCGGCACCCTAACCGCTAAGCCAACACCAGGCTATACATTTGTCCATTATTAGGAGTAAATTTGTCCATTATTCAGAATTACTTTTTCCATTATTAGCAGTAAATTTGTCCATTATTAGAAATAAATTTCTCCATTTTTAGGAGTAAATTTGCCCATTATTGGGATAAATTTGTCCATTATTAGGAGTAAAATTGTCCATTATTCGGAGTAAATATGTCCATTTATTAGGAATAAATTTGTCCATTACTAGGAGTAAATTTGTCCATTATTAGGAATAAATTGGTCCATTATTAGGAGTAAATTTGTCCATTATTAGGAGTAAATTGTCCATTATTAGTAATAAATCTGTCCATTATTAGGAGTAAATTTGTCCATTATTCAGAGTAAATTTTCCCATTATTTGTAGTAAATTTGTCCAAGTGTGTGAAATAGTTTGAAAGAGAGGGAAATGGAATATGCAACAGGCTTTGTTGCTGCCAGTTTGGTTTTCAGCATTGGGAAGAAATAATGCCGTTAGGCATTTGGTGCGTCAAGTAAAATACAGAATTGGCGTTAAATTAAACGGTTTAACCTCATTTTTTCCCCATTTTTCAATCATGGTTCATGACAATTGAACCACACCCACCATTTATCAGACACTAAATTGAGAGATCAGTTGCACAGCATCCATTCCCTCAAACCCAAAAAGAGTATGCAAACAAATATTGCCTCCTCCACCGCCCACACACTTACTCAGGCACCACCATCCACACACCTACTCAGGCTTCATCACCATCGACACACCTATTCAAGCTCCACCACCAGCGTCACACTTACTCAGGCTCCACCATCATCTGCTATTCTGGCTCTAACTCCATTCAAAGTACAGCTGCCATTGCCAGGAAATTCTGGTTTCAAAATCATTTGGTTTTGGAGATGGGCCTACTTCATAAACTATAACATGATATTGAAAAACACCTCAATACTACTACAACTGTAATACCAATATTGCTGCAATGTGTAACTGCACACAGAAGTAGGACATATCGCGTGTAGTGCAGGAGTGTAGTGCAGGAGTGCGGTGCAGGAGTGCTGTGCAGGAGTGTAGTGCCGTCGGAACGCACCAGAGCACCACTCTGGCACCTAAATCCAAATGTGGCGGAGCTGAATCCCACAACAGTTTTTAAAAAAACCCACATGAAAATCAAAATAGTCATTTTCAACTTAACATTTGTCAACAATATTTACTTACCCACTTAGAGCTGCCAGGACTCGAGGGACGCACATTTGCCTCTGACCCATTTAGCCTGGGTTTGAATCCCGACCCGGCTAGAAAAAGTCATCCCGGTGTTTCACGGGAAGGGCGCTTTGTCAATGTGTGTGCCAGGACGTTAAACTGGGCGTCTCGTCTAACAACATTAGTTGGTGGACATTAAAAATCCCACGGTGTCCCTCATGAGGAGTAGGCGAATTATCGCCGGCACCCTGAAAAAATTATAAACTCCTGCCGTAACTTCTTAGTCGAGCATCAGACCTGGCAAGCCGGTCCATGAAAGAAAGACCTGGGCCAAACAAAACTTCCTCCGGCCAACCACACAAGAACGTGGAATAATTGTGGAAAAATAATAAGAAGAGAAGAAGAAGATCTATTTACCCACTTCTTCAATGCCATTATGCATTTTTCTTCATGAAGATTTTAAATAGCTTATTTGTCTGCTATGTTGGTGTGAAATTACAAAAATTTAGAGAAACGTTGTTAGTTTAATTCTTCTATTGAAATAATCGTTTTTCAGAAAAATAAATATATATATGTTGCATTAATATATCCCACAATACATTGCATTTCAAAGATAGCGGCATCAGCAATGAACGTCGGTCTTGTGTCGGTGAAAAAAAAAAAAAAAAAAAAAAAAAAACCGTTGTTTTGAAAAGAAAGTTCAACACATAGCTGTGTGAATGTGTGGAAAAGGGGAAAAGTGAGACATATGCTCAGGATATGCTGCAAAGACGGAAACTCGGGAGTAAAGTTTGCGTGGACATTGATAACTTATCACTTTTCATGTCCAAGGAATTGAAACTTCAGGAATGAATGGCATTTATACCAAGGGCATGCCAAGGGAATGGCATACTCCCCCCACCCTCCCTTCACATGCCTCCCCCCCAAAGCCCTCTCCCTCCCACAGATCTCTCGATGTCTCCATGTCTCTCGGTCCCTGCTCTCAAATGTTGTGTTTGTGTCCTTCCCCCTCTCTCCCCATCTTGTCTACCGCTCCCGATGTTATTTGTTTTATGTGTCTGTCTTTCTGTGTGATTAATGTTCGCTCTTTCACGAGCCTCGATCTTGTATACAAAAAAAAGAAAAGAAAAAAAAAAAAGGTCTCACAATGGATCCAACCTGAGTGCACATTAAAAACAAAAATTGGAACACACACAGTTAGAAGCTCAGATCACTATGCAAGGTGTCAGTGAAAAAGCAAACAACCCAAATCTTGGGGGGAAAGGTCCTTTTGGGGAAAGAATGGGAAAAGTCCTTTTGGGGAAGGAATGGTGAGTGTCACATTCAAACTTGATGTGAAGGTACATCTGGCAATGACACCACGGCCCACATGTACTTATGTTTGCATAAAAGGACAGATGTACACTCAAACAGCATTGTAGGACGTTCTCACACCAGACAGCACCTAAACGTTTAGAGTTATCAAAGAAGAAAGGTTAGGGACAAAAAGGTAAACAAAGCACTGGTCTCAACATAACTACCAGAATAAGTTATAATAAATATAAACCTGGCACATATTAGCCTCTTGTGAGTATCTCATAAGTAAAACTTCCCTCCAACTTGAAGTCATGGGTTTGTACCAAATTTTCAAAGGGGAGAAGGGTCAAGCAATCACCGAGAGGTCCCATGCGATGGGCCTGGGTTCAGGGTGAGAGCTCCCACAGGATGGGCCTGGGTTCAGGGTGAGAGATCCCATGCGATGGGCCTGGGGCCAGGGCGAGGGGTCCCACGTGATGGGCCTGGGTTCAGGGTGAAAGGTCCCATGCGATGGGCCTGGGTTCAGGGTGAGAGGTTCCACGTGATGGGCCTGGGTTCAGGGCAAGGGGTCCCATGCGATGGGTCTGGGTTCAGGACAAGAGATCCCACGCGATGGGCCTGGGTTCAGCGTGAGGGGTCCCACGTGATGGGTCTGCCCTCAAGGTGAGAGGTCCCACGCGATGGGCCTGGGTTCAGGACGAGAGATCCCACGCGATGGGCCTGGGTTCAGGGTGAGGGGTCCCACACGATGGGTCTGCACTCAGGGTGAGGGGTCCCATGCGATGGGCCTGGGCAGGATGAGAGGTCCCATACGATGGGCCTGGGTTCAGCGCGAGGGGTCCCACGTGATGGGTCTGCACTCAGGGTGAGAGGTCCCATGTGATGGGCCTGGGTTCAGGGCAAGGGGTCCCATGCGATGGGCCTGGGTTCAGGACGAGAGGTCCCATGCAATGGGTCTGGGTTCAGGGCGAGAGATCCCACGGGATGGGCCTGGGTTCAGGGCGAGAGGTCCCACATGATGGGTCTGTGCTCTGGGTGAGGGGTCTGCTCTCAGGGCCATATTGGATTGAACATAAATGTACATTGTTAATAAACTACACAACCACAGCAAATAAACACACACAAAATACGCCACACAAACACGTCGTGCCGAGTGTCTGCATCTCTGATTGCTCTTTCTTGTTTTTATTCTGTTGTGACATCGACTTGCTTTTGTGACATTACAGAACGGCACCCTCATTTGTTAGGCATAAGAAGGAAGAACATTTTGAAAAATTCAACCAGTGCACTCAATCTTTGCCAAACGTCACAAACACTTTCAACTTTGTATTAACTGTCAAGAAGCATGGATATCTGCTGAAATTTGGATCTTCATTAAATATCACTTCATACAACTTTTCCTGGAAAATTCCATATAATATACCATATAATATACCATATAATATACTATGCACATAAACAAAATGAATTATTTTTCACACTGAAGACTTAATTATCTTTTAACAATAATAAACATCACAGCCATACGAGTCCATAATAATAAAAGGCAGTGTCCACCCATCTGTCTGTCTGTCTGTCTCGTCCATAACTCCAAAACCATGAAACCTTGGTTCCCCAAACTTTGAATGCGTACACCTTTTTTTTTTTTTTTTTTTTTTTTTTTGTATACAAGATCGAGGCTCGTGAAAGAGCTAACATTAATCACACAGAAAGACAAACCGACACATAAAACATATAACATGGGGAGCGGTAGACAAGATGGGGCGAGAGGGGGAGGAACACAAACACAACATCTGAGAGCAGGGACATCGAGAGATCTGTGGGAGGGAGAGGGCCTCTCCCACCCCATGGGAAGGGGGGGTGGGAGAGGTATAAAACGTATGGACACTGCTGGGACTTCCAGGAAAGAAGTTGGAATTTCAAACAAGGTGGATCTGGGGTGAATTAGTGGGACCTGGACCTCCAACAGATTGCAATGATGAAAACTGGGTGTTTGGGTGTGTTATAACACCCTTTTTGAAGATGATTAACGAGGTGCCCATAAGAAAAAAAAACGAAAAAGCCTTAGTAATATGGCGGCCCGCCATCTTGGTCAGCCCACTGCCACTCACTGGGTTTTTAAGCCGCCATTTTGTTTCAGCCTATTCAAACGTGCCTTGCCTTGGAAACACAATCGATTATCATTACATAATTGAAGCATATCATCAAAATCTGGATTCGAATATCAGGATTGGATGCTGTAGACTAAATAAATGTCCAAATCTGGAGTGAAATCTGACAAAATTTACCATTTCTAGCGATTTTTATAACTAAGTGTATATATGCATTTATTTAAGCGAGGCTGTCATTCTCCTTCTGGGATTAGTTTTTTTATTTAACTTAATTCATACTTCCATGGGATGGTGTGTCACTCCACTGTTCCTGCGATCTGTTTTTAAAATTCCTCGGCCATTTCAACCAGAAGCAATCGGCTTGATATTGCTTGCCACGCCAGCCGTTCCTTATCTTATCACCCATTTCGTTGGAGTGCTTGCTAGGGTGCTTAAGCTGCTTCGCGAGGGCTCCACAAATGATGTCAGAAATACCTGTGTACTTATTTAATTAGTCACAAGGCCGGGGAAGTTTGTGTGTATTCAAAAAGGGCATGGGCCTTTTTGAATGTGATTAACCGCCACTTGGTGAATGTTATTCAGGCTGCTTTAGCAAGCCATGGCGTTACAGTAGACAGTTCTGCCTTTTTGTTCATACATACCCTTTTTTATTGACTAACATTTTTGTGCGATATACCAACCCTCCCCTCCCTCATCCTCCCTTCCCCCCTCCCCCCCTCCCCTCTCCCCTCTCTCTCCTCCCCTCTCTCTCCTCCCCCTACTCCCTTCCCCTCCCCCTCCTCCTCCTCCTCCTCCTCCTCCCCTCCCCCCTTCGCCCTTCTCCTCCACTCTCCCCCGTTCCTCTCTCTCTCCTCTCCCTCCCCATCCATCCTCCTTTTCTCCTCCCCCCATCTCCCTCCCTTCTCCCCCCCCATCTCCCTCCCTTCTCCCCCCCATCTCCCTCCCTTCTCCCCCCCCCCCCATCTCCCTCCCTTCTCCCCCCCCCCTCATCTCCCTCCCTTCTCCCCCCCCCCTCATCTCCCTCCCTTCTCCCCCCCCTCCCTTCTCCCCCCCCCCCCCTCTCTTCATATTCCAGTCAGGAAGCGACTCATTTGCCGGGTACTTTTGCGAGTTTCAAATAAATAGTAAACAGATACTTAATCCCAACCTTAGCTCCTGTTTCTAGCATCATTACCTGTGTGTGGCTGTGTGGGGGGCATGGGACGGGTGAGTGTCGGGGGGCATGGGACGGGTGAGTGTGCATGTGCAGACATGGGACGGGTGAGTATGGGAGGCATGGGGCGGGTGAGTGTGGGGGTGGCATGGGATTGGTGAGTGGGGGTGGGGGGCATGGGATGGGTGAGTGGGGGTGGGGGGCATGGGATGGGTGAGTGGGGGTGGGGGGCATGGGATGGGTGAGTGGGGGTGGGGGGCATGGATGGGTGAGTGGGGGTGGGGGGCATGGATGGGTGAGTGGGGGTGGGGGGCATGGGATGGGTGAGTGGGGGTGGGGGGCATGGGATGGGTGAGTGGGGGTGGGGGGCATGGGATGGGTGAGTGGGGGTGGGGGGCATGGGATGGGTGAGTGGGGGTGGGGGGCATGGGCTGGTTGAGTG